>NC_065446.1:145164358-145513656 GCF_917563875.1 Diabrotica virgifera virgifera | reverse complement strand
GGTACTAAATACTTGTCAAAGTACTTAGAAATACCTATGAAAAATAAGATGCAGAAAAAGTTGATAGTATCAAAATCCGCTCACCAATTTTCGTGAAAATGAATGGAGATTTACCGAAATCGAAGGTACTAGTTGATTTTTACCTTCAGTGACTGCACTATAGAAAGAAAATGGCAATTCAATAATTGAGATGCGTATATTTTGCAAGCTCATAAATTATTAGACGATATGTAGTCGCCAAATAATTAATTTAAATTATTTTAAGAACAACTCTCTCTTAAGCCGGGAATATGGGGTCGTTTTCTTGCGAAGGGGTTGTAGCTCTATAATCGAAAGACGCGTGATTTAAGTGTTTATTCTTAGAATATAAGCTATACGAATTAAACTACTATTAACTTTTTTGTAAAAACTTAAAGTTTTTCAGTGATTTACAAAAAACCTTTTCAAAACATGCATTTTTTTCACAAATAATTAAAATCTTTGATCTTTAATAACTTAAAAAGTATTGACTTATTTTATTAACTTTATATAATAAATTTTGCTTTTAATTTGTTCTTTTATTGATTTGTGCATTTATTTTTTATAAAATAATTTTCACCCCCGAGAAGGGGCGGTATCCACCCTCAGGGTAAAGGCGCAAGGTGGTACCATGTCACCTTTGTTTCTTGACGTATCCTCTAACCACTGACCAATTTTCGTGAAAATCGATGAAGGTTCACCGAAATTGAAGGTAATCGTTGATTTTTACCTTCAGTGACTGCACTATACAAAATAAATTGCAATTTACTGATCTAAATGCGCGTAATTTGGAAGCTTATAAATTATTAAATGATATGTAGTCGCCAAATAATTAGTTTAACGCATTTTAAATACAACTTTCTCTTAAGCCGGGAAGATAGGGTGGTTTTCTGGCGAAGGGGTTGTAGCTCAATAATCGAAATGCTCTTGATTTAATAGTTTATTTTTAGTATATGTAAGCTATAGGAATTATATTCGCAATACGATATATTTTAAGTTTTCTCAGCATCTTTCTCTTAAGTTAAATCAATTAAAGGGTTGTTTGGGGGTGAAGGGGATGAGCTCAAAAATCGAAACTATATAATTTCAAGAGCTCATAAATAGCTCGTAATTCTGCCGCAAAAACCGATTCAATATTCCTATTTTTAAGTAGTGGGGGGGCTGACTCAGCCCCCCCCCCACTAGGGTATTAAATTCCTGCTCAGTGGAACGAGCTCAAAATTTTTAGTTTGCGGAATATGAGAGCTCATAAATAGCTCATAAATCAGGGCTATTTGTTTTTTAATTTTTGCAAGTGGGGGGGGGGGGGCCAGCTCAACACGGGTCATTTTTTTAGTTGATTCAGTGTGTTTTGTATTTCTTCTTTGGTAATTTCAACTGTTCTAATGTTTATTTCCTGTATTACATTATCTCCGTCTATAGGTGGTGTTTGGAATATATTTCCTCGCAGGGTTCTTTTCATCTTTGTATTATTTTATGTTCTGATTTAATTATATTATTTCCTTGTTTATCTTTGATTTGTTTATTACTGTTTAGTGTTTTCCCTCTCAAATTTCGGATGATATTGTACTGTATTTGATAGTCGTTTTCTTGCGCAACTTTTTCTGACATTTTTACCATATGATTTACGTAGTATCTTTTGTCTTTTCTGGCTTGCTTTTTAACCGCTATATTTTTCTTTGTATTTCCTTTCTACTACTTTTCCTTAAAATAAGGTTTTTGTCACGACACTTGACCAGCCAGGTAGCAAATGGTTCTTTTAGAGTTATACCTATTACATTATAAATACAACAATGCCCGTCACAGTTCGGACGAGAGTTTTAATTATTAACAAATAAGGGTCAAATATGACAATTTTTTCGTTTAAATGGCTACAGGTAAAAATAACGTAATTAAATATCTTATTTAGATTATTCATCTTTTAGTAGATAAGCAAAGGTTTAAAATGGAAGTTTTTGAGTTTTGTTCTGATTATTTGTTACTTCGGAAATTGCAAAATAAAACTAAATTTCGAAAATAAAGAAATTGCTATAACTTTTGCAAAAATGAACTTAAGACTTTGATATTGCATGAAATGTTGAGTCAAACAGTCCACATAATGCATAAAAAAATGCAAGACGATTTGTCAATTAGTTTAAATTGCATTCGATTTGTTTATCACAAAGAACTTTTTTGCAATGTTGTTGTTCAGAAAATAATAATGATACAGCAATTCTGTGGAAACCACAAAAAAGAAGAATACTTACATTTTCAACTTATTTAAAAAATCAATAAGAAGTCATTTTTACCATTCTGAAAACATTTTACGAAAGTAGAATCATTTTTGGCTTATAAACAATTTGAATAACCATATTAACATATTGACTAAATCTGCGTTGGGATTTGAAAAGCTGATATTTTGACACGAATTTAAAAAAATAAACTTTTCGCCTAGGTTAATTACGAGCAAATTAAGCCACTTTTATTACTTATTTAATTTACAGTTACTTCTATGTACATAAAAGTCTCCTCTAACAGTGTTAGTTATCATATTCCTCCGAAACGGCTTGGCAGATTTTTATGAAATTTTACACATATATTCTGTAGCATTGAAAATAGATTGTAATCTATTATTTATACCCATAAGTTATAAGGGGGTTACCCTCTGCCACTTTTTTATTGTTTTAGAAAAAATTGTCTACCTTAATTTTATAGTATGTACCATTAAAAATATATATACAACCCTTAATTTTCACCCTTCTATCACCAAGACCCTATTTTTTAATAGCCATCTATTTATTTACATCTATAAAATTCTCCTGTCGTAATGTTAGTTGCCATAATCCTCCGATACCGCTTGAACGATTTTTATGAAATTATATATGTATACTCGAAGGTCTTAGAATCATAATTATCGGCCCCATAACATTTTGTATTGTTAGGTAGGTATATGTGTACATAACATACTCTACAAGACTACAAGAAATATATATAAATTTAAAAAAAATAATGATCAAAATCCATCAACTATCTCTGGAGATATAAAGAGCAACATATCTTTGAAAAATAAATTTCATTTTTTGAGTGCACGGATTTTAATAATTCCCCTCCACCGACCACGAGTCGATTTCGTTAGGGCGTTATTTTTAAAGATATATTAACCACTCTGTTCAAGTTTACTCAAACTTTTACATATAAACTATATACATACCTTGAACTTCAAACTAGCGCTAGTTAGCTTTCTTAATAAAAAAAAGTGGCTAACTTTGACCGTAATTAACCAAGGTGAATGTTTTTTTAACATTTATGTAAAAGTACACATCGAAAACAATGTGATAACTACATGGGTATTTCCTGTACACCAACAATCAGCAAAATATACGGAAGGATCTTAAAAAACCGAATAGAGACGAATACAAGAAAATGGAAGCAGAAGAACAAGCAGGATTTAGAGCCGGAAGATCTACAATTGATCACCTTTTTGCAATCGCACAAGTCATGGAAAAGAAAACAGCGATTAACCAAGAGATTCATTTCGTATATTATATTGATCTGAAAAAGGTATACGACAGTGTACCTTCGGTAAAGTTATGGAAGGCAATGGAGAATACAAATATAAACATAGAAATGTGAAAAGTGAAAATTACCCCTAACTGTAAAAAATTATAAAACAACATTTTTAACTTTAATATTGTCAACATTTGGTTTTTATTAGGTACATAATAATTGTTTTATGCTTTAAGATATACTATCATAATATTTCAACCCTTAAAACCACCCTTGTTGAAGCTATATATAAAAAAATTACTTATCCTAAAAGAATCATTTCGGCTTGCATCGATTTACATAAAAATTTGGGATTAGGATCATATCACCCTGTACTTCATATTCTAGATCATGCTTAAGGGCGTTGATTATTTTAGGGGTGTAACCTACCCCTTATTGACAAAAATATATAAAAACATTGTAAATTTTAATATGGGTAAAATTTGGTTTTGATTGGTTAAATAATGATTGTTTTATACTTTAGGATAAAACATCATATTTCAACCCTTAAAAACCACCCTTAATAACATCACAATTTTTATAAGTAGATAGTTTAATAGATCTATACAGAAAAAAAGTAGAATTAAAGAATTACAAAAACATTTATTTACAAAAAAATACGAATTTACAAATATGTACAAATACAAATAGTTTTTTAGTCATCTTCTAGTATATCAACCGGTTCTGTGGTATTATACATACATTGAAAATTATCCATAAGCAGCCTATTCGATATTAAAAAAAAATCGTTTTCTAAACATGGCTCCTTCATTTTTGACGATAAAAAGTTTTTTCAAAAATAATTCTGTAGGATTTTTGAAGAGTTCTAAGACCGTGAAAACTAAATTCTGTAAGATCCCTTAGTTTTTAATTGGGGTGAGTTTAAAAGACTCGAATAAGGGGGTGTCTGCTCGTAAATAGAGGTTTCAAATAGCCATAGTCTCTCGCTATCTGTTCACTGTAATGAAAATCCATGCACAAGAGAATTTTACTTATTAAATAATAAGCTACAATTTAATAGTCCATAATTTTTTCATATCTCCAGTATTTTCGGAGATATTTTGAAGTAAAAGGTGACATAGGAAATTGCAAAAAATCAATTTTTCTAAAATTAGGCCTTTTAAATAGGTCAAACTTATTGGGTGTATTGATAATACGAATATAAAGGGAATTACAGAAAGGTGAAGACCAATTTTTAATCAGTAGGGTAGTTAGGGGGTTTTTTTCACTGATTTTTTCATAGAGAATAGCAGGTACCGACATTTTTTGATCATAAGTCGCTTAATTTTCATGCTAGGAGCTTCATATTATTATTTTTTGAAAGGTCTATCATTATACTTAAAAAGATTATTTAAGTTTAATTTAATTTGTGTTACTAAAAGATGCATTTTTGATATCCACAGTTTTTTTGATTAAATCCATATTTTTCGAGGTATTCTCAAAAAACCATCTAAAAAAGTCGATTTTTTCGTCGAAAAACTGTTACTTTCAAGCGCGAATATCTCGAAAAATACTAGTTTTACGAAGAAAATGTAAAAAACATTTTTTTCTTAGAATTCATTTTTACATCGATTTACGTGGTTAAAATATAATAAAAAATTCCCGTCCCCGAGATGGGGTGGCAACCACCCCAAGCTTTTAGCGTACAGCGGCATGATATAGAAAATGATCCTTGGACTATTCCCTACCCTCTGTGAAAATTTCAAGTAAATCCATGCTGGACGAAAAAATTGCGAGCCAAAATGCTTCATTTTCTCGACTATAGAAGAAGGAGAAACAATCAGTAAATGTAACGAATATAAATACCTGGGTATGAAAATCACGAATGATGGAACACTGGACGGAGCCATTAAAGAACGAAATACTCAGGGCAGGAAAGCAATTAGGCTCCTAAACTCAGTACTCTGGGACAAGCAGATAAACAACCAAAACAAGAAAAAATCTATAACGCCGTAGTGAAAAGCATTATAACATACAGCTGCGAAGTATGGCATATCAAGGAAAAATCAAAACAAATGTTAGATGTCACTGAAATGGATTTTTGGTGAAGAGCTGCAGGAAGATCAAGAAGAGAACATGTCACCAATGAACGGGTACGAGAAATAATGAAGGTCACACATACAATAAATGACGAAATCAACGAAATAAACTACGATGGTTGGGTCACGTACAAAGAATGCATGAAGATAGAATCACAAAACAAGTGCAAAACTAGAAACCGCAAGGTAGAAGAAGAAGAGGTAGACCGAGAAAAAGTTGGCAGGCAGGAATAAACAAAGCCATGGATGAAAGAGGTCTGTAAGTAGATCAATGTGCGGACAGAGAGGAATGGCGGACGGCGAACGGGTATCGGAAGACGGAGAAGGTTATAAACCGATAATACAATAATAATGTAAAAGTACCAGCTTTTTAAATCCTAAAGTCTAGGGATGGTGCATGGCGGTTGTTGAACAAAAAACCGGGTTTCGGTTATACCGTTTTTTTTACTTACGGTTTAACCTGGCGGTTATAACCGGTCAAATAACCGGTTGTTCCAAAAACCGGTTTTCGTTTTTTTAATCAAAAGCAAATAGGTTATAATGTTACATTTATATTGCACTTTAGTTTGCTCAATTTTCCTCCCGAAAAATTTCCCAACCAATTCAACCTATAAAAATTTTCCTAGGCGCTCTCAAATTACCCTAAAAATGGGCGAAAGTACCCCAATCTCTGATTCGTCGCTCGTTGTAGACGGCTTCGGCGTATAGTGCGTTGTCAATAATTGGGATATTCTCAAAAATGATGATCCTACCCGATCTACCGAATGTCCCTTATATCTATCAAGTTTAGAAAAATATCCAAATGACTTATATTTTACTTAAAAATAAATTCGATAAACCAATTCATTATTTACTTCTCTATTGCCATCAAAAAATTTCAGTAGGTTATATTTTTTAATACGTTTGTAATACCTACCTTTTATTTCCTAATATTTAAAAATTACATATTGGAGATTCCTAATCGTATTTCGGTATTCACATTTCATACAAGACTCTCAAGTCTCAAGTACTCAAGTATAAACAATTTTTAGATGATGGTTGGAATATCGATTTCAAGCAGATCACTTACTTTTTTACGTAACTATATTATCATCTAAAACTAAATAACTATTCCCAAAATTGTTTCATAAAAGCTGATGTGACAATTTCGTCCAGTTCTCTATTAGTAAATAAAAGTTGAATTATGGTTGTTTGGGTTAATTACTTATTACTTCGCATATTATTTATAATACATATGATTGAGATCGAAGATAGATAGAAATTTCTTCATTTTTCTCTAAATAAATTTTTTTTCCACAGGTAACTTATTCGGTTTTTCACCGGTTATTACTTTAAAAAGAAAAAACCTGTTATATCCGGGACAAAAAAAAAACGGTAAAACCGATTATTTCGAATTAAAAAACCGGTTTTAGGTTATAACCCGTAGGTTTTTCCCATCCCTAAATCGATTAATTTAGTTTGCAGTCAATACTAACAAAGTTATTCAAATTGTTTATAAGCCAAAAATGACTCTACTTTACTAAAATATTTTCGGAATGATAAAAATGACTTTTTATTATTTTTTTAAAAACTTTGAAAACATAAGTATTCTTTTTTCATGCGGTTTTCACATAGCAAATTTTTTATTTTTGAAATTTAAGTTTTATTTTGCAACTTCCGAAGCAACAAATAATTGTACCAAAATTCAAAAACTGACATTTTTGACCCTTATTTGCTAATAACTAAAATTATCGTCCGAACTGTAACGGACATTTTTATATTTATAATGTAATAGGTATATAGTATCCAAAAAATCCATTTGCAACCTGGCCGGTCAAGTGTTCCGAACGTATATTTTTGCCTTATTTCCCTGGAGTACAATGTGTCTCCGGTTATCCATTTCTTTTCTCTTTTTTTTCATCCCTATAATTTCGTTTGCAGTTTTTGCATAATATCCTTGAAGTTCTTCCATATTTCTTCCACTGTTTCCTCATGTTGGGACACTGCTGTTCGGTTTAATTTCAATCTTTTTGTGAATTAGATTCTTGTGTTTATTTTCCGGTTTTTGTCTTTGGCTAATTTCATCTTTATTTTGACCCTTACTTCAAAGACGCATGTCTTTGATATGTTTAATTGCAGACCAAATATTTGATTTTCGTTTTCAACCAGTCGCGTAAGATCAATCAGCTCTGATTGACTATTTGCAAGAAGGGCTGTGTCATCTGCGAAACGTAGGTTGTCTATTTTATGATTATTTATTGAGATGACTTTTTCCCATCCTTCAAGTGCTCTTCTCATAATATGCTCTTCATATATGTTGAATAATCGTGGAGATAGTATACATCCCTGTCTGACACCCTGTTCTGGATGAAATTCCTTTGAAAGTGTGTCAAGCACTTTAACTGATCCAATAGTGTGTTCGTATAGTTCAGTTATAAGCGAAATAAGGTGTTGTGGTACGCCTACTTCTTTTAGTATTTGCCATAAGTGTCTCCACTTGACCCTGTCGAACGCCTTACGATAATCTATAAAGCATATGTACAGTGGAATATTAAATTCCCTATATTTTTCGATTATCTGTCTTATATTCAACAGGTGTTCTTGAGTAACTCTACCTTTGGTAAATCCAGTTTGCTCTTGTGGAATTTCTCTTTGAAGGAATGTTTTTAGTCTCTCATTGATTATATTTAGTATTATTTTACTGGCATGTGATATAAGAGAAATAGTTCTATAATTGTCGCATTTATGGAAGCTGCCTTTTTTATGAATTATTGTTATTGTAGATTTTGTCCAGTCTTCAGGCCATTGTTTAGAATGCCATATTTGGTTACAGAGTAGATGAAGTAATTTTACGCCAGTTTCTTCTGTGGCTTTGAGTATTTCTGCTGTTATCATATCTGGACCTGGTGCTTTATTATATTTAAGCTTAATGATCACTAGCCTTACTTTATTTTCAAGTATATCAGGTTCTCCTTCTACTTCATCAAAGATTTGGTTAACAGGTTCTTGGGGTTAATCATCTTTATATAGGTACCTGCAATACGATCTCCATGTCTCTGCTATATCTTCTCTGATTGTTCTCAGAGTTCCAGTGTTGTCTTCAATGGCCCAAGTTCTGGCTTTGAAGTATCTTGTTAAGTAGCGTATTTTTCTAAATAGATCTCTCGGCTGATTATTCTGACCATGTCTCTCAATTTCTTTGCGTATACTTTGATAGTACAGTTTTTTATCTGCCTTGCATATTCGCAACATTTACTTTTTTATTGAGGTTTCTTAAACTAGCTTTTTTCCTTTCACTATGCATACCACTTTGACAAAGATTTCTTCTATTCTCAATGATTTGAAAGGTTCCATCTGTTATCCAGTGTTTCCGTTTCACAGGATTAGGTGTTGTTACACAATGTTTAAAAGTCTCCCATATTTCTTGTGATGTTCCGTTACGAATAGAGGGCATTATTTTATGTAATTACTTCTTGGAGAAGTTCGTCCTGCGTTTTTAGTTCTATCTAATGATCTATCTGATTATATCTATTATACAGGTGGTGACATTATAATTGATATATTGTAGTATGAGAATAGAAAAATTATATTATTAAAAATATTGTAATAAATAATTATATCTATAAGCGAGGTTCCTATAGCCTCTGCTACTTCTCGCATTTCGACCGCTATCTTTTTCTGTCCATCCATTTGTCTTCTTTGATGGCTTTATCTCTCATGATGTACTGTACATCTTCTTCCCAGGTAACTGAAGGCCTTCCCCTTGTTCTTCTTTGTTGTGGTATGTAATTTAAAGCTTTCTTTGGCCATCTATCTTCATTCATTCGTTTGACGTGACCATACCACGCTAGTTGTCTCGTTTCAATTCTATCTACACTGGAATATACAGTTTTTGTCCTCCTTCCTGATGCGATCTTTTATATACCACACGCTCTCCTTAGATAATCTATTTCTACTACCTACTTCTATTCTCTTTCTATCTTTTTTTGTGATCTGCCAAACTTCTGCTCCATAAGTCATAATATGCTCTACCAAGGTACGATAGATTGTCGTTTTTTGTCTTATCTCTTTAGACCATAGTAGAGAGCTTAGAATGTTTACCGCTATTTTGCCCTGCTGTGTTCTGTTTTCGATGTCTCTTTTGCCTTCTTTAGATAATATAGATTCGAGACATTTATATTCTTTAAATGTATTTGTTGTTCTAATTTCTAAATCTGGATCTCCTAATAAAGAATTAAGAATTAAATTCTAACACTTCTATAATATGTTACAATTGAGCAATTAGACTACCAGTTTCGGCAACTGGTTATGATAAATTCATCAATTTTAATGAACATACTTCTTAATTGTTTTATTCTTGCAGTAAAAAAATACACTGTTAATTATACAAAGAGAATATCATTAATCTGTCACAACAATAATTGTTTTAACATACTACAATAATCATTTATAAAAATATCCGAAGTCTAAATACCAACATTTGAGGTGGCAACAGCGTAGTAGAAGCCATGAGGACATTCACTGAAATATACGGATTCCGCGACAACCTTAAAATGAATAAATATATATTTGGACGTCATCAAAACCGTTAAACTGATTTTAGATATACAGCAAGCGAACGTGGCGCGCCTGACGGCAACTGCCTCAAGTAATGTGTATATTATTATACAGATAACGAGTCTGAGGACATCCGGCCAATATTTTGTTCAAGCATTGTAGGAAGTGGTACCTTTCACCTGCGATAAATTTTAGAGAAAATCCTCGTGGCAACCGTATATCGGAGTCCACGAAGACCTGGACGCCACGAGAGACTGCAGTTTAACATGGGGGACGTCATGAGATGCTAAAAATAAATATATATATATATATATATATATATAATATATATATAATTAACTGTAATTTTTAATAACTTTGACTTTAATTTTGAGATCTGATATTACTAATTTATGCATTTTATAAACAATTTGGTCTTATTAATTTTTTAAAATTTCACTAAATAGTGTCAAAAGAAAAATATTTATAACATTCTAAATCAACGTTTTTTACATTACTATCAGTTTTTTTTTTCTTACTAATAATTATAACTTCAAATTTGCTTATATCTTTATATCATTATTTTCTACACTGTTAACTAACTTCTTTCCCAATCTATCGAGTTATTAAAGTAGTCTAACTACATTTGATTAATGTCTTTTTGACATATTTCAAAATTAATTTACGTTTACAATTTATATTTTTTAGAAAGAATTTTTATGTTTTTTATAAGTATGTTAGTTATTTTGTAAACCACGAGCAGTAAGTTTTTATTTTTCTAGTTTTCATCTAAATTTAAACAGTTGTATTTTTAGATTGTCTTGATAAAGGAAATAAATTGTCCGAAAGCTCGACAAAAGTTCAAAGTGTTTCACTTTTAATCAGCCCAAAACACATTGACTGCATTCCCCAAAATTATTCATTTTATATATATATATATATATATATATATATATATATATATATAGTGGTTTGAAGTTTCAAAATAATTTCCTGAAACTTCAAACCACTATAACACAGTACGGTCGAAAATATTTGTACAAATATATATATATATATATATATATATATATATATATATATATATATATATATATATATATATATATATATATATATATATGTCTTCATATCAAGGCGAGATCCGTTTGTATCATAAGCTATACAAGATGAGATCCGTTTTGCAAGGCGAGATCCGATTTTGGATCTCACCTTGTATTCACGTGTATATAGTGACATCTCGATGTAACAATGGTTAGGGTACAAGGAAATCGATTTTTGTCTGGACCTCATTTTGCACCCCTTTTGGTGAATTTTATATTGCAGTGGTTCCACTAAATCCGCTGTAGAGGGTAGCGCGCGCGATCCGTTGTGTATATGGTAAATATATATTTTGCAGACAATCCGAGATCCGGTAAATTTGGAAACATCGCAAATGAATTTCACGGTCAGCTCTCTCACTCGGCTTATGTCTAGCTTGAATAAGAATGTTTACATTATTTAAGGGCTCTGTCCAGAAAGGCGATTGTCAAATATCTCGAGAACTAGACGGCATATCGAAAAAACTTTGGAATGCTTTTTGAATGGTTTTTCAAAATCTATATACTTATGCAATAGCAGGGTTCTTATTCTGCCTGCGAAAGCGGTGGGTGTAGCAACTTTGAATTTTCAACTGAAACACTTTATTTTTAATTAAATAGTTGAAATTTAGAATTAAAAATACACAACTTTTGTTTGAATCGATAATAGCTTCTTTAATCCAGTCGAAAGAGCTTCAAAATCGTCGTTTTGATGACATTTTTAGGGTTTAGGGGTACCTCAGGTAGTTAGCTTAAAACGTAAGAAATAAATTTGAATAGTTAATGTTTATTGATAAACAAAGCTCCAATTCTATTTTACTTCAACTCATTTTAAGGCTATTTCAATAAACTAATCGGTTCTTTTTTCAGTTTTTTGGTAAAACATTGTAACTTATAGACGAAAATTCTTAAAATCGGCTATTTTTCATTTAAATTGTCAATAAATAGTTAAATTGAGAAAAGATTGGTCAGATTTACATAAATTTTGTTATTCCGTCCATAGAGAAACTAAAACAATTGTTACGTAGTTACACTGAGTGTCATAAAAACCGTGTATTTTTACTCATTTCTTTGAGCTATTTCACGTAATATCGAGATATAAGTTGTATTTTTTACATAAGTTATATTAACGTTAAACTGACTTAATTTATAGTTTTATAAACAACAATTAAGTATAGCGAAATTTATAAAACCTTGTTTAAATTGTTTTACATGCTCTATAATGCGGTTATCTTAAATTTTGTTTTGAATGTTTTTCTTCTTACTGGTAGACAAAAAATGGCAAAATGTGCATTTTTGACATCAAATTGTTGATAACCAACATAGTTACTACTCAAAATATTAAAAAAACTAACCGTCGGTATAACAGGTTGCCTGGAAACCAGATGCAGAACAGTACCATAAATGTTTTAGACTTTTTAGCACTTTCTTTAAGTGAAATTTAAAATCATTTACCACCCATGTACACTCATTACGGAATCTGTTACAAGAATTTCAGCGATTTCAGCCATTTTTTCAAAATTTATTTGGATTTTCTCTAGTAATCCTTCCAAAAGACAAGACATAAATGGTGAATACCTTTTACACCAACTTCAAGGAGGGTAATTTATACAGGTACATACCTGGAATTATTATATGGACAGTTCACTCTTGTTAGAGTATAGTTCGCTCAAATATGAGCTCTTTTAATCCATTTCACGCGGTAAATTAGTCCGCTTTTCCTTTAGGTCTTAGTTCATAGGTTGTGATGTTTTTTTCTCGCTCAAATATGAGCTCTTTTAATCCATTTCACGCGGTAAATTAGTCCGCTTTTCCTTTAGGTCTTAGTTCATAGGTTGTGATGTTTTTTTGCCCTCTCTACTATCTTCTTCCACTCTCTCCGGTCCTGAATCTTTTCTCTCCAGTTTGCAATTTCCATCTTTGATATATCGTCTAGCAGTTGATCTTCCCATCTAATTTTTGGTCTTCCTCTTGGTCTATTTTTTACTGGTTTCCAGTTCATTATCTTCCTGATCAGTTCTTTTACCCCTCTTCTTTGTGTGTGCCCAAACCATCTGAGGCTTTGTGCTTTAATGAATTTTACTATATCTTCTCCTTTATTTATATTTATTATTTCATGGTTCATCAGCTTTCAATATTCCCCTGTTTCTGTCTTTACTGGGCCATGTATCCTTATAATTTTTCTCTCAATTATTTTTAACTTTTCTTCGTCTTTTTTCGTAAGGCACATTACTTCTGCTCCATAGGCTATCACTGATCTGATTGCTGCTGTGTATATTTTTGATTTTGTTTTTTTTTGCTCAGGTTTTGTCCTTGAGTAGTTGGTGATATTTCCAATATACTCTATTACCTGCTTTAATTCTGTCGTTTATCTCTATACTCCTTCCGTTTTTGCCGTCCACCATCACCCCCAGGTATTTGAAGCAATCTACTCTCTGGAATGTATTTTCACCTATCTTTATTTCTGCTATTCTGTTTACATTGTCTCGTGTGCTTATAAGAAATTTTGTTTTATTCTGATTGATTATTAGTCCTCTCGTCTTTGCTTCTCTTACCAGGGTTAAAAGTGCCTCTTCTAGTCTTTTTTTATCTCGTGCTACCAGTCCCAGTTCATCTGCATATCCTATGATCTGTGTTGAGCTTTGAATAATTGTCTTTTTCAGCCCTGTGTCCCTAATTACTCCTTCTAGAGCGATATTAAATAGTGTCGTTTGTCGTTGACAGACTGTCTCCTTGTCTTACTTCAAGTTCTATTTTGATGTCATTTGTATCGCCCTCATTTGTTTTAACTTTTGCTGTATTGCATCTATTGTTGATCTTCCTTTGATCTATTGTTCTAAAACCCTGTTGATATGGTCCTATAATTTTTTCTGTGTATTGATTTAGTTGGTTTCTTATAATTGTGGTCAATATCTTATACGTTGTATTTAGTAGCATAATTGGTCTGTAGTTGCAGCACTTAGTTGGATCTCATTTCTTAAAAATTGGTGCGATGTGTCCGTTTTTCCATTCTATGGGCATGCTTTCGTCCTTCCAAATTGTAACCATTAACTTGTGCATTCGCTTCGTGAGCTCCTCTCCGCCGTTGATGATCAGTTCGTTGTTGATTTCATCTGGCCCTGGCGTTTTGTTTACTTTTAGTTGTTTTAATACCTCCATGAATTCCTAATAAGTAGGTGCGACTTCCTCTTCATCTCTGTTATCTCTTATATCCTCATCCTCTGAATATGCCTTATTGTCGTTTTTGTATAGGTCCGTGAAATGTTTTTCCCAATCTTTTTTGTTTATTTTTGTGACAGATTTTTTGGTACTGTGTTGTTGTTGTATATATTCGAACAATTTCTTGTTGTCTTTATTATTCGTTTCTAATTCTTGCATTTGTTCAGAGATCTATGTGTTCTTCTTTCTTCTATAGTTTCAATGCTTCTTGTTTTTCTTTTCTATATTGGTCCAGTTGTTCCTGTTCGGCACTTTGTAGCCATTTGTTTCTTGCGAGGTGCTTCAGTTGACTTTTTTGGTGATATTCCTCATCAAACCATTCTTTCGATTCTTTGTTTTTTTGGAATCCTATTATTTGTTCTGCTGTCTCTATTATGCTGTTCTTTATGTTTTTCCATTCTCCTTCTATTTCTTTGTGCTCGTACTGACCCAATTTCTGTTCCAGTTGTTCTGTATATTGTTGCTTTGTTTCTTGCGTTTTCAGATTGGCTATATTCCATTTCCTCCTTTTTCCTTTCTTATGATTATTTGCTTTGATTATTTTTATCTTAAGTTTTGCTATCAACAATATGTGGTCAGTGCCTCCATTTGCCACTCTATATGACCTTACGTCTTGTACTATTTGTGTCCACTTTTTCGAAATTAGAGTATGATTTATTTGGTTTCCATCCATTCTTCCTGGTATCATCCATGTTATTTTGTTTTCTTTTTTATGTTTATGCCCAGTACTAACTATATATGTATTTGTTGCTGCTGCTAGGTTGCAGATTTCTCCTCCATTATCATTCGTAGTTTCATGAATGGTTTCTTTGCCAGCTACATTACGATTATAGTCCTCCTTTCCGATCTTTGCATTGAAATCACCCAATATTATTAATATGTCATTCCTCGGAATATTTTCACAGGTTTCTTCCAGGATGTCTTAGAATTCTGTTTTATCTTCTTGGTTTGCTTCTTCGGTGGGTGCATAGCAATTGACTATCGAGATGTGGGCTTGTTTATTTTCTTATGTAAGATATCCTTTCATTAACTGCTTTGAATTGTATCAGTTTTTCCCTCATTTTTTTGTTCACCATAAATGCCGTACCATTCGTTCCCTGTTTGTTTTCTCCCGAATAATACATGCTAAAGTTTTTCTTCTCAATTTTTCCTTCTTTCTTCCATCGTATTTCCTGTACGGCTAGGATTTCTAGTTGGTATTTTTTCATTTCAAGAGCTATTTCTTGCATCTTACCTGATGCCAGCATGGTTCTAATATTCCAAGAGCCCATTCTAATGGGTTTTGTTCTTTTCTTCTTATTGAAATTCTTTCTTTATTTTGTGTGCGTTATTTTGTTTTCGTTAACCGTTTGCATTTCCGAGTCTTTTTTTGCCATGTCAATATCATATTTCAGCCGCTGTTCTTCGTTTATTAGTTTTTTGAATTTTCTATCAGCTGTTCTCTCTCTTCGTCCCATATCTAGATTTTGCCATTCACTATTAATTTCTTGTAGCCGATTTTCGTTTGCTTACCTTTGCTTCTTTCGTCCTTTGCTATTTTAGTTATTTCCTTTTGTATTTCTTTTTCTTTCGATGTCCAATCGTTGTTTATGGTAGGGGAGCAAAGTATGCTAAATGTGCAGTCACTCGAGCGCTTTGGGGACCTATTGGGTTGTGATTATTAGGTCCTAAAACCAAAAAAAGTTAAGTAAAATTTTCCATTTTAGCGGGCGCTTGCCATTTTTTAATTTAATTTTCCATTTCCATTAATCGTTTTTTTTTAATATAGCGCCATCTATCCATAATTCGAAAAAATAGTTCGAATAAAAGTTGCTTATTTTTATGCAGAGAATTCAAATCTGCAATAAAAAATGGGGGCTCCCATTTAAGATTTTAAAGTAACCCCCCACCCCACCTCCGTGGGGGTCGCGTTTGGTACCATTCGATATATTTTTCAAAAATATTAAATAAGTGTATTTTGCAGTTTTTCGGTACACAATTGGTACACATTTTTATTATTTTATTTTCGTATTACTCAGTAGAGTAACTATGGTGCATCTTTCAGTTCCTAGCCGGCTGCAGACGGGGGATTTGAATTGCAAGGTTTAGAATTCCTTCCCTATCGTCTTTACTGCAGCATCCATATGACTTGCAAATTGTAGAAGTCTTGGAGGCGTATACATGGGGATGTACCAGTAAGTTTTCAATTTAAAAATCTTTTAGTGATTTTTGATATTTTTTAATATTAATTATTTGCTATTAGGATTGAAAACTTGCTTCGTATTTTTACGGCCAGATGGCGCTAGCCACCCATTACCATCACTTTGGCTGCAATATTTGGGAAAACCTTTCGATGCATTTGATTGGATTAAGGAGAACAGTGCCTACGTTCCTTCTGATGACGCTCCAATAAGAGCAGAAAACTGCAGTTAAAGGGACTGGCTGCACTCCTTATTCTAATTAAAAAGTAAGATTGTTTTTCCTACGTATTGCTGCCGAATAAAAATGGTACACATTTTTATTATTTTAAAATTATTATATTTCGTTAGTTGGCAAAAATTGATTAGTGGCCTACATATTAGTAGGTAAATATAATTTTTACCAAGGGGAAGAAAAGCCCCAAAATAAAACCATAAATTTAATGGATTGATAAAAAAACAAAATTTTTTACTTTTTAAATAATGTATTTCATCAGATTTAAGTAAGAGGCTTGGAAAAGACAAAAATAAGTTTTACAGTTTTCATGCCATGCACTTTATTTAAATTTTGTGCATGTGAAATAGACGTACATACAGCAACTATGTAGCAGTTTTCATAATTTTTCTTTTACGCAATGTCAGGTTGTTAAGAGACTTGTTTAATTCTTTAATTCGGAAGTACATCCGAGACCTAAAAAATAACTTGTTCGCTTTGTTAGAACAGTCTACAGTTACACTTTTGGACATAAGGTTTTCTAAATAATTTTTAGTTACCAAAATGGAATCACCATTCATGTGGAAGGAAAAATTGTCTCCAGTTACTTAATATATGACAAGAGAGTGTCTGATGGTTTACATAAACCACACTTACTCAAATGATCAACCCACGTGTACGTTGAAACATCTTCGGATTGAATACTGGAGTCCTTCAATTTATGGCAGATATAACCAGCCAAATTCTCCAAACCATCATACTCGAGGTCACTAATGTTTTTTCATTCTAACTCTCATTGAAAACTTGAAAATCCACAACTGTTTCGTTGTTAGAATCCAGCCTTTGGATCAATTGTCCAGAAATTGGTAAATCTGGGATGTCGTCTGTTTAAACGTTCGAAAATTCGTTCCGTTGTCTCTCCTACCCGTATATAACTTTTATAAAATAAAATAAAGCTTTTTGTTAACACTTTAAAAAAATTTTAATGGGTTTTCCCCGAAAAGAGCTTCATTTTTTGGTACTATGTATCACGTTAAAATATTTGATTTGGAATTTGAAGGATAAGATCGTCTTTTTTATGAGCTACAAATTTACTTTTACTGGTTCTATAGACTAAGAATATACCATTTTTTCGTTTTTTTTTATATGCTACATTTTTTCCAAGAATATTTTTTCGATATAATACTTACTTTTTGAGTATTTGTGTTTTTTTTTTGTTGAAAAGTAAATATTTTTAGTCGCAAGTGACTCTAGTACCTACTACTAAATTAACCTAGTACCTAAGTTAAAAAAACTCTATAGAACAAAAGTTGCTTAAACTTAGTCAGATCTGTTTCCGGACTTATTTTAAACGTATATTTTTTCACCCTCCAAGTAAAAGCAATCAACGGCACAAATTCAACTTTGAAGTGGGGGATGGGTAGAATCTAAATCCAAATTTTCATGCAATTAGGAGTTGACCCTGAAAATTATGTGTGTTTCTTTTTATCTTTTAAATAATTTTACTTAAAATCATTTTTTAACTATCAAATAATAATTACATATTGAGTTATTTTATTTTTTAAACTTTAATAATATTTATAAAAAATTTTACTTTCTTGTAATGTATCTTTAAAACAAGCAATCATTTAAATAATTATTTTGTAACAATTTGTATTATTTAAGAATATAATAATTACATTTTGGTTTCGTAGTAAGTGTTTTTTTAAGAATATTAATGTATAGTTTTAAAATATTGTATTGCAAATAATTATCATTATTAAATGGTTATTATTTGTCAAGTATTCTTTTTCTTTTTTCACACCCTTATGTATGTAATAAAACTAAGGGACTTTCTGAAAGGTCAATCGTAGACTTTAAAGACACAAAAGAAGCGATACTTAAAAGTTACGCCCATTATATATCTTTATATCGTGGGAAATATACAATACAACACGAGCTCCAACCGCTCGACTAATACTCTTTAGAGCTGGCATCAGTGTGTGATCTCGCGTTGAACGGTAAATATCTAAAATTTCGTATATAAGTCCTCCCCTTTACTTTTCAGCGACGGATCTCGTTTCGCTGTAAATTTATCAGAAAAATTTAAGTACAAATATCTTTTCCCCTCTAAGTGTGCCATGATTAATATGTTAATTATAAAGATACTTATGAACAATATACTCCAATAATTAATTTCCTATTGGTGGATCTCGGGTTGTCCTCGATTTAGTCGGATCTCGCCTTGATATGAAGACGTATATATATATATATATATATATATATATATATATATATATATATATATATAGACCATGGACGGAGAACATTTACTTAAAAGAACTTTGGGCAATATTCAAAAGGTCCATCTATATTCATAAATGGTGTCCGAACCTGTTAAAAATTGTAAAATGCTGTTGCAGGAAAACATAATAGTTTGGTTTTCTATGTCGTTTACCATTAGAAAATCCTCGTTTTTGTTGGTTTTCATTTAGAAATGTTTTAATGTTTATGAGTTTCTTCCATATTTTTTGGCAATTTAGGCAGAAGAGATCGTCAGGCGTTATACATATTTTTCGGACCAATTGCACATCTTTGGTAGTCACGCCATTTCGTAATTCCTCATGCAAAATTTTCATATCACCCATTTTCATAGGTCCACTGACATCTTCTACGGTCTTTCGCTTCAAGGAGTTCAATCGTCAACATTTGACGATTGAGCACATCTTCGTTTAATTCACAATGATTGTGGTCATCCATAATTTCCGTCACTACGTTGTCCCCTTGGGTTTTTAAAAATGCTTTACATTTTTCTTTCGTCTGCGCACAAAAAATTCAACGCTTGTCATCATGCCGTCATTTTTTAAAGATTTGTGAAAACGCTATTTGAAGCCATTTAACACAATCAATTGTTTTCCTTTTTCACTCAGAACAACTTTCACATACCTAATTCATTTTTGCAATCAACTCAAACCGTATCGTATACATATAGATCGAGCTCTATAGTGTTACCCTTCCTTATTAACTTATTTATTTTTAGCTTGTATACAGATAGATCGAGCTCTATAGTGTTACCCTTCCTTATTAACTTATTTATTTTTAGCATGTAGGCAAAACGCTCGGACAGGTCGAATTTTAAAATAATCAGAGTATATTATATCATCAATGTTTCGAACTTTACGCGATGCCTCTTCAGGTGACAGGCATAAATTTGATTTTTTTAAACGGGAAAGTACATCATGTGACACCTCATTTAAAAGCTTTTGAAATACTGATTACAAAAATGTATAATACTTTAATCCTTTTTGAAAGCGTAGGTGCTAAATTTCGAGCGAATTCTTTTTAAATGCATTCATTTTTTTCCAATCCTGAAAAGACTAATAAATATTTTTGAAAAATTTAAACGCAGAATTAAATATTACAGTATTATTGAGGGTCAAAAGCCCCTGAGAACTTCTATAATGTTTATTTTAATAAGTCACAGGGGTAAAAAAAAAGAGAAAATATAGTCTAGATTTTAATTTCAAATATATCATTCAAATGAAACCTCTTGTTTATTCTAAGGACTTTCAGCCCTCCGTATTAATGTAATCTTTCATTCTGTGTTTAAATTTTTCAAAAATACTTATTGGTTTTCTCAGGATTTGAAAAAATTAATGCGTTTAAAAATACTTCGATCAAAATTTTGCGCCTACGGTCTCAAATAGGATTAAAGTATTATCCATTTTTGTAATCAGTATTTCAAAAGCTTTTAAATGATTTGTCACATGACGAACTTTCCCATTTAAAAAAATCAAAGTTATGGCTGTCACCTGAAGAGGCATCGCGTAAAGTTCGAAACATTGATGCTATAATATACTATGATTATTTTAAAAATCGACCTGTCCCAGTGTTTTGCTTATGTGCTAAAAATAAATAAGTTAATAAGGGGGTAACACTTATTCGAGCGCACTGTATGTATTACATTTTATATTTGATTATCATAAATGCATAACCAATAAAATACTTACAAATTAAAAGCCATTAAAAGGCAATTAGAAGGATTACGATGCCCGGGATTCAATTCGACCACTAAATATTTTGACCCTTCTTAATTTAGATATATTTATGGGACTCAATTTACCTCCGCCCCTGTAAATTACTGTAAAAATAGGTCTGGACTTATCCATCTGCGGCATGACCTTGACGACGCGTCTTTTACCGATCTTGAGCGATAGTTTACAGCATCGTGGAGCCGCCCAGTATTATCGCTGTTGGTTTCATTTATCACTCATTTTACTGCTACTGCTAGCGTCAATTTCTCGCCCGTGGAGCCGTAGCCTTAGGGGTTGTATTGTAGCAGTATGTGAACATCCTGCAACACACATCCCAATTTTCTCTGTCTTCGTCTATGAATGCTCTTACGTACTCGTTTAATGTTCTGTGCAGTTTTTCGCAACTTCCAATGGACTGTGGATGGTATGCCGTTGAGAAGTTGTGCTCTATTTTTAGTAGCTTTGTTTTTTTTTTTTTTTTCGTGGAATTTATGGCTTTGGTGAGGACCAATTAGCCAGACTATGTTAGATTGTATAAATAGTTTGTGTAAATTGTTTCATAGTATCAAACTTGAGCATGATGTATTCATTTGTTTTGTTAGTAATATGTAGCATTAGTAAAGTGTAAGGTGTTTAATTTTTTTTTTCCTTCCGCGCTAGAGCATCAACCCGGTTCAACGCCGCGGAGGTTTTAGCCCTCTTTGTGTGTATGTTTTTATTTTTTTTTTGTTTTCTTTTTTTTTTGTTTTCTTTTTTTTTTGTTTTTTTTTTTGTTTTTTTTTTTTGTTTTTTTTTGTTTTTTTTTGTTTTTTTTTTGGTTTTTTTTTAATTGGTTCATTTTTTTACTTGGTTTATTTTTTTTATTATTTTTTTTTTATTTTTTTTGTATTCACCTTTTTTTTTCTTTAATGTTTTACATTTAGTTTGTTTTGCAGAATTGCTTACAAAATTGGTTAGTAATTTTACAATTTTAGTTTACAGTTTATGATGTGTTGATGAAGTACATAAAGTATATTATTATTTCCTGAAAAAATAATACAATTTAGGTCTATTGGAAGGTTTATCTTGTAGTGAATTAAGTTTTTATATAGATTATTAATGTTTACAATATTTATTGGACATTCAAGTAAAACATGTACCAATGTACCCATTTTACCACAACTACACAGTGGATCGTCTGTAATTTTTATTTTGTGCTTATAATAAGGTGTTAGTGCATGGTTTGCACGTATTCGATTTATTGTGGCGACAAAGTTTCTGTTTGGTATTTTGTGAAACCATGGTTTTCTGGGGATCCTTGGCTGGTGTTTACAAAAGTTTGTTCCAGTTGTTGATGCACTGTATAGGTTTTGCCACATCTCATTTATTTTGTTCCTTTGATTTAAGAATAAATCGGACGGGGGTAGTTTAAGATTTAGTTCTTCTCCTGATGTTGGAGCTGTTTTTGCTAAGGCATCCACCATTTCATTACCTGTTATGCCTGCGTGTCCCTTTACCCATAGATATATGACGACTTTATTCTTGATGTGTATCTCATTATGTAAATACAGGATTTTTGCTTCAATATGATTAACTGATCTATTTATTTTAACATTTTTAAGTTTATCTACTGCACTTTTGCTGTCCGTACATATTATAAATTTGTCGTGGTTAGAGCCGAGTACGTATTTCATAGCTTGCACTATTGCTGTTAGTTCTGCAGTGTATATGGAAGCTTCCTTTGGTAAAATAAATTTTTTGTCAGTATTTTCCTCAAAATGGTAAAAGGCACAACTGGTATATTCTTTTGACTTTGATCCATCAGTGAATATAGAATCATAGTTTGGCCAGTATTTGTTTTTTGTTTCGTTGAACTTTGTTTGATTGATACTTGCTACTTCTTCACTTTCAAAATAGTAGGTTCTAATTTCACGTGAAAAAATTTGTTCAGGTGAGTAAATTAAAACTGGAGGGAGTTGGTTGGAATAGAGTATATCTGTAATGTCAGCTATTTCTGAGAAAGATTCTACTATGAGGGGGGTGTTCTTGAAGTGCCAGTATCTATGGGTCAAAACTTGAACTGTTAGTGACTGTACACTATTGAGGTAAGAAGTTTTTTTTGAAATGATTTTTATCATGAATTTTCTGCTCAATAGTTGTCTTCTTAGTTTAAGAGGAGGTTCCACGGCTTCAGCTTGTATAATGTTTATGGGCGTTGACTTAAGATATCCCAGGCAAACTCTTAAGCATTTATTTTGTTGTATCTCGATTTTATTTAGATGTGTATCTGCTGCTGTTCCATAGAGTTGACTTCCATAATCCATTATTGATCGTACCATTGTTTTGTAGAATAGTAAAGCCGTATTTGGGTCTGCTCCCCACTTTGCTCTACAAAACGCTCTTAGGATATTTATAGAATTACTTGTTTTTTTGATAATTTGGTGGATACAGTCCTTCCATAATAGTTTTCTATCTAGATGCAGACCAAGATATTTTACAGAGTTACTAATACAGAGTTTATATTTTCCTATTGTTAATTGTCTTTGATAGTTGTTTCTGTTTCTAGAGAAAATACATATATTGGTTTTGGACTCGGATATGGAAAGTCCCATGTTGTCTAGGTATTTTTGGATTTTTATAAATTCAGTGTTGATATTTTCTATACATTTGTCCTCTGATTTGCTACTGGTGTAAATAACAACATCATCAGCGTATTGAATAATTTTAGACTTTTGTGATATAACATTTTCTATATCCATTGTGTACAGGCTGTAGAGGATTGGGCTCAGGATACTACCTTGTGGTAATCCAGATCTACATATTCTTGATTCCGAAATTTCTTGATTTATCTTTAAGGAAACTGATCGATTAGAGTAAGCTGATTTTATGAAGTTGGCAAAGGAGGTTGGTAGACCAATATTGATGAGCTTCTCTTCTAGTATATTTATTTGAACATTATCATATGCTGAAGTTATATCCAAAAATGTGGCCAAAGTGCTGTATTTGTGTGTGAATCCTAGATAGATGTCATTTACTAGTATCGTTAGGGGTTCCAAGGAAGATCTTCCCTTTCTAAAAGCATATTGTGAGTCAGGTAATATTTTTTCATTTTCTAGCCAATATTCAAGCCTGTTCTTTATCATTCTTTCCATGGTTTTAAATATACACGATGATAAAGCTATGGGTCTATATGAATCTGCATTTCCATTCTGTTTTCCAGGTTTTTTGATAGGTACTATGATGTATTCTTTCCACATCGGTGGAAAAGGAATCCTATTTATCCAAATCGAATTGAACAATTCCAACAGGGCTTTCTTATGGTCTAAGGGCATTTTATGCAACATATTATATGAAATGTTATCCGCCCCGGGAGATTTATTATTTGTTGATTTAATGCAATGATCGAGTTCCCATAATTGAAATAACGATTGTAGGAAAGAAGTGTTCCTATTTACAGTAGCTATTTGTTGAGTAATGTTGTTTTCGACCCATGGAGGTGAGATTCTTGTGTGGAATTCGCCTATCCAGTCTTCTTTGGGGTCCATTAGGGGTTTCTTCGCTTGTTTTCGGTTTTTATATCGGTTTACTTTGTTCCACACTTCTTTAATTGGTGTATTTTGATTTAGATTTTGGCAGTAATTTATCCAACTTTTTTTCTTAGTTTCTTTAAAAGTTTTTTTAGCTACTGCATCAAGTCTTTTATATTCTGTTAGATTATTAAGATTTGGAGCCTGTGTGTAGGTTAAGAAAGCTTGTTTTCTTGCTTTAGCAGCTATGTTACAGGTTTCGTTCCACCAGTCCTTTGAGCAATGATTTCTATTTTGTGCGTTTGATTTTCGTAACGGAATTGCTTTGTCGGCAGCTTTGTTAATATTGTCGATAATGCCTATTAGTGATGATTTTGGTTCTGTTGCTTCAAGGGTAGCGGTGTATACATCCCAATTAGCAGCCTTGAGTCTCCATATATTATGTTTTGTGTGTTTAATTTGCGCAGGTGGGATATTCCTTCCAAATTGTATGTGTATTGGTAAGTGATTAGAGCCATAAGGTTCTTCTAAAGTACACCACGTAATTAGTTGTGTCAGATCCTGTGTACAGAGGGTCAAGTCTACAGCCGACTTCTTATTGTTTGCTAATGTAGGTGATCCGTCGTTTATAATTACTAGGTTGCATTGTTCGATAGCTTCCAAAAGAATTTTGCCATAGATATCTTCATATCCATCGTTCCATGCCAAACTATGTGCGTTAAAGTCGCCCCCAATTATGAATGGTTTTGGAATTTATTCCAAAAAGTTAATCCACTGTTGTAATGATATTCTAGTTCTCGGTTTAAGGTATACTGAAACAAAGTAAATTTTTTTATGTATATATGGAAAATTTACCGAGATACAAGTATGCTCAAAGTTGATTGTAGTTGGAATTGAGACTTCTTGGTATATTAAGTCTGATTTTAATAAAATGGCAGAGCCGCCGTACCCGTCGTCCCGGTCACAGCGAATATTGTTGAAGCCTTTAAAATTATAGTATTTTTCTGCTTTAAACCATGTTTCCGATAGAAGTGCAACGGAGTAGTTGCCCCTATCTAGTAGATATTCTAAGTTATTTTTATTAGAAACTGCCGAGCGGCAGTTCCATTGAAGGATATTTATTGCATGGTTGAGGTCTGAGAATGTGATGACGTGTTTCCATTTATAGTTAATTTGACTAAGTTTTCGAGTTCTTCCTTATTTATGTTTATACTTTTTGTTACTAAAACTTTTGTGACAATTTCTATAACTAATTCTAATATTGAATTTATCATGCTCAAGTCTGAAGGAGATGCAACTGGATTATTATTAATATTTCCCTTATAGTTAATGCTGTCTAATATTCCTCCCGTAGGTAATAGAGATCTAGGGGAAGATATAATTTCATTATGCAAAATTAATGTTGGATCTGGACTATTTGGTCTCTGTCTTTTGAATGTTCGAGAATTTGTACTATTTGAATTATTATTGTAGAATATATTATTAGTTGACATTTTGTTAATTGGATTTGATGGGAATTGGGTGGGTGTATAATTATTGGGATTTAATGGAGGGAAAGTTTTGAGGCAGGAGAGGTTTGTAGTTTGTTCCGTATTTATGGATGTTACTTTTGCATAGGAGTTTCTGGGAACTGTTTGTTTGCGTCTTGATAACTAATATTATTGGAAGACATAGCGTCTTTAATAAGTTTTTGACGCTGAAATTCTTGACACGCGCTTAAATTTGTAGTAAAATGATCCCCCGAACAGTTAAAACATTTTGGAGTGAGATCGGTCTTTTTACAATCTTTTGAGTTGTGGGATTCTTGACATTTATCGCACCTAGCCTTGCTCTTACACTGCCCACCTGTATGTCCAAATCGAAGACAATTAAAGCATAATAGCACCTTTTGTTTGTATGGTTCGACTTCCTTTAGTACCTTGTTGATTGTTATATATTTTGGTAGCACTTGTGACTTAAAACTAACTACGCATGTTTTTGTTGGAATGTATTGAGTACCGTTTTCATCTACTTGTCTTCGATTTAATCTTGTGACTTGAAGGACTTCAAATTTACAGTGTAAATCGTACATTTTTATTCTGTTTTTAACATACTCTACTGAAAATTCTGTGGAAATATCTTTTATTACGCCCTGTCTAACTAAAAGAAACTTAGGAATGTATATGTCTAGATTATTTTTTATAAATATTGCTTCATTTTTTTTAGATATGATATAGTTAGCCGATTTATAATCTTTAAATTTTATACGTATTTTATTTCTTCCTACTGCGTCAATGCTTACAATTTTTTCATCAATTTCTTTAAAATTTGTGATAATAATGTCACCTATCCTTAACGCGTTTAATCTGCCTTTAAAATCGGGTGAATTATTTTCTAAATACGCGTAAAAAGGTCCTAGGTCGTTTTGTCGGTAAAGAAATTCCTCCCTTTTTGTTCCTACTTCTTTGTTAATGTTATTTGTTATTGAAGTGTGTACATTAGCAAAGTCATTATCGATAATGGGTTTATTATTAACAAGTTTTGTGGTACTTATCTGTGTAACTGGAACAAGATTTTGGAATCCTAATAGCTCCTCCTTTGAAGATGTTGCATGTTCTGTATCCATTTGTGTTTCTAAAACATTTTTATCGGGGGCGTCGCCCCCGCTAACTGCACTCATAACTTTTTAATGTTTTTATTCCGATTTCGCTTTTTTATTTGGTGTAATTAATTTACTTTTAAAGTTCACAAAATATTTATTTAAATATCTAATTTATAGACACCGGTTTTAAAAAACAAGCTTCTTTCCTACGCACGTCTGACTACCACGACGAATGGAAGCTGACATGTAGTAGCTTTGTTAGTTCCTGCATTACTTAATTCTTATACTCTGCGCCTTAGTCTATTCTTATTTGCTTCATGAGTCCGTATGTTGGTATAAAATGATCAAAAATTCCTCGGGCTATTGTCTCTGCTTCTTTATTGCACACGGGTATACTGACCGCGTATTTAGTAAGTTCACATAACATTGTTATACAGTATCTATTACCTTCGTTACTTTTAGTGAATGGACCTATCGTATCTATGTATACTATGTCCCATGGTTTGGAAGAAGTGTCCGATATCACGAATTCTTCGACATGTGTTATTTTCGGTTTGTTAATTTGACATTTATGACATTGTTTAACGTATTTTC
This sequence comes from Diabrotica virgifera virgifera, assembly GCF_917563875.1. NCBI lineage: Eukaryota > Metazoa > Arthropoda > Insecta > Coleoptera > Chrysomelidae > Diabrotica > Diabrotica virgifera. The sequence continues at coordinate 145,486,176 of NC_065446.1, read as the reverse complement.
TTACGTCTTTTTCCAAATTTTTCCATCTAAATCTTGCTTTTAGCTTCTTTATTAGTCTATTATTTCCTACGTGTCCTCCAAACATCGGGTGATTATGATGTTCTTCTATTAACCTGTGTTTTTCTTTGTCATCTTCTATTGTTTCTGGTACTTCACATATGTATATTTCTACATTCTTCAATATTTTGTTTCCTTGTTTAATAAATTCCTCAATTGTGCACACTTTAGAAATAATATCGTTTACGTATATTTTTACTTTACGTACTGCATTCTCTACCGCCAGCTTATCAAGCTGTGCCAACATTTGGTTTAAATCGAAATGATTGAATCTCTTGCTGCATTTTATTTTGTTTTTGACCCTAATGCTCAGCCTTGGTGAGATTAGTTCTGCTCCAAAAGACAAAATTGGTAGTCTATGCGCCTCTAAATTATTTAGTACCTTTCTTACTGTCTGTTTGGGGGCTTCTGGCTGTAGTGCGAGTTCACTTTCTGCCTTCGTTTGCCTTGCTTCTTTCTTCTTTTCTCTTGCTTGAGCTCGTGTTATAGCTAATATATGGGTATTGTCTATGTATAGGTTCTTTAGTTGATGTAATGTTATTCTTGAAAGACTGTCTGCGTAGTTATTTTTCCCTGTTATATACTCTATTTCGAAATCGTATTCCTCTAAATCTAATCTGATCCTTGTAAGTTTCGAAGTTGGTTCTTTCATTGCAAATAAATGTGTTAGTGGTTTATGATCCGTTTTTACTAAAAATGTTGGTGCGACATATAAATAACATTTGAAATGATTAATTCCCCAATGAATGGCTAGTAATTCCTTAACGATTATAGGTTTATTACATTCTCCTTTATTAAAACTTCTTGATGCGTATGCTAATGGTAGGTCTGTTCCGTTATAATATTGACTTAAAATTGCTGAACAACTCTCGTTGGATGCGTCTGTTGTTAGGATGAATTGTTTATTGAAATCTGGATATTTTAGGATCGGTGGCTTCATCAGAGATGATTTAAGCTTATTGAATGCTTTTTCACATTCTTCTGACCAAAAAAAATTCTACTCCTTTTCTCGATAATCTGTTGAGTGGTCTGCATATTTCAGCAAAATTTTGAATAAAACGTCTATAATAGTTACAAAATGCTACGAATCTTTTTGTTTCTTCCGCTGTCTTAGGTGTCGGGTATTGTTCAATCGTTGCATATTTCGCTTTGTCTGGTGATACTCCTTCCTGAGAAAGATCATGTCCTAAATATGATACTTCTCTTCTAAAAAATTGACATTTTCCTGGGTTAAGTTTCAAATTGAATTTTCGACATGTCTCGAATGTCTTTTCCAGGTTGTCTAGGTGATGTTTTTCAGATATTCCTATTACTACTATATCGTCCATGTAAAGAAATGCTTTGTCTGGTGTTAATCCTGAAAATGCTATTGACATCATCCATGAAAAGCTATTCGGGCTCACGTTTAATCCAAAAGGTAATCTGGTAAATTGAAATGCTCCATTTTCCGTGCTAAACGATGTGTATTTCCTAGATGATTTTTCTAATGGTATTTGGTGAAAACCTGACATTAAGTCTATAACTGAAAACCATTTTGCTCTTCCTAGTTGATCTAATATCGAGTCTATTCTTGGTAAAGGAAATTTATCAGTGACTATTTTCTTGTTCAGGGCTGTTGTATTCTGATGTGGACGGTTCTATTATTCCTTGGTCTCTCAGTTTTTGTACTTGTCGGTTTAATTCCTCTGTTTGTGCATGAGGTGTCCTATAGTTTTTGATAAATACCGGAGTTTGGTCTTTAACTCTCAGTTTCTGTTCGTAGAAGTTGTTACATGTTAGCATGTCATGCCTTAGGGCCAATATATCTGAATAATCTTCGCATAAAGATACTAATTTATCTCGTATGTATTCTGGACTGTCTAACTTCAGTGATTCCCGTAATTCCTTTTTCCTATCCTTGCTGTCGTTGATCGGTCTATATATGTTAAATAATTTAATGTCTAATGTTTTGATTGCGTTTGTCTACTTTTACTGTTTCGTAGGTTGTGTTCAAAATTTTGATGTACGGATTATTACTTGAAATAATTGCTCTCGCTATGAATATTCCTGGTTGTATTTCCTGTTGTTCCACTATCCTGTCGTTCTTCAGCGTTTGAAAAATTTTTACGACTCTGTAAATTTCACATCTAGGCGGTATTATTATCGTGTCATTATCTATATTATCCAAAATGTTCGTACTAATGTAACAATCGTTGTCCTCTTTAATGTGCATTTTAAGGTTAGCGTAGTCTAGTATGCATTGAAAGTTTGAAATAAAGTCTCTCCCAATGATTCCGTCGGTTGGAATAGGAAAGCTAGGTTCAACCAATTGAAAGATATGCTCAAATCGAGATCCTTTTACTTCTAGTGTTGTTTCAACTTCTCCCATTGTTTGTAATTCTCCTTTAGTTACTCCTTTTATTTTCGCCTTTGTGTTTGGTTTCACATGTTCCTTCATAAAATCTTGTGAACATTTCAGTATTGAAATATCAGCTCCTGTGTCTATGATAAATGTATTTGTATGTTCTAGGATTCCTGTTTTCATTCGTACAAAATTCGTTAGGTTTAAGTCGAAGTTGTAAATATTATATTCCACTTCTGACTGTGTACTTTCCTTGTTTCGTTCATTCAAAACCCCAACTGCTGGTTTTCTGGTTCCTCTTGGCTGTCCTCTAACTCCAGTAGCCTTACGTTTCTGTTACGTCCCCCTCTCTGGTTCCCTCTGTACGTTTGGTTGTTAAATTGTCTATATCCTCTGTTCGAATAGTTCCGTTGGTTTTCTGTTGCTTCTCCTTCGTTCCGTTGTCCGAAGTTATTTCTTCTTCCTCTATCGTATTTGTTATGGTATCCTCTTCTGTATTGCTGCTGTCCTATCCTATTTTCATAATTCGTCCTATAATTGAACACTCTTCCCTGTGTGTTCTCCTCTGTCGTATCAATCGATAGAAATTTGGATACTACTTCCTGCGGCGTTGTGAAATTACCTGCCTCCAGTATTAACTTAGCTCTATCCGTATTAACATATCTGTTTCCGTTGTGTATTTTTTCGCTAGTTCCAATGACATTCCTTCCGCTATGTATGCTACCTTTAACTGTTCCGCTAGTTCCTCTACTTCAGATGCGTACACTGCTGCATCTTTGTTTCCTTGCCTAAGCTACAGTTACATTCTACCTAAATGAAAATGAATACACGAACCCTATACCATTAAACAGGGGAGTCAAACAGGGAGACACTCTATCACCCAAACTGTTCACCTTAGTTTTGGAGGACGTTTTTAAAAATCTAAATTGGAAATATAAGGGAATAAACATCCTCAGTAATCTACGATTTGCAGATGACATTATCCTGATAGCTACTGACCTACAAGAACTGCAAACCATGCTTTCAGAACTACACACAGAATCTTCTAAAATAGGACTGAAAATGAATTTAAACAAAAGCCATGCACTCCGAAGAAACCGTGACAATAATAAACGACAAAGTTATAGAAAAAGTTGAACAATATATTATACTTAGGACAAAAAATAATACTAAATAGGGAAATGTACTCAGAAATCAGCAAATTCAACTACATCTTAGATCTAAAGTTTTTGATGCATGCATTATTCCGATATTAACATATGGGGCACAAACATGGTGTAGCAGTTACGCTATTAACTAAATAAATCCCATTAAAATTTTATCAAATACCCCTAAATAAATCCCGTGTGCGACGCCGTCGGTCGACTTAAGAACGATATCTCTCTGCTCACGCGCGAAAACCTCGGCGGTCGATTTTGTCGATCCGAATCGGAACCTCAGTTTTGGTCAAACTCAGGGTCTGAGCGAACGCGCTGTTTTTTTTCTAAGTGGCGGATTTGGACGAGATTTTGGATAAAATGGAGCAGATATATCACTAAAATCAAGGAACATTAAGACCACTTTTTTTTTTGGAATAGCGATGATATCAAAACTCAATTTATCTTTGGTTTTTTTTCACATAAACTGTTGATATAGTTCTCATTATTTTTCGTGGTAATGCATCATTGTAGTTAAGTTCATATATAATCCATATTATAATAATGATATTCATTTCCATTTACAAAGGAACAATCAATCAAGGCCACAGGGTTTTAGTGTTAAATTTAAATTCCAAATTGTAGCTCATATTATCCTTTAAATATTTGAAAAGAACAGAAGGTCAAGTTTTTATTGGCAAACCTAAATTCCAATGTATTTTATACCCATCATTAGTTTTAACGAACATCATACAGCCTGCTGTCTTCTGCGCATGTTCATTCGACGTGCAAGTTAATGTCATTGAAATTAGCTTCAGAAAGTTTTGACTTGACATGACATAAGATACCTAACCTAATATTTAATGTTTTGTTTGGGCCTGTTCAATATGTACTGCTACCGTTATTGAAATAAATAATAATTAAATGTAAATAAACTTTATTTTAGATTCCGTCACTTAGTCACATAGACACTTAGTCTAGTCACTCTATGTAAATTGGGAAAACTACTTCATGTAACTATGTGCCAGTAACTGTAAGCAACTCGGGTATGGGTTACCCCTAGAGTTACTTTTAATTGGATATCTTGGATATCCCATATCTTGGATATACCCATTTCACAACAGCCAGGATTGGATTTATCACCACAGCAGCCCACTAGTTTTTGCCGTGCCAAGAGGAAATTCATTCCTATCTGGACTTCAACATTTTTTAAATAGGAACTGTGGTTAAGATAAGTTGTTTTCTTTTATTATTTACATATTTTGGGTACTCTCTAGTTGCTTGCAGTGTAAACTTCATGTATGCATACAATCGAGGTAAACTAGGTACATATTTCTTGATAGATAGGGTTTTTAGGTCGTTGTTTTTATTTCTTTGGTTCTATATAATTAATAATTTGCTTAAATAAATAAAATCAGGTCTTTCTTTTAATAATAATTATAAATCATTGTATCTTAAAACTTAATAGGGAATCGGGGGTAAAATTTTGTCGAGGTTTTAAAATAGGGAATATGTCTAGTAGGGTTTTACATTTACATTGTATATAAAGAGTCACTGACCAGCTCATTTATATAAATCAATTATATAATAATTAGTATTTTTGCTAGAGATACTTAATTTTTGGTAACCGTAGCGTTCTTGTCGTGTACGTATCTCACTCTAGACGAGTTCAATTTAGGGAATATTACTAACTTTTAGTTGTAAGAACTTTGTGCTATTCACACGGACTTTTGCTTTGGATTTTCTACTAATACATTTACTTAGCGCAGTGTGTAGTGGTTAATTGTAAGTTAGTGGCTTTTTGGTCCTGTTTGACCGTTACACCACCCACTACCACTGTTATTGTGTTTTGATTTATATATTACATTGTCAATATATGTATAATATAGTTATTATTGTTAATATATTTGTTATTAGAAAGGTTGATGTTTTATTTCAGTCTGTATTACCAGTATATAATATAGCAAGATAAGGTTAGTATTTAGTATTTTGTATTTCAGGTGGTTGTAACCAGTGTCATAGAGTTCCTGTTGTTCGTTACTTCAAAAATCTCGAACCTTTCCAACTTCTTGGTTCCGAGAGCCGAGTTGTTCGTTCGAGTTGGCGCCCATTTTCTTCTCTCTTTATTGTCCCTTTTATCTTGATCTCTCTCTCCAGTGGTCTTACCTAGTTGTATTAAGTTCTGTATTAACAGGTCTCATTTTCTTCCTAATTACTATCATTTCATTATCAAATCTTTCCTTTTTATATCTCTAAAGCCAATATTCGGTGTATAGAAGCTAGCCCGAATACCCACTTGAGATTTAGTGTCCCTCTGCCCATTTAATTTGTCCTTCTGAGCTAAGCCCCTCTTCTTTTTGTCTTAAATCTCTTCTCATTTATTTTCCCCTTATTTCGTTAGTTCTTTTTCTTTAAAAATCACTATACCCAGAGTATAGAGGTTTCAATGGACAATCACAAAAAAGAATATGAACATACTCAGAATCACTCAACACGCGATGGAAAGAGCAATGCTTGGTATATCACTTAAGGACAGGAAAACAAACACATGGATAAGGCAGAAAACCAAAGTCACCGATGTGGTACAAAAATCATTAAAATTGAAATGGGAATACGCTGGACATGTAGCTAGGAGCGATCTAAACAAATGGTACAGAACAATTCCAACCTGGAGACCATACCAGCACAAAAGACCCAGAGGCAAACCTCCTATGAGATGGACAGATGATCTGAAACGAACTGCCGGGAAAAATTGGCGTACAACAAAAAACAATGGAAAGGAAGACTTGAAGGCTTATGTTCAGATGTGGACGTGAATGGCTAGACGAAGAAGTAGAAGAAGTGGCATCACGAATATTTGAGTCAAAATAATAATATGTCTATTTGAAAATTTTAACATGATTATTTTAATATAGTTTAAATGTTCCATTTCCGGAAAAATTGTATGTATACCTACCTAGGAAAAGCCACATTCCCGGACTCTGTATTGCTTTGTCTCGGCTTGCGCCTAGACGGCAATGTTTACATCGTCCGGGGAATGTTACGCTTTTCCTACTAGGTACACAATGAACTTTTATTATATTTATGGGAATAAATTATAATTTTAATTGAAAATGAGTTTTGAAACTGTATAAATTGTACTGTTCTTGAAAAACTAATTAGGATTCAGAAAGAAATCGATTACTTTACAGCTATATCCTAGATAAAGAGCACAAAAAGGTTATGATTTAAGATATATAAGTAATATTAATTAGTGTAAAACTATAAAAAATAGAAAGCATTTTAATTCATTTTTTACTCTATCCTTTAAAGTAACCATTCACATATTTACCCTCTCTTAGGTCCATCTCCGGCTATCAAAAAACACACTTCTTTGTGTTTGTCACACAAATCTCCAATTATTTGGGCTGTTAAATCGACACCTTTCCTATAAACCAGCCTGGACACCACAACAACTGTAACTATACAGGAAACAGATAGATAAATATTGGATATCAAACAATAATTTGTTATAGAACAATTGACATGACAGAGGTATACAGATAAATTCGTTTTTAAAGGGAACATACAATATACATGTAATTTATCCTCAACTCCGCTCCACGCAGTTCGACAACAAAAGGTTGTCAAAGAAGTGTATTATAAAAATCAAATACTCAAGCGGGCTACTGGATTCTGAACTATTTCAGCACAAAAGTCACTGAAAGTCGAATAATGTCGAATGGTACAATGTTGCCAAAATTATCGTTTTTTGTTGGAAATGATTTCTTCAATTAAAAATGCCAATCTATTATGTATTATAATAATCTATTATAGTAATATTATCGTACTAATAATTTATTTTCATAAAAAAAAAAATAAAAACAATACAAAATAATAAATAACCATCAACTTCTTTAAAAAATATGAAACATAATATTAAAACTTAAAAAAAAATTATGCGGTCTACCGAGGGATCCGGTGTATAAGCCCGCCCCATTATGTTAAAATGCCGACAAGAAAATCTTTACAAAGTGAATAAAACGGATAAATCATAAGAATTATTATTTTAATTTTATAAATTAATACTTAATAATAATAATTGAATTTGTCATATCAATTTGCTATTTTATTTCGGAATAAGCCAAATTTGTGGCTTATTCCCAACTGAATTGATATGGCAAAGTATTAATTTGTAAAATTAAAACATTAATTCTTCTGACTTTTGCGTTTTATTCACTTTGTGTAAAGATTATTTTGACGGTACTGTATACATGTGTGGCTATTCACCATAATATTTTCTCAGAAGGGTTTACACCTTTGTAGGCAAAATGTTTATTGCTAAGTACTAATAAACATTTATACTACTACTATTTAGGAATATACAATAAACTTTATGCAAATTTAGTTTCTTTACTATTGTGCAAATAAGACCGTAATATTGTCAAAATGAATGTCTACAATTTCATCATCGACGCGTTTATACTATGTTATTGAATCAATCGTGTTTGACGTAACGTTAAAATTATGACTTTATGGCGTTCACTATTTATACTTTGAGATGCCAATAAAAGTGAATTGACACTACTACTATGTAAGCGACTTCTAATGTTGGAATTAAATTCACTTTGGAGAATATCCTTTCACAGGCGGCATTTGAATGAGGTATTATTAATAAATTGAATATAAAAGTTTATCAATTCAAGTAATCAATTCAATGTTTTGGGGGTCCACAATTATAGCTAACAATGGAAAAATTTATTTCAGTTTTGGTTTACAATAGTCCTTTTCGAATCCTGAAAAAAACTAATATATATTTTTGAATGCTCACCGATACATTACCGAAATTCTAGATGAGCATGTAATGCCTTTTGCTGGGTTTGTGGGCGAAACTTTTATTTTCATGCAAGACAACGCGCGACCCCACGCAGCCAGGATGGTAAAACAATATCTGGAAACCGTCAGTGTGTCTAAAATGAATTGGCCGGCTCAAAGTCCAGATTTGAACCCGATTGAACATGTTTGGGACCAAATAAAACGAAGGGTAAGATACAGAATACCTGCTCCAATAAATCGTGAGCAGCTTCGGTTGGCGCTCATGGAAGAAGGAGAAGCTTTTCCTAAAGATGACATCCAGAATTTGATCAATTCAATGCCAAATCGAATGAGGAGAGTCACAATAAAAGTGGTAATACACAGTACTACTAATCACGACTTAATTGTAATTTTTATAAAGAAAACAGAAAAAATGTACAATGTTAATTTTTTTTTAATTTTACAATAAAATCATCATTTTGGAAGAAGTTATTTTTTTGACATTTGTTATTTAAGAAATAATTGCATACTGATTTAAAACATATTCTTAAACATTACACAAACATCTAATGACAATCAATTTCTTTTATGATTCGTAAAAATGATAAAATGCCAAAAATTTTAGGTGGCCTCTTTTTAATGACACGCAGTGGAATAAGTTAAGAACTTTGAACAATCATTACAATATAGTTTGGGTAAGTTTTACATTCTGAATGAATGCAATCTAGTAAAATTTTAGGCGAAGCAACGAAGCACTAAAAAGTCCAAAACCTAGGATTTTTGTGCAGTAAGATGGATCGTCATGCAACTTTTTGCATTCGATTCGAGAGAGTGTCAAGCAATTTTGTGAACTAAATTGATCTCAATGATTCAATGAAAATGAGTTGAATTCTTATATTTGAATCGGAGACCATCGCCGTCATGAAATTCGTATTCAGTGACCTCCAAAACCTCCAAGTATAAAAATTGAACTCATTTCCGTAAATGTTTCCTGAGTTTTTCTTTTCCATCCCTTCGAGATGCACTTTAGAGGTGCATTTTCTCATGCAAAAATTTTTTTGCCGGAGATCAATTTAGTTCACAAAATTGGCTGACACTCTCTCGAATCGAATGCAAAAAGTTGCCTGACGATTCATCTTACTGCACAAAATTCCTAGGTTTAATGCTTCGTTGCCTCGTCTATTTATAAACATTTTAATTTAGATTATTTGATATACCTACACTTACTTTTATTCTTTGATCTCTGATCCACATTTGGTGTAAAGGAATAGGTATCAACAGCATTGGGAATTACAGAAACCCTCCAAGACTCCATTTTAGCTCTTAATACTGTATTCTCCTTTCCAGTGTGTGAAACGCAAATGCAATGATTACAGTCTGATAATGAAATGTGTATGAATTTGTTAGTTATCACAGCACTTGCATCTGCAAATCCAAACAGGCTATGATCCGTGAATACTGTCTAAAAAACAAGCTGTAGTTTGTAGATTTAAGAGTCAATTTGAGGCTATGAGATGCCTAGTGGCCTAAGCCCAAAATGCAACAACTGAGAAAAACGCTTTGAAATTTTAGATATTTTCTGTTATTACACTACTAGGTACTAATTACACTGGAATTACACTGTTAATGTTACGAGTTTATAATGTAATTTTTTGCAGAAAAATATAGAATTCTGTTATACTTTTTCAGGAATTAATTAAAATAGGGCAAATCTTACAATTACTTTCAAAAATGTGGGTTAGGCCCCTTTGCTTTTTCATATAGAAAGCAGTATGTGTTTTAGGCTGTTTTGTCATTTTGATAGTATTTAAACAATAATTCTTGACTATACTACTTTAACGAATGGATAACAGATAAAATCAATCAATCAAAAACTTTTATTAACAGGTTGATTGCCGAAAAAAATTTTAATATCAATAGGGAACTTGCACATTTTTTTATTACATAATAATGTTCAGTTTTGTTTAAAAATAAGATTTCCAAAATTTCACGCCTCAAAAACTAATAATAACTTTGAAGTACAAATTTAAAATCATCTGTATTTAAACCATTTCAAACGACTCAAAAAGCGCGTGAACACTTGTGACGTCACGACATTATATTTTATAATGACATTTATCGTATGTCATTGTACTAATATAAATATACCAGTTTGTTGAGATTGGAGTTTGATACTGTTTTTGAAGGAAAGGAAAGAACTCTATCAAAATATTTATAAAACTGAGTGTCAGAACGAATGCCAAACCTAATGAATTAATGGCGAGGACTTCAAATACTATAATGATATGACGTCACGACTAATGAGCGCGCGTTTTGGGCTGCCTGCTGTAATTTGAATTTTCTCTCGATTTTATTCGTCTTTAGGGGCCAAACGAAAGGCAAAAAAACTTTTTTTTCTTTGATCCATGTTTTAAATAAAGCGAAACGATGAATACTAAAACACCTCAAGGAAAACCTAGAGGAACAACATAAAATGTACTGAAATATCACCCGGAGATGACGAAAATGAATCAGAAAATATGGCGAAAATAAGCAAGACCTTAAAAAATACTGGCACAAAGCCAAAAAACTGGGATTACATGTAAAAGCAGCACATAGTAAAGAACAAACTACTAGTATCACTAAAACAACCCGGCAAACCTGATGACGAAACTAGCACTGAAAAAGAACAATGAATCAAACATAAGAAAAATAGATAGAAAAAGAAAAAACAAGAAGAAAAGTAGTGTAAAACTAGGAACCTGGAACTAGGAACTATTTTTCAAACATTATTGAGATCAGGAAAAATGGAAGAGGTAGCAAGAGAAATGCAAAGATGCAGAATAGACATACTAGCACTACAAGAAGTACGATGGAAAGGAGAAGGGAATCTTAAAAAAAAAAAATTTCACACTATACTACTTGGGAGAAAAGAAGCAAGGGAAAAATTGTACAGCACTCATGGTTAACAGTAAGATAAGGGACAAAGTTATAGAATTTAAAGCTATAAATGGATGAATGTCATATATAAAAATAGAAAACAAACAAGCCAATATGACAATCATAAACATATATGCACCCACAGAAAATGATAAAATTGAATTATATGAACAACTTTCTTTGCCTACTATGCAAAAGTAAGCAAAGAAAACCAGAATAGGGAAGTAGCAGGGAAAGAAACTATTCATGACGAGACAAACGATAACGGAAGAAAATTATGAAAACTAGCAGCAATAACAAACAGTTACATTATAAGCACAAACTTCATGCACAGAAGAGAGCATAAAGTAGCATGGCTGATACCTAGCGCAACAGATGGCAATCAGATAGACCACATACTAATATCCAAAATATGGAAAACACTAATGCATGACGTCAGATAATATAGAGGAGCAAACGCGGACACAGACCATTTTCTAGTAATAGGGGAAATTAAAATGAAGATAATTAAAACAGAGAGAACAAGACAAAACAAAAGAAGATGGAATCTGGAGAAGTTAAAAGTACAGGAACTAAGAGAACAATATGAGACAACCCTAAAGGAAAATCTAACAGAAGCAAATAACACAGAGGAATTATGGAAAAATATAAAAGAATCCATTCTGAATTCAGCTGAAAAGGTGTTAGGACAGAGAGAAATAAAAAGAAGGAAATAGTGGTTTGATGCAGAATGCGAAATCAAAATCAAACAGAAAAACCAAGCAAGAGATAATTGGATATTAACTAAAGAAGAACATCATCGAAACTAACACAAAGAAAAAAAGAAAGTAGCAGATAAATGTTGCAAGAACAAAAAAAAAACTGTGGATGGAACAGCTGTTAAAGGATCTAGAAAAGAATAGTAACGACAACGCCAAACTATTTGGATACCTAAAAGCTCAACAAAGGAAAGGCAAACCAGTAGTTAAAATTGACAATAGACCATGGGAAACACACTTCACAGAACTATATACACTCCATCTAATTTACTTACCGTTGCACGTCATCCGCGTCATAGCCCGAGACGTCACATGATACCAACATGAAATATTTAGGCGGTAGGTGTGTTCTTTTTTAGAATCACTTTGCCGAGTACACGGCGTTACAGCCACTAGGCATATTTTATTATATACGCGTAGAAATAATATTTAAAGATTTCTATTAATGTTAACTTAAAAAGAAATACACAATAATATGTTTCATTTAATTTGTATAAATTGATTATAAAGCGTTTTTATGAAGCACATTTGTTCGGAATACACTGTAACTATAATCGAACGAAGGTGATATTTTGGCATAAATTGGTAACATTTATTTGACAGTTGCGGTGATGACACTTCATATTTGTTTATATTCTTTACTATAAGTATTTGTTTCATTATATTTACTGTTTTTATTATGTACTTTAACGTAGAATTATAACTTAATTCTTGTTTTCTATTTCTAAAGTTTTTATTTATTTGCATTGAATATTAATTTGTTTTGCTGTATAATCCACTTCCGCAAAAATTGTGTGATGTATTTGATTTAAAATGAATTCAAGAATTTTTTGTAATTGGGCAACAATGTCAACTTAGACCTCTAACGTAAATAATGACGTGCAACGGTAAGTAAATTAGACGGACTGTATGTAGATGCAAAGAAAGCCCGGAAGAGGAAGTAGGCGCAACGGAAGGCATGAGAGATATCTAATTAAATATGGGTACCAACATATGATGAATTTTTAGACATCATTCAAAAAATGAAAAATGGCGCAATGGAAGACATGAGAGATAATGATATATGGATACCAACATATGATGAATATTTAGACATCGTTCAAAAATGAAACTGAAAAGAACACCTGACCCAGATGAAATTCCCAACGAGCTAACTAAAAAGCTATTAACAAGCATCTATAACCTTCTTCTTCTTCGTCTAGCCATTCACGTCCACATCTGAACATAAGACTCTTCCTTTCCATTGTTTTTTTTTGTGCGCTACTTGTAGCCAATTTTTCTCGGCAGTACGTTTCAGATCATCTGTCCATATCATAGGAGGTCTGCCTCTGGGTCTTTTGTGTTGGTATGGTCTCCAGGTTAGAATTGTTCTGTGCCATTTGTTAAGATCGCTCCTAGCTACATGTACAGCGTATTCCCATTTCAATTTTAATGATCTTTGTACGACATCGGTGACTTTGGTTTTCTGTCTTATCCATGTGTTTGTTTTTCTGTCCTTAAGTGCTATGCCAAGCATTGCTATTTCCATCGCATGTTGAGTGATTCTGAGTATGTTCATATTCTTTTTTGTGATTGTCCATGTTTGTGCGTTAATATCGCAATAATGTAGCAATTAGTAATATCGCATTAAAAACTTTAGTTCTAAGATATAGTTGAATTTGCTGATTTCTGAGTATATACCTAGTTTAGTTTGCCGAATAATGCTGCCCATGCTAACTTTCTTCTTCTTTTCATTTCTTCGTAGATTACTGAGGTAGCGGCCATTTATGTTCATTCATATTTCCAATTTAGGTTCTTAAAAACGTCCTCTAAAACTAAGGTTAACAGTTTGGGTGATAGAGTGTCTCCCTGTTTGACTCCTCTCTTTAATTTTACGGGGTTCGTGTATTCATTTTCATTTAGGTAGTACGTAGCTGTAGCTTGGTTCATCGTTTCTTTTATTAAGTTAATATATCTGCTGTCTATTCTATAATTTTACATTGCGTCTGGCCGTGTGTTCTATGGTGTCGAAAGCTTTTTCGTAGCCTACAAATGCTATAAAAACTGGAAACTTATATTCGTTACATTTTTCTATTAATATTTTTGTGGTTAACAGGTGATCGGAAGTTGAATAGCCTTTTCTAAAACCTGCCTGTTCATATGGTTGGTAATCATCTAATGTCCTTGTGACTCGGGTAGTTATGACTTTGGTGAGTATTTTAAACAGGTGTGACTGATGAGCCAGTGGCGTAGCTGAAGATTGCCCCCCCCCCCCGCGATAACTTTTTTTATACGAGTTATTTTTTCGTCGCAGCTGATCTCATCGTAAAATTTTTTATACGTTTTATCCATTTATTTTTAAATTGCGGTATAATACCCCACTATTCTGCTTTTCCTGCTGCTTTTGCTAAAGTTTCGGAAAACGAATTTCACATTTCTCGAAGATTATCACAAGTTTTTTCAAAAAGTTGAAGGGTGACCGAGTGACCGTTAACTCTGGTGTTTCAAATTGCAAAAGTTTTGATGTTAGATTAATAAAGTTAAGTATTTTAGATTGAATAGTAATGTTAACGACAAATGCAAAATTCATATGCTGTAATAACGCATTAGCTTCTAATTTTTCATCGTTGTTTAGATAGCAATGAAATTTTCGTAAAGATTTCATTATTTGTCGGAAAGCTTGACGCAAAGCCATTACAGCATCATGTCTGGATGACCACCAGGTTTCACATAACCTCTTAAGTGTTAACAAACGTAATGAATCCAAAATGATAATAGTACATCCCATATTTTAATACTGGCACTAAAAAAACATAATCTTTTAATTATTATATCCTAAAAAAAACAACTGCTGTACACCAGCAAGGGCATCATTGAACATAGGTTCAGATTATGAGATGCACAATGAACATAATAATATTAAATAAACATAATAAACATGCACTGTTTTTTCAATGTCAGTTATGCGCCTTTGTACGTCTGAATATACACCACTCATAACGCTTGCCCCATCATGGCCACCATAACCCTTTCCTCTGCAGTTGTATACGGAAAGGTGCATTTGTAAGGGTTTATCAACATCCAAAATTAAGATCAAGACATATTCATTTAATTCTTAAATGTCCTAGAACCAAAACATACATATTTGTTTACAATTAAGTAGGTCACCTAGATTTGTTAGAAACACCAGTCGGCAATAATGCATCGTCAGCTAATCAATATTTTCAAAGTCATGGCCAAAGCTGAATAGACAATATAAACATACTACATGTCACAAGTTTGTTTATATATACAGCAAGGCATCGTGATTCATTCTAATTCATTCGTTTATCAATTATCATTCTTAATTCAGATGCACCCGTAGATGGTTTTACCGTGAGCACATCAACTATTTACTGTGGTCTTTATAGTTGGTAATAAACAAGTAGTTATAAATAGTGTTTAATTCATCAACCCCTATTGGTAGGGGGTAACTACCCCCAAACTACCCTAAGATGTTTCCCGAGGGTGGATACTCGCATATGGCGATTTAAGACCAGGGACGAACACAGGAACTAGCAGTCTGGGACGAGTATGGGAAGAAAAACGTCCATGGATGCGGTTTCTTGCACCCCGACCACCCTAGACAACAGTGTGGTACCTATATAGAAAAAGAATGGAGACATCAAGCCCGACACGGAGGTGAAGATGGTATGGAGATGAACATCGTGTGAAAATGGAACATGGTATGGGACGTGCAGCGAGGATTTTTGGTGATACGAACTTAGACGGTTAAAGTGGTAAGTCTGATAACTGATAATAATAATAATAATAATAATATCGTATGGCATTTTTTCCGGGGAGATCCTTTCGGATAGTTCCAGCGCCAATTACATCTTTAACCCTGTTTCAAGTAACTAGTGTCGATGTACACTAGCCCAGGGGGACCGACGGCTTAACGTACTCTCCGAGGCACGGTGAGACGGCTCGTGTCATTATTGGAAACGAAAATGGTTTGTCTTTGGCAGGGATCGAACCCACGTCTACTGGCGTATGAGGCCAGCGTTTATGCCGTTACCCACGGCCGCTCACTGATAACTGATAACTACAGGGGATACGATCCCACTTATAGCCGCGGCACTGAAGAAAGAATTAAGAGGCGACAATCCGAAAACGGTAATAGACAAGTTAGCAAAGAAAAGGCAAGGAAACAAAGATGCAGCAGTGTACGCATCTGAAGTAGAGGAACTAGCGGAACAGTTAAAGGTAGCATACATAGCGGAAGGAATGCCATTGGAATTAGCGAAAAAATACACGACGGAAACAGTTGTAGCAACAATGAAGCGAAACGTTAATACAGATAAAGCTAAGTTAATACTGGAGGCAGGTAGTCAACACCGCAGGAAGTAGTATCCAAATTTTTATCGATTGATACGACAGAGGAGAACACACAGGGAAGAGTGTTCAATTATAGGACGAATTATGAAAATAGGAGAGGACAGCATCAATACAGAAGAGGATACCATAACAAATACGATAGAGGAAGAAGAAATAACTTCGGACAACGGAACGAAGGAGAAGCAACGGAAAATCAACGGAACTATTCGAACAGAGGATATAGACAATTTAACAACCAAACATACAGAGGAAACCAGAGAGGAGGACGTAACAGAAACGTAAGGCTACTGGAGTTAGAGGACAGCCAGGAGGAACCAGAAAACCAGCAGTTGGGGTTTTCAATGAACGAGACAAAGGAAGTACACGGTCAGAAGTGGAATATAATACTTACAACTTCGACTTAAACCTAAGTAGAAGAGAAGACACTTCACCGCACTTTTCATCCCCAGATCTAGTGAAAATCGCTCTGCTCTTATGGGAGAGTATGGCAAATTTTCCCAGCCACGTATCTCAAATTTCCCCAGATTCCGCCTGCCTGTCGGGACTTGTCGGGTGACGTCATTGGGGAGCTTGTCGGGTGACGTTAGTGGGCCACAATCCGATTAATTATGTTAATTATTTTTAAACATATTTTAAGTCCTTATAATAGTCTAAGTATGTCAATAACCATTAATATTAAACAAAAAAATTTTCCTTAGGAGGGAATCGAACCAAGTACTAACACGACAGTAACTAGATACACATAACGCTAGCCTACGCAAACACTTGCTAGGCACGGACTATATTAGGTATAAAAAAAAGCAAATAGGTAGGTAAACATTGTAAAGAAAATTACTAAGTACTTAAATGTATTATAAAATTAATATATTCCTAAATTTTAGAAGAAACATTCGTAAATAGGTACACTTATACAAAACACAAAAGAATGTAGGTACCTACACATAGGTATATGAAGAAGTTGCTATAACAGGACAAATGGATAATAATCTTCTAAGCAGCTCAATGTACAGAGACATGCGAGATATCGCGTGACAACCTATTGCGAATAGATGGAAAATCAAACACATCATACCGTAGGTCATCCTCACATTATGGCCAAACCACCGAGCTGAAGTATTGTGAGCTGCATACTTTATTTTATCTACGACAATTCATGCAATACTCTCCAATGAACGTACATTACTATACCGAAGTGTCTAAGTATAGGTACCTAAACAATTCTCGTCTCTCACACACATACACACAGATGACCTACAATATTTCTATGTAATTATGGGTATTAACCAATGAATTCTTCCAGTATGATCGGACCAACAAACATCCTCTATAATATTAAAAGTCAATATACAATATTCGTTTGGTGATTTAATCAATGAGCATGAAACAGTCTTACAGTATAGCCAAACAATAAAAACGTATCTTACTCGATAAAGATATCATCTGAACGATCAGTGCTCAACATGGATCTTATATGAACGATCACTACTATACATAGGTCTCCATTGAACGTGTACAGCTATTATTCTGTATATGCCTATCATTTTAGTGAATATTACTGAAGTATTGTGAGCTGCATACTTTATTTTATCTACGACAATTCATGTAATACTCTCCAATGAACGTACATTACTATACACCGCTATTATTCTGTATATGCCTATCATTTTATTGAATATTACTGAAGTATTGTGATTTGCGTACTATATTTTATCTACGGTAAGTGGGTAATATTATGTTTTTACAGGTTAATATTGAACATCTTCGATAAGAAAGATATGTTGGTCATAGACGGTTCTTCAATAGCCATAGGCAACAATTTCCCCTGATCATGTTTATAAAACATACGGAATGCACTGTATATACTAACCCAAGCGGACAACATACTTTGCAGATATGGATTACGATCAGCTTATAGGTTTATGTACAATTCCCTTCGTAAAGGTACATAGGCGTGCATCCGTGCGGGATAAAAGTCGACCGTCCTTTTTATACTCCAAAAGGAGGACCATCAATCAAAAATTTAGAACCAAACTCAAAATATGTATAAAACTTTCAAAATTGTCACAAAATCAAAAATATTCAAATTTACCACTCACCAGTGCACACGTCTGAACGATAGGAATATCTGAAACAGAATGAAGAAGATACCTCAATGCTTGGGTAATAAATATATTTTTAGTCGGACAAAAACTGAATGTTAAGCTCAAAAGGCCCCTGAAATGTGAAGATTTGTGCTTGTTGTTCCATAAGAATCAATGTAACAGTGCTGCATTTAAGACATATAGTGAACTTAATTACATGTTTCCGTACTCGAGCTACAAATTCTAGATGTAAACACCTAAAAATCTTTGATTATTCCCTCACCACTTTCTTTACTAACTACCGTACCTGAGACGTACATACATCATCAGAGACATGTTAACAGAAGACACAGACGACCACAAAAGAGTACCTGAGACGTTGAGACGCCATCAGAGACACGCTAACAGAAGGCACAGGCGACCACAAAGGAGTACCTGAGACGTAAAGACGTCTACAGAGACATGTTAACAGTTGTTGCATCATACATGTTAGAAAAAAAAACACTGAAATAAAAACATATTTATAAATCAAATTAGAAAATAAGAACTAAACGGTAAAATAAAATACTATTATCCTAATGCAGATAACAAGAAAATAATATAAGAAGACGGAGTAATGTGCTAAATGTATCATAAAAAGCTCCTATTTTTGAAAACGAAAGTGACCAGAAGTCGGTATACCACCGATTCTGGGGCACGTGCCGATTCTAGACCACGAAAGTATTAGAAAAATAAGAACTAAACGGTAAAATAAAATACTATTTTGAAAACGAGAGTGTCCGGGAGTAGGCATACCACCGGTTCTGAGCCACGTGCCGATTCTAGGCCACGAAAGTATTAGAAAATAAGAACAAAACGGTAAAATACTATTATCCTAATGCAGACAGCAAAAACCTCTCTCAGTTCTCTCGCATAACAAGAAAATAATATAAGAAGACGGAGTAATGTGCTAAATGTATCATAAAAAGCTCCTATTTTTGAAAACGAAAGTGACCAGAAGTCGGTATACCACCGATTCTGGGGCACGTGCCGATTCTAGACCACGAAAGTATTAGAAAATAAGAACTAAACGGTAAAATAAAATACTATTTTGAAAACGAGAGTGTCCGGGAGTAGGCATACCACCGATTCTGAGCCACGTGCCGATTATAGGCCACGAAAGTATTAGAAAATAAGAACTAAACGGTAAAATACTATTATCCTAATGCAGACAGCAAAAACCTCTCTCAGTTCTCTCGCATAACAAGAAAATGATAAAAGAAGACGGAGTACTGTGCTAAATGTATCATAAAGAGCTACTATTTTTGAAAATAAAACATTAAATCAATTAAAAAATATGAGGATAGGTACATAATACATTTTGGAAAACACAAGAAATACACAATACTTGTAAATCAACTTAAAAATAAGAAATAACCCGTGAAAGCACATACTTCATGTACGTTAAATGGAAATGTTAAAAGAAATAAAATTTGTTACTATTCACCAAAAAAGAATTGTAGAAAACTGTGTTTGCCAGATTTGGTCATTTTATACTATTCCTTATCACAGCTTAAAATTCTAGAACAAAATAATATATTTATCGTTTTTATTAGTAGAAACCGCGTGATAAAACATTTCCTGGCAAAACATCATTTTTATGTTTAACGAATACTGATAACAGTTAATAAAGTTACATCGTGCGGTTAGGTGTTTCCTGCAGTTATTGACTTGCGGCTAGGTGCTTATCATGTTTACTACACAACACATACAGTCTTATCAGCTTCCTATATCCGGTACTGGTAACAAACACTTTGTTTAAACATATTTTTATTTAAAATATTTATATAAAAATAATTTCAAGTCTTTGATTATTAGTTTTGTATAAATATGATATTTTTTAAGAACATTCATTTTATGTCTTTGGTTTTGGTAATTGTATACATGAATGGACAGTATACACTAGAATTTGTTATTGGTTTCGTATTTCTGCTTCAAGTCCATTGTGAACGTTGGCTATTAACATGGCAATGCTGATCTTGCTTAAGACGCTTCAGAATAGTACGATTGATGTGCATACAACCCAATTCCACAGATTTTGGCTACCTTCTCCAGCCTCACCCTCGCTTACTGTCTATTTTATCCCAGATAGTAAATTTTGTTACGATTTGTTTGTCTTCTCCGATTCTGCGGATTTCCTCCGATATACGAAAAATGCGTCGGAACACCCACACTTCGAATGCTTTTTCTTCTTCCTCTTCGTGAGCACATTTGACAGCGTCCAGACCTCCAGATTTCCGGATAAATTTTATAAAGATATAATGTGTATTAGTATAAGAGTATTGAGAATTTGACGTTTTATGTTGTTTTTAGCCATAAATAATGATCATATCACACTTGGTTAGCGCTTTTCGTAATATGCATGAAGAGACCTTTCTAATGACATGTACGGAACACTTGGTGCAAAATTGAGCGAGTTAGGATTTGCTGGAGATCAAACTGCGATAAGAGATTTTTTTTATGCCAACGGTTTTGTTTTAACATCAATGTACCATGTATCTTTGGAACGGATAATCAGAAATCGATGTGTGACCCATCAAATTAAAGGATTTTAAATGACGAATTACGTCTGTTTTAACAAAATGCCACGTATAACGCCTTTTTGACACCCTATCACGTATTATTAGCATTATATGTCGAATCTTATCATGTAGTGCCTCAAATTATAGGATTTTGAATGACAAATTACGTTGTGACGTCTATTTTAACGCAATGTTATGTATAAAGAAAAGATTTGTATATGAGATGTTTGCTGCTTTGGCTACGGCGTATGAATGGTATATGTTCATTGTAAAGAACAGGTGTATGATTGGAGGGAGATCCGTGTACAGTAGTACTCAATCAGAGAAGATTATATCGTGGATGTTTGTTGGTTTGGTCATACTGTAAGAACGGCATACGTTCTTTGATTAATCATATTCTATTTCTAGTAATACACTGCTGTAACGTATATCGTTTTCAGCGACACCTCGCCTGTATCTTTCATAAATTGTTTCGTGTGTGTGAGAGAGAGAACGAGAGAGAGAGAGAGAGAGAGAGAGAGAGCGAGAGAGAGAGAGAGCGAGAGAGAGAGAGAGAGAGAGAGAGAGAGAGAGAGAGAGAGAGAGAGAGAGAGAGAGAGAGAGAGAGAGAGAGAGAGAGAGAGAGAGAGAGAGAGAGAGAGAGAGAGAGAGAGAGAGAGAGAGAAAGAGAGAGAGAGAAAGAGAGAGAGAGAGAGAAAGAGAGAGAGAGAGAGAGGGAGGAGAGAGAGAGAGAGGAGAGAGAGAGAGAGAGAGAGAGAGAGAGAGAGAGAGAGAGAGAGAGAGAGAGAGGCGATAGGCTGAACGATGACAGATAGGAGAATCTCAATCATCTCAATCAGCGTCTCCACAGCTATCTTCGACAGATGCCTCCAAAGGATCAGGGCTTATCGATGACTCTCGATTGATTTACAATGAAACGCCTAGGGAATATATATACTGGGACGATCCAAATGAATTGGTGGAGCGTCTTGAACTCTTGGACGATAAATATCAAATATTGACGTGCGTTAAAATAGACGTCACAACGTAATTTGTCATTCAAAATCCTATAATTTGAGGCACTACATGATAAGATTCGACATATAATGCTAATAATACATGATATGATGTCAAAAAGGCGTTATACGTGGCATTTTGTTAAAACAGACGTAATTCGTCATTTAAAATCCTTTAATTTGATGGGTCACACATCGATTTCTGATTATCCGTTCCAAAGATACATTGTACATTGTCATAACGGCCTTTACGATAACTTGGTTGAACTGTAAATGCTTATTTATTGTTATTGATGTTAAAACAAAACCGTTGGCATAAAAAAATCTCTTATCGCAGTTTGATCTCCAACAAATCCTGACTCGCTCAATTTTGCACCAAGTGCTCCGTACAACATGTCATTAGAAAGGTCTCTTCATGCATATTACGAAACGCACTAACCAAGTGTGATATGATCATTATTTATGGTTAAAAACAACATAAAACGTCAAATTCTCAATACTCTTATACTAATACACATTATATCTTTATAAAATTTATCCGGAAATCTGGACGCTGTCAAATGTGCTCACGAAGAGGAAGAAGAAAAAGCATTCAAAATGTGGGTATTCCGACGCATTCTTCGTATATCCTGGACCGAACGTCACCAACAGAGGAAATCCGCAGAATCGGATAAGACAAACAAATCGTTAACAAAATTTACTATCTGGGATAAAATAGACAGTAAGCGAGGGTGAGGCTGGAGAAGGTAGCCAAAATCTGTGGAATTGGGTTGTATGCACATCAATCGTACTATTCTGAAGCGTCTTAAGCAAGATCAGCATTGCCATGTTAATAGCCAACGTTCACAATGGACTTGAAGCAGAAATACGAAACCAATAACAAATTCTAGTGTATACTGTCCATTCATGTATACAATTACCAAAACCGAAGACATAAAATGAATGTTCTTAAAAAATATCATATTTATACAAAACTAATAATCAAAGACTTGGAATTATTTTTATATAAATATTTTAAATAAAAATATGTTTAAACAAAGTGTTTGTTACCAGTACCGGATATAGGAAGCTGATAAGACTGTATGTGTTGTGTAGTAAACATGATAAGCACCTAGCCGCAAGTCAATAACTGCAGGAAACACCTAACCGCACGATGTAACTTTATTAACTGTTATCAGTATTCGTTAAACATAAAAATGATGTTTTGCCAGGAAATGTTTTATCACGCGGTTTCTACTAATAAAAACAATAAATATATTATTTTGTTCTAGAATTTTAAGCTGTGATAAGGAATAGTATAAAATGACCAAATCTGGCAAACATTATTATAGCAGTGTCGACGATCGAAGCTAGTAGTGAGTGAAATCAGTGAAGTGCATGTAATTATAAGGTAAGTCTATTTATTTAGTACATGTATAGTAGGAATTTTTTGTTTTCTACAATTGAATGGTGGGCTACAACAACGTTGTAAGCGACAGATTGGGTCAAAGTGAGGTTTTAATGCAATATTATTGTATATCCAATGACCAATGCGAGCATCTTTCAATCAGGCTAAAAACATTTTACCTTCCCCGAGTTTTTCGTTCCGCAATATTGGTATCCGTATTGTCATAAATGACTTGTCAATAAGTTTTTTCCATCTCCTGCATAATCTTAATTCTGTCGCTTACAACATTGTTGTAGCCCACCATTCAATTCATTTTTGGTGAATAGTAACAAATTTTATTTCTTTTAACATTTCCATTTAACGTACATTTTATTTCTTTTAACATTTCCATTTAACGTACATGAAGTATGTGCTTTTACGGGTTATTTCTTATTTTTAAGTTGATTTACAAGTATTGTGTATGTCTTGTGTTTTCCAAAATGTATTATGTACCTATCCTCATATTTTTTAATTGCTTTAATGTTTTATTTTCAAACATAGTAGCTCTTTATGATACATTTAGCACAGTACTCCGTCTTCTTATATTATTTTCTTGTTATGCGAGAGAACTGAGAGAGGTTTTTGCTGTCTGCATTAGGATAATAGTATTTTACCGTTTTGTTCTTATTTTCTAATACTTTCGTGGCCTAGAATCGGCACGTGGCTCAGAATCGGTGGTATGCCTACTCCCGGACACTCTCGTTTTCAAAATAGTATTTTATTTTACCGTTTAGTTCTTATTTTCTAATACTTTCGTGGTCTAGAATCGGCACGTGCCCCAGAATCGGTGGTATACCGACTTCTGGTCACTTTCGTTTTCAAAAATAGGAGCTTTTTATGATACATTTAGCACATTACTCCGTCTTCTTATATTATTTTCTTGTTATCTGCATTAGGATAATAGTATTTTATTTTACCGTTTAGTTCTTATTTTCTAATTTGATTTATAAATGTTTTTATTTCATGTTTTTTTTTCTAACATGTATGATGCAACAACGGTCTCTTTTGTGGTCGTCTGTGTCTTCTGTTAACATGTCTCTGTAGACGTCTTTACGTCTCAGGTACTCCTTTGTGGTCGCCTGTGCCTTCTGTTAGCGTGTCTCTGATGGCGTCTCAACGTCTCAGGTACTCTTTTGTGGTCGTCTGTGTCTTCTGTTAACATGTCTCTGATGATGTATGTACGTCTCAGGTACGGTAGTTAGTAAAGAAAGTGGTGAGGGAATAATCAACGATTTTTCGGTGTTTACATCTAGAATTTGTAGCTCGAGTAGGGAAACATGTAACCAAGTTCACTATATGTCTTAAATGCAGCACTGTTACATTGATTCTTATGGAACAACAAGCACAAATCTTCACATTTCAGGGGCCTTTTGAGCTTAACATTCAGTTTTTGTCCGACTAAAAATATATTTATTACCCAAGCATTGAGGTACCCTAATAACACAAAACATTCCATGAATGTTCCTAGAATGTACACACAGGACATTGAAAACATTCCTGGAATGTCCCCAAATGCACACGAATGTCCCTGGAAAGCCCCAGGAAAGTGCTGTGTCAGCATTTTAAATATTCTTAGAATGTTCTGTTGGAACATTCCATGAATGTCTACGAATGTTCTTTGGACATTCACAGTCTATTTTTTAGACTGAATGTCTTGTTGGAACATTCCATGAATGTTCTTTGGACATTCACAGTATATTTTTAGACTGAATGTCTTGTTAGAACATTCCATGAATGTCTACGAACGTTCTTTGAACATTCACAGTATATTTTTTAGACATTCACTGAAATATATCGTCAGTAATGTGACAATACCTCCTATATGTTTTTTCATGAGGTTTGCAGGAGACGAAAAACATGTTTTAAGGTCACTTTCTGTTTTCGTACGTATTCTGACTTTTTTGTAGTAAATAGATAGTTGAATTTACTGCAAAACAAGTCAAAAAATATATGAAAACAGGAGGTGGCCGAAACAAGTTTTTAGTCTATCTTACAAATCTCTTGAAAAAAACAGATGAGGTATTGTCACATCACTGACGATATGTGGCCATACCAAATAATACATCCTTGATAAATATAAACATTTTTATTGCAAAAAATCTTTACATACATTTTTTAATGTAATTTACTGACATTCCTAAATATTATAAAAAAATGTGTCACATTTGCTTTGTAAACCTTTCTTTTGCTTTTCGTAGCCACATATTCCGTTTCCTTTCTGGTTTTTTGTAGACCACTTCTCTCAGCTGATTCTAAAAGAAAATAAAATAAAAGGTAATTTTTCTATCCTTTACAATTAACAATCAGAAGAAATATTATTTACAGGTAATAATACGCATAAATAATAATAATAAAAAAAAAGAATGTGTGTGTACTTTGTACGCACGTAAGAAGTTATACTTCTATTATATGATTATATGATTATAAACGAAATTAATATACTTTTTATTTATATTTTATTTAAATATTAAATTAATTTATACTTAATACTTCTCAAACATTTTTATTAAAACAGTGCCAAAAATTAAAATAATAAAAAAATAAAACACACACAAACACATTAAAAATGCCACAAATGATTTCTGAACATTAATTGTCGGAAAAATTTTTAACTAAATACGTATTTTCTGAAAATAAAATTATATAATAAATATACTTACAATCATAAAATGTATAAAAAAAATAAAAAAATAAAAGTTTCTATTGGGATTCGAACCAACTTACCACGCGGCTGGTATTTGCGTTGTATTGGGATTCACCCGCATTAAAACTGCACCACAGAGGCAGCTTGTCATTATGTGCGAAGATAGTCTAACTAAACAGATTAACCTTTTGACATTTTTAACTTATGTAAATCAAATTATTTTGATTTTGAATTGAAATGATTTAGAATTGAAAAAATACAACAAAACATAGGGTAAGAAGACAATATATTAGGTGAATATTGATATAAATTTTGATGGTAATCAAATTATGTAAAAAAAAGTATTACATACTACTTATGTATTTTGGTAGGTTCAAGGTAGGTATCGGAGCCCGTATAACGACTAATACATTTCGCAATCACTTGCGTCGTGCAAAGTGGCTATGTTCAAATATCATAACAAAATTTGATCAACTATTTATAAAACACTTACCAGTGAAAGATTCTTTAGCTTTGAATAAGCGAGATCTGCGGCACTCATACTAGGCACAGTTTGATGAGCTTTCACATTGGCATGCAACAATCATCTCTTCTATGTAAATAAGTCCAAAAATATAATATGAAAACTATTTAAAAAGGCAGTATAACCATTAACTAACTTTTTGTTTGTTGTTTCTCTTCCTACAAATTTTAAAACGCAACAAGCATACATTATAACCAAACACAGTCCCACAGCTGTGCCACAGCTGCCATATTGGATAATTTTTGTCATGTCATTTGAACATCCAATCAGAACAAAGTTATAATGCGCATGCGCCCGGTCGCTAGGTTTTCCCATATAAAATTTCACCGTCATTACGCCCGTAAAGAAGTATAACTTCAATAAATATTAAATAATATTTAAATAAATAATAAATAATATTTAATAAATAAAATAATAATAATGAACATTTTGTATTTTGACAACGACATCCGACGTGGAAGTAGAAACCTTAATAAAATTATTTTTTCAAGTAAATTGTGGCTTATTTCCTCATTAGAATAGTTAATTACAAAAAAGCCACAAAGAAATAGATTTTTCACAAACAAATAAGTATTTAGTATTCATTATATTTATTGTTTTTATTATTTACTTTAATGTCCTACTGGTACATTATTTGACAAATAATGACATTTCGAAGTCTGTTAAGTACGATATAACGCCCTTGGGCATTAAATTTAAATAACGACTTAGATACTGTCAAGTTGACAAATATCAACCTAAGTAAAACTATGGTTACCACAATTATGTTACTACTGTTACTGGTAAATGTACTTATTTAAAAACTAATCAATTCAAAATTCATTCAAATTTTTCGCATATAAAGAATAATTTAGTCAGACATTAAACGTTGAAGGCACCACAGGTATTATAATAATAACGCTTTCGGTCAACGTATATCCCTCAGGCCCTTGTTAAAAACACCATTGACCTCAAGCGTTATTATCCTTATAATACCCTTGGTACCTTAATAACTGTAACGTAAGATTATACCTTAATTCTTGTTTTCTATTTCTGATGTTTTTATTTATTTACATTGAATATTAATCTGTTTTGTTGTATAATCTACTTCGCAATAATTATGTGATATATTTGACTTAAAATGAATTCAAAAATTTTTTGCAGTTGGGCAACAATGTCAACTTAGATCTCCGATGTAGATAATGAATTACAACAGTATCTATATTGTACAGACTGTATTATTAATTAGGTTATTTATTTATTTATTTATTGAAATATACATCCACCAGGTATAAACCCATAAAGGTGTACATAAGAAAACTACATACATTGACTGAACACTTGATGACAAAATATAAAATAAAATAAAGAATAACCAAAAATGTTTCTGTTGTTAATACACATACACAATAATAAACAAAGACCTTAATAAAGAAAAATAACATGGCATCAATTCGATAAGCTATTGCGTATTTCGCGTTTAAAGATGTTAAAACCAAGAAAAAAAATGCATATACCTGTGTGACATAAGCTATTGGAACAGCACAGTCTCTTAAACGAACAGATGAAAGTGAAGTTCTGTCAATATCTTTTTCTAAAAAGTGTTTTGAACATACTCCTCTATTAACAAATCTGATCTATACTTCATGTCTTCTTCGCAGGATCTTCTGGAAAGCTAAAAATACAAAATATATGCATTACTAAGCATTATTAACAAATTTTAGTTTTAAATAAAAAATATGATTAATGGACTCACAAAATATTATAAAACAGCTTAGAAATTGTTTATTAGTATAGTCGGTTCCCCAAACTCTGACACAACTGGCTAGTGATTTTAGTAGGTAATTTTTTTTGTTTTTGGCCAATTTTGCCAAAATTACAGTAATTATTAACTATTTAGTTATTATTTTTGTTTTGCCAATTTTACCAAATTGGCAAAATTATTTACTAAAATCACTAGCCAGTTGTGTCTGAGACTCAGTAGTACTGAGACTGAGTTTAGCAAATCGACTATAATATTCTGTGTATTCATTAGTTGGTACTGCATATTATAGTGTGTGGTCTACCATCCTATTTATAAAGGCATACATTAGCAAAAACGCAAAAAGAATTACTTTAGTTTTACAAATCCTATTGTTATTATCTCTATTTACTATTTTAGTTAGGAATAAGCGAAGTTTGTGGCTTATTCACAATTATTATTAAAATAATAAATGGATATGACCAATTATTAACTTATAAAATAAAATAATAATTCTTCTGATTTATGCCTTTTATTCACTTTGTTATATCTAGGTTACTTAAAAGATTTTTTATGAATAGTATTATTAGGGTATTAATAGTATTAATTTATTTTCTGAAATACAGGGCATGTCTTCGTTTACATATTTGCATACTAACCTTTTAATAGGGCTTTTCATTCACAGTCATTTGTTTGGAGCTTCTGTCATAATTGAAACGTTATTCCTGCAGATTTTTTTATCTACATTTGTTTCTGCTACTCCAACTGCGTTAAAAACAGGACACCATTTTATTCACTATGTTAATAATACTATTAAAGCTATTATAAAAGTATCCGAATTAAAAAAATATTCTTAAAAAGCACAAATAATACAAACAACGATCCACGGCAAAGCAAGGTGACCAAGATGAAGATGCCAAGATGGCCGAAGCGAGGTCGTTGGTTGGTCGTTTTTAGTCACGTGATGCCCTCTCAAGCGCCATGCACAAAAATATATGCACGGCGAATTTGAAAATGAACGCAAAAGAAATAAATATAAATGCCTCTCTTGGGTTTTGCATAAGTTATAAGTATTTTTTTTATTAACAAAATCGCATTTTAAATTGAATATTCGCGAACAATAATTTTTATTACATTTGTATGTTTATAATATTGTATTAATTGAACTTGGAAAACTCTTTAAATTTGACATATTATTGCACTGTAGGCCTAAAGTGTCACTTAGTTTGTCTGGTATGTTATAAGTAATGTTGTATCTGTTACACGTATGTATTCTTTCGCAACTTAAAATATAGGAACATTGGTAGTATGTTCACAGAATGTCTTATGGTAACATTCCAGGAATAATTTAAACAGATGTTCACCGAATGTTCCCTAAATGTCCAGGACATTCAAATATTGATAGAACTTTGGTAGTACATTCCTGGAATGTTGTGTGTTGTTAGGGTATCTTCTTCATTCTGTTTCAGATATTCCTATCGTTCAGACGTGTGCACTGGTGAGTGGTAAATTTGAATATTTTTGATTTTGTGACAATTTTGAAAGTTTTATACATATTTTGAGTTTGGTTCTAAATTTTTGATTGATGGTCCTCCTTTTGGAGTATAAAAAGGACGGTCGACTTTTATCCAGCACGGATGCACGCCTATGTACCTTTACGAAGGGAATTGTACATAAACCTATAAGCTGATCGTAATCCATATCTGCAAAGTATGTTGTCAGCTTGGGATAGTATATACAGTGCATTCCGTATGTTTTATAAACATGATCAGGGGAAATTGTTGCCTGATGGCTATTGAAGAACCGTCTATGACTAACATATCTTTCTTATCGAAGATGTTCAATATTAACCTGTAAAACATAATATTACCCACTTGCCGTAGATAAAATATAGTACGCAAATCACAATACTTCAGTAATATTCAATAAAATGATAGGCATATACAGAATAATAGCGGTGTATAGTAATGTACGTTCATTGGAGAGTATTACATGAATTGTCGTAGATAAAATAAAGTATGCAGCTCACAATACTTCAGTAATATTCACTAAAATGATAGGCATATACAGAATAATAGCTGTACACGTTCAATGGAGACCTATGTATAGTAGTGATCGTTCATATAAGATCCATGTTGAGCACTGATCGTTCATATATATATATATATATATATATATATATATATATATATATATATATATATATATATATATATCGAGTAAGATACGTTTTTATTGTTTGGCTATACTGTAAGACTGTTTCATGCTCATTGATTAAATCACAAAACGAATATTGTATATTGACTTTTAATATTATAGAGGATGTTTGTTGGTCCGATCATACTGGAAGAATTCATTGGTTAATACCCATAATTACATAGAAATATTGTAGGTCATCTGTGTGTATATGTGTGAGAGACGAGAATTGTTTAGGTACCTATACTTAGACACTTCGGTATAGTAATGTACGTTCATTGGAGAGTATTGCATGAATTGTCGTAGATAAAATAGAGTATGCAGCTCACAATACTTCAGTAATATTCACTAAAATCATATTCATATACAGAGTAATAGCTGTACACGTTCAATGGAGACCTATGTCTAGTAGTGATCGTTCATATAAGATCCATGTTGAGCACTGATCGTTCAGATGATATCTTTATCGAGTATGATACGTTTTTATTGTTTGGCTATACTGTAAGACTGTTTCATGCTCATTAATTCAATCACAAAACGAATATTGTATATTGACTTTTAATATTATAGAGGATGTTTGTTGGTCCGGTCATACTGGAAGAATTCATTGGTTAATACCCATAATTACATAGGAATATTGTAGGTCATCTGTGTGTATGTGTGTGAGAGACGAGAATTGTTTAGGTACCTATACTTAGACACTTCGGTATAGTAATGTACGTTCATTGGAGAGTATTACATGAATTGTCGTAGATAAAATAAAGTATGCAGCTCACAATACTTCAGTAATATTCACTAAAATGATATTCATATACAGAATAATAGCTGTACACGTTCAATGGAGACCTATGTCTAGTAGTGATCGTTCATATAAGATCCATGTTGAGCACTGATCGTTCAGATATCTTTATCGAGTAAGATACGTTTTTATTGTTTGGCTATACTGTAAGACTGTTTCATGCTCATTGATTCAATCATAAAACGTATATTGTGTATTGACTTTTAATATTATAGAGGATGTTTGTTGGTCCGGTCATACTGTAAGAATTCATTGGTTAATACCCATAATTACATAGGAATGTTGTAGGTCATCTGTGTGTATGTGTGTGAGAGACGAGAATTGTTTAGGTACCTATACTTAGACACGTTCGGTCGTTTGGCCATAATGTGAGGATGACCTACGGTATGATGTGTTTGATTTTCCATCTATTCGCAATAGGTTGTCACGCGATATCTCGCATGTCTCTGTACATTGAGCTGCTTAGAAGATTATTATCCCTTTGTCCTGTTATAGCAACGTCTTCATATACCTATGTGTAGGTACCTACATTCTTTTGTGTTTTGTATAAGTGTACCTATTTACGAATGTTTCTTCTAAAATTTAGGAATATATTAATTTTATAATACATTTAAGTACTTAGTAATTTTCTTTACAATTTTTACCTACTTATTTGCTTTTTTTTATACCTAATATAGCCCGTGCCTAGCAAGTGTCTGCGTAGGCTAGCGTTATGTGTATCTAGTTACTGTCGTGTTAGTACTTGGTTCGATTCCCTCCTAAGGAAATTTTTTTTGTTTAATATTAATGGTTATTGACATACTTAGACTATTATAAGGACTTAAAATATGTTTAAAAATAATTAACATAATTAATCGGACTGTGGCCCACTAACGTCACCCGACAAGCTCCCCAATGACGTCACCCGACAAGTTACCCCTCTGACGTCACCCGACAAGTCCCGACAGGCAGGCGGAATCTGGGGAAATTTGAGATACGGGGCTGGGGAAATTTGCCATACTCTCCCATAAGAGCAGAGCGATTTTCACTAGATCTGGGGATGAAAAGTGCGGTGAAGTGTCTTCTCTTCTACTAACCTAACGAATTTTGTACGAATGAAAACAGGAATCCTAGAACATACAAATACATTTATCATAGACACAGGAGCATAGATATTTCAATACTGAAATGTTCACAAGATTTTATGAAGGAACATGTGAAACCAAACACAAAGGCGAAAATAAAAGGAGAATTACAAACAATGGGAGATGTTGAAACAACACTAGAAGTAAAAGGTTCTCGATTTGAGCATATCTTTCAATTAGTTGAACCTAACTTTCCCATTCCAACCGACGGAATCATTGGGAGAGACTTTATTTCAAACTTTCAATGCATACTGGACTAGGCTAACCTTAAAATGCACATTAAAGAGGACAACGATTGTTACATTAGTACGAACATTTTGGATAATACAGATAATGACACAATAATAATACCGCCTAGATGTGAAATATACAGAATAGTAAAAAATTTTCAAACGCTGAAGAACGACAGGATAGTAGAACAACAGGAAATACAACCAGGAATATTCATAGCGCGAGCAATTATTTCAAGTAATAATCCATACATCAAAATTTTGAACACAACCTACAAAACAGTAAAAGTAGAGACAAATGCATTCAAAACATTAGACATTAAATTATTCAACATATACAGACTGATCAACGACAGCAACGATAGGAAAAAGGAACTACGGGAATCATTGAAGTTAGACAATCCAGAATACATACGCGATAAATTAGTATCTTTATGCGAAGAATATTCAGATATATTCGCCCTAAGGCATGACATGCTGACATGTAACAACTTCTTCGAACAGAAACTGAGAGTTAAAGACCAAACTCCGGTATATATTAAAAACTATAAGACACCTCATGCACAAACAGATGAATTAAACCGACAAGTACAAAAACTAAGAGACCAAGGAATAATAGAACCGTCCACATCAGAATACAAAACAGCCCAGTAGTGTTGGTACCGAAAAAAGATATAGATGGAAATAAAGCATGGAGGTTATGCATAGATTTTAGACAACTGAACAAGAAAATAGTCACAGATAAATTTCCATTACCAAGAATAGATTCGATATTAGATCAACTAGGAAGAGCAAAATGGTTTTCAGCTATATACTTAATGTCAGGTTTTCACCAAATACCATTAGAAAAATCATCGAGAAAATACACATCGTTTAGCACGGAAATGGAGCATTTCAATTTACCAGATTACCTTTTGGATTAAACGTAAGCCCAAATAGCTTTTCAAGGATGATGTCAATAGCGTTTTCAGGATTAACACCAGACAAAGGATTTCTTTACATGGACGATATAGTAGTAATAGGAATATCTGAAAAACATCACCTAGACAACCTGAAAAAGACATTCGAAACATGTCGAAAATTCAATTTGAAACTTAACCCAGGAAAATGTCAATTTTTTTAAAGAGAAGGCACATATTTAGCACATGATCTTTCTCAGGAAGGAGTATCACCAGATAAAGCAAAATATGCAACGATTGAACAATACCCGACGCCTAAGACAGCAGAAGAGACAAAAAGATTCGTAGCATTTTGTAATTACTATAGACGTTTTATTCAAAATTTTGCTGAAATATGCAGACCACTAAACAGATTATCAGTAGTAATTGCACAAGAGCTCTAAAATTATTGAATTTTTCCCGAGTGTCACTTTGGCAGTTTTAATTTCACGAGCCGAAGGCGAGTGAAATTATGTCAAAGTGTCACGAGGGCAAAAATTCTATATTAATTTTAGAGTTCGAGTGAAATTTGTTGCGATTATTTCATGAATAAAACTGCTCAAAACCAAAATTTTATTGTAATTTATTTATGTAAGTACAAATTAGTGCAATTAAACACACAGTTGTTATAAATATGTATTTGACGGTTGAAAGTCATCAGTTTTATAATTTTTAAAACATTTGTCATTAATGTCACTGAATGTATTTTTTCGTAGCAACGAAGGGCATCTGACGTAATATGCTTAACGACGGGAGATTATCAAAAATTATCGATATAATTCAGACTTATGTAGCTTTCTATTGGTCAGAATCTCCTATGAATGAAATAATCGAGAAAAGGAGTAGAATTTTTTTGGTCAGAACAATGTGAGGAAGCATTCAATAAGCTTAAATCATCATTGATGAAACCACCAATCTTAAAATTAACCGGATTTCAATAAACAATTCATTCACAACAACAGACGCATCCAACGAGAGTTGTTCAGCTATAAGTCAAGATTATAACGGAATAGACCTACCAATAGCATACGCATCAAGAAGTTTCAATAAAGGAGAATGTAATAAACCTATAATCGTTAAGGAATTACTAGCCATCCATTGGGGAATTAATCATTTCAAATGTTATCTGTATGGAGCACCAACATTTTTAGTAAAAACGGATCATAAACCACTAACGCATTTATTTTCAATGAAGGAACCAACCTCAAAACTTACAAGGATCAGATCAGATTTAGAGGAATACGATTTCGAAATAGAGTATATACAGGGAAAAATAACTATGCAGACAGTCTTTCAAGAATAACATTGCATCAACTAAAGAACCTATACATAGACAATATCCATATACTAGCTATAAAACGAGCTCAAGCAAGAGAAAAGGAGAAAGAATCAAGGCAAACGAAGGCAGAAAGTGAACTTGCACTACAGCTAGATGCCACCAAACAGACAGTAAGAAAGGTACTAAATAATTTAGAGGCGCATAGACTACCAATTTTGTCTTTTGGAGCAGAAGTAATCTCACCAAGACTGAGCATTAGGGTCAAAAACAAAATAAAATGCAGCAAGAGCATAGCCACAGGATTCAATCATTTCGATTTAAACCAAATGTTGGCACAGCTTGATAAGCTGGCGGTAGAGAATGCAGTACGTAAAGTAAAAATATACGTAAACGATATTATTTTTAAATTGTGCACAATTGATGAATTTATTAAACAAGGAACAAAATATTGAAGAATGTAGAAATATACATATGTGAAGTACCAGATACAATAGAAGATGACAAAGAAAAACACAGATTAATAGAAGAATATCATAATCACCCGATGTTTGGAGGACACGTAGGAAATAATAGACTAATAAAGAAGCTAAAAGCAAGATTCAGATGGAAAAATTTGGAAAAAGACGTAAGAAAATACGTTAAACAATGTCATAAATGTCAAATTAACAAACCGAAAAGAACACATGTCGAAGAATTCGTGATATCGGACACTTCTTCCAAACCATGGGACATAGTATACATAGATACGATAGGTCCATTCACTAAAAGTAATGAAGGTAATAGATACTGTATCACAATGTTATGTGAACTTACTAAATACGCGGTCAGTATACCCGTGTGCAATAAAGAAGCTGAGACAATGGCCCGAGGAATTTTTGGTCATTTTATACCAACATACGGACTCATGAAACAAATAAGAACAGATCAAGGCACAGAATATAAAAATGAAGTAATGCAGGAACTAACAAAGCTACTAAAAATAGAGCACAACTTCTCAACGGCATACCATCCACAGTCCATTGGAAGTTGCGAAAAACTGCACAGAACATTAAACGAGTACGTAAGAGCATTCATAGACGAAGACAGAGAAAATTGGGATGTGTGTTGCAGGATGTTCACGTACTGCTACAATACAACCCCTAACGCGTATCATGGTTACACACCGTTTGAACTGTTATATGGCAGGAAGGTTAACCTACCAGAAGACCTTACAAGGGAGATTCAACCATGTCACAATATAGATGCTTACTACAATGAATTACGATACAAGCTACAAAGAGCACACGAGAGAGCTAGAACCTTCTTACTGAAGCACAAAAAAGAGAGGCAGGAAAGGAATAAGCCCAAAACAACACCACAACACTTTAATATAGGAGGCCTAGTCCTTGTAAAAAGGGAAGAGAATGGTAAGTTTGATAGTCTTTATGTAGGTCCCTTCACAATAACAAAGGTAAATAACGTTAATTGTAAGATCAAAACAGAAAACAATAAAATCAAGGAAATACATAAGAATAGATTATATGCTTACTGTCCGAGGACAGTGAGTGGCAGTGAAACGGGAACAGTGTTGATGTCGAACATTTTTTTGTACCTTACTTTATTTACTGATTAGTTATAGGAAATAAATATTTAATTTTGTATCAATGAAAACACAGTAACCAGTTGGTGGCGCTATCTACAAAAATTTTCTTCCTTGCATGTAGTCAAAAATTTTCCCGAAGGGGATGGATGTAAGGGTTTATCAACATCCAAAATTAAGATCAAGACATATTCATGTAATTCTTAAATGTCCTAGAACCAAAACCAAAACATACACATTTGTTTACAATTAAGTAGGTCACCTAAATTTGTTAGAAACTACAGTCGGCAATAATGCATCGTCAGCTAATCAATATTTTCGTAAGTCATGGCCAAAGCTGAATCGACAATATAAACATACTACATGTCACAAGTTTGTTTATATATACAGCAAGGCATCGTGATTCATTCTAATTCATTCGTTTATCAATTATCATTCTTAATTCAGATGCACCCGTAGATGGTTTTACCGTGAGCACATCAACTATTTACTGTGGTTTTTATAGTTGGTAATAAACAAGTAGTTATCAATAGTGTTTAATTCATCAACCCCTATTGGTAGGGGGTAGTCTATTATGTCCCCACTTTGGTCTAATATGCGAGTGAATCCCAAAAAACTTTTAACAACTTCTGCTTAGAAAGGTAAATTAGTTTCATCGCAAGTTATTTTTACATACCGGAAAAAAAAACTCAGCTGATCGTGTTTTGAAATATCTTGAGTGGTATCAAGAATTTATTGAATAAAAACAAATTTTTTAAATTAAATTAATCAATTTGTTTTCAGTTTCTCAATATTCAAATTTACAACTTCATTTTGTATTTGGGGTCTTAAGTAATTTGTGTTTAAGTTATTGTTTTTATCGATTAATTTAGCTAAAACTGGATCGTATTTAGCTGGTAAAAGAACCATCGACAAGAAATTACCTTTTTGGGATTCACTTCCATCTAAACTACCAACATGTAAACGAAACGCTAAATTACACCCGGAAACAGTACCTACGTCAATTACCTGCTTCATTACTTCCTTCCAAATTCTCTAGTTTGATGCTTATTAGGAAAATATGTTTTGGTCCTCAATTTAAAGAAAGTAGAAGTATTAAGCTTGAACGCTTTGCGGGCCTGTCAGCTACGCCACTGGATGGGCCTGTAGTTTTCCAACTTTCGATTATCACCTTTCTTGTGTAATAAGATTACTTTAGAGTTGTTTCAGCTCTTAGGGACTTTGCCCTGGTGTAAACAACTGTCTATAAGCTTAGTTACAATAGGGAACTTGCACAATTGTTTTTTATTTAATAAAAAATGAGATTTCCAAAATTTCACGCTTCAAAAACTCGTAATAACTTAGAAATACATATTTAAAGTCTTCTGCGGTATAAAATAGTTCAAACGACCCGTGACGTCACATAGTTTTACATTAGTTATTTTTTTTTTGGCATAGACTTGGGTGTCATTTAGCCAGTCACAACTTTTTTGTTCTCTGTTCATACATAAGGAAGGCAATGAGGTCCTTAGAGTTCCATAGCAAACTCTTCTACAGTACATTAGTTATTATTATGGTTATATTTAGCTGTGTCTAAGTACACGCTAACGTGTACGCAAATAAAAAAGTTAGGTACACGCGAATTAAATTTCATCAAGCCAGTGACGTCATTATTTAACGTGCGCAGTGACTGTATATTTTGGTACATGCTATTTTGATATGTTTAGTGTTTGTTTGATAGGAAAATACTCGTTAAGGGAAGGGAAGCAGAACTATTCAGATGTTTCAAACTTAATTGTAATAAATCAATGTATATATAAAAATATATATTTAGGTTAGCAAAATAAATATATGTATTTAGTTGACATGACACGTACAAAATATTGCTAAAATAATTTTTATACGTAAGTTAATTATTATAATCAACTATTCTAAATGGAAAAAAAGCCACAATTTACCTAAAAAAATGATTTTATTAACGTTTCGACGTCCAAATCGGATGTCATTGTCAAAATACAAAAATTAGTCAGATTAAATAAATTATTAGAAAAAATTTTTTACTAAGCAAGAACATTTTTTTTAATTTAATATTTTGTATTTTGACAACGACATCCGATTTAGACGTCGAAACGTTAATAAAATAATTTTTTTTTAGTTAAATTGTGGCTTAGTTCTCATTTAGAATAGTTGATTACAAAATTGCCACAAGGAAATAGCTTCAGAACAAGTTAATTATTATTATGAAAGCTTTAGGTCTTCCTTTTATTTTAATTTTGGATGGAAATACTATTTCACTTATAACTTAAAAAATAGGTACATATATATTAATTTATGTATAGTCTCTTAACTTTTTCATACTGTTTTAAAATGTTGTTAAACTCATTAAAACAACTAAATAATTGTCCACACTGCATAGTTAATTTAAAAACAAACACTAAACAAATAAAAAATAAGAATCAATCTTTACTAATCAATATTAAAATTAAAGTGTAAACACAACGCGATTAAACAAATTCCAACACTGACTTTTTTATTTGCGTACACGTTAGCGTGTACCTAGACACAGCGTTATATTTAGGCATATTCTTCTTCTCCTTTAGTTTATTGGCCTCCACCTACTTGGGTATTTGGCCAGCTCGTCGCCGGGGAATAAAGAAAAACTCTTTATATTCTAATGACATTTATTGTATCTCGTTGTAATAATATATACCAGTTTGTTGAGATTGGATTTTAATACAGTTTTTGAAGGAAAGGAACGAAGGTTTACTATTGAAAATAAAACCATTTTGTAAAAGTACAAATTTTCTATGAATAGTTCAAACGATCAAAAACGCTATTAACGTCACATAACTGTATTTTTTACTGACGTTTATAATGTCTAATTTAAAATTATATACAATTTTGTTTACTTTTTGGTGTAAAATGTAAACGCACAACCATATGACGTCACGACGCGTTTTTTGCTGGCTGGAATAATTTGAATTTTTAATCGTCTTTAGGGGAAAAACGAAAGACAAACAAAACTTTTTTATCATTTATACATGTTTTAAATTATGTTCTGTTGTGATTTATAACATTTTTTTCCAATTTAAAATTTTATGCAAGTTCCCTATTGCAGTTAGTTCCTTACCTCCTTCAATATCATATCTATGGTAATCCTTTCTTCCCCTGCAGCTATATTTCTCATGTTTTCCAATGCGGTAGTTACCTCTGAAATTGTTACTTTTGGCATTATTTCCGATCCAATATTTTTTATTAATTTCTGTGCTGGTCTCATTTCATCGTCTTGTTGATGTGCTCCGATCTTACTATCAGTCAGCGGAATTATTTAAATGAACTTACGAAGGAACTGGAAATAAAAAAAATAGTGCTGGCGAAACAAATCTGACTATCAAGTATGTGCATGGAATTCCTAAAATTTTACCTATTAAAGAAAAAAACTAATCTGTAGGGATAAACCTAATTTAAATAATTCACAGCTATCTGTTTATTTTCATAATGTGGAAGGCATGCGTACGAAGTTGATAGATTTTAGTGTATTGTGTTCGAGTTATGATGCTATTATACTTGTTGAAACATGTTAACAGATAGATATTCTGATTCAGAATTGGGCCTGGATTCTGATTATAATATCTTTCGAGCAGATCGTGATAATGTTGATCATTTTAAAGATAAGGGAAGAGGTGGTGGTGTCCTTATAGCCGTTAAGAAAAAGTTTAACAGTTTTACTCTATCTATACCTCATACTAAGGTTAAACAAATTTTTGTACTAGTTAATATTGGAAAATAAAAAGTTATTTTTGGCTCTGTGTACATACCGCCACGGTTAAGGTTTTTATTTCTGGGAACTTTAATCTTCCGAATGTTACGTGGACAAACGATAATATATGAGTTAGTTTATTGATCTATCCACCAAATTCACCATCTTTACATATGGTTAATTGCTATCAACCTGTTTCAAAATAATTTTGTGTCCAATTAATAGTAGAAATGAAATTTTAGACTTAATATTTTCTAATGGTAACGAGTTGAGTGTTGTAAATGCTGCTGATTTAATTTTTCCTAACTCCCTTAACCACAATGGTGTAATGCTTGATGTTAATATAATAAATAACAGTGATTCTTTAAAGTACGCAGTCATATTATGATTTTAAAAATGGTGATTACATCGGTATGAACTTTTTCTTGTTGGAAATAAATTGGGAGTCACTAAAGGCTTTGAATAGTGAGCAAGCTGTGTCTAAATTTTACGATATCAATCATGCAATAAATTCTTATGTTCCTCAAAAAGTATGTAAGACAAGTACATTTCCAGTTTGGTTTAGCCCGGAGTTAAAACGATTAATAATAGAAAAGAAAAAATATCAACAATTATGATGATTTTATTATAAATGTCTTCTGTAGAGTTCTGTGTAAAATTCTTCTATTCGTTTCAGTATGCTTTCTCTAGTTGAGATTTCTTTTTCGTCTTTTCCCATTAATGATATTATCTGACGTCATCCTAGTGTAGGTCTGAGGCATTTCATATTCTTATTTTTTTCAATAGTTTTTGTTATTATTCTTTTTGTTTCAATTCTTTTCTTTTTTGTTTTCTGATTCCTTTTCTAATCTGCCTATTCAGTTCTCTATATTCTTTGGTTCCCTTTTTGTTAGATTAATTTAAGATCTTTCTTTTTTCTATCTGTTGTTTTATTTCTTTGTCTAATTTATTGTGTGTTGTTTTTGGTTTTTTCAGTTGCAGAATGCTTTTGTTCATTGTTTTGGTTATAAGGTTATTTAAATCATCAATATCATTGGAGTTTATCTGCTGCATATTAACTTGATTTAATGCATGCATTATCTTTTTATTAAATTCACTATTTTATATTTCTTCAGATGTCCATTTGTATCTTTTTATTTCTAGTTTTTTGTTTATTAGTTTTGTTCTTATTAGTACAGTGGAACCTCGATAAGTCGGATTAATCGGGACCACGGCCGGTCCGGGTTATCGAAAATCCAGGTTAGCCAGAGAATATGGTAAAAAATTTATTAAAATACGGTACTCTTACAGATAAACTTAATTATAATTGCCAAAAAAATTAAATACTTATGTCCAGTACATCTAAATTACGTACAGTTGTGTACATTATTGTTTATTTCTTGGTAAAAAAACTCAGTCAAAGTGAAAACATTCTTATTTTATCTGATGAAAATCGATCCGGGTCAGCCGGACTTACGGGTTATCTTTCACTGTATATGGTCGCTTCCTAGGTCAAACTGATTTAATATCAATACATCTTTTACTAGTTTTCTATTTCTCGTTAAGATATAATCTAGTTCATTCTTTATCTTTTTATCGGAACTCATCCATGTCCATTTTCTGCTTGGTTTTTTATTGAAAAAGGAGTTCATTGAGTACATGTTATGTTCATTCATGCAATTGAGAAGCATTTCTCCCCTATCATTTCTTTTCCCATAGCCATAATTACCAATTAAATGTTCATAATCTTCTTCTTTTTTGCCCAATTTAGCATCTATAACCTATTAGGATGGGAAGCAGAAGAAATGCCCGAGGATTGGAAAGAAAGCAGAATTATACCAATATTTAAGAAAGAAGAAGTAACAAACTGTAACAACTATAGAGGAATATCTCTACTGAGTAGAACATATAAAATTCTAACAGCCCTCATCAGACAAAAACTCACTCAATTCACAGAGAAAAAAATGGGGACTACCAGCATGGATTCAGAGAAGGCAGATCCACTATAGATGCGATCCACATAATTACACAAACAATTGAAAAATGCCATGAACACAACATAGAACTGCACATTCTCTTCATAGACTTCAGACAAGCCTTTGACTGTATTGGAAGAAATAAATTATTTATGGAAATGAAAAATCAAGATATACTTATGGTATGTTTAACAGTAAATGGTTTGAGTTCAATTAGTTACCACTATAAACATCCTGGATTAACCGATAATAGTATAAAAGGCCCGGTTTCAAGTAAAATTTAAATATGTTTTCTGGTAAAATTTCTCTGCCTTATTATGGGGTAACGTCTAGTCAGTGTTAATTGTCAAAAGACCAACTCTGTCTACCTCAGTTGCTTATCGCTCCGGGTGGGTCTTAACAATGGGCCAGGTCAGATAAATTTAATAATATTTACATTTATGACCACACTAATTGAACTCAACCATTTACCGTTGAACAAACCATACCAGCGAAGTTAATTTTTTTTGAAGGACTAAGTTTTCACTCTAATGGCATATAACAT
Organism: Diabrotica virgifera virgifera; assembly: GCF_917563875.1. NCBI lineage: Eukaryota > Metazoa > Arthropoda > Insecta > Coleoptera > Chrysomelidae > Diabrotica > Diabrotica virgifera. The sequence goes on along the minus strand of NC_065446.1, from coordinate 145,443,482 downwards.
ATCCCACCAGAATGAAAACAGTGGGAACCTTCTCTGGTTACACCTCCGAGGCTTCTACAATTTGCAAGCCGAAATTGAAAATGGTTATTCATTTTTAATTTTTTTCATGTATACCTGTTTATGATGACAAGTTAAAAAAAAACACATATTATGCTTCTCTTTCTTGATAACGGTCAACTACTTTCCAATGGATAGTGGCCTCATAGGCGTAACCAGGGGGGGTTTTGGGGGTTATAACCCCCCCCCCCTTCCATTGGGATGTACTTTGAGCTCTATAAGCTTAACACCATAGCCCTCAGAGACCTTCCAGTAGTTGTAACCCCCCTTTCAGGTAGTTGTAACCCCCCCTTAGGATCATCCTGGTTACGCCTATGCCTAACCCACAGTATATGTGGGTACATTTTGAGTTATGAGAATGATTTTAAATGCACTTAGGGCAACATCTACCTATAGGTAGCCGAATGTTGCTTGAGCATCTCTGCATTTGAAAATACTTAAATAGGGGATAACTTTAATGCACTAAACGCATTTTGGCAAAATTGTGGGTCAGTCCACTTTGCATCTCATAGCCTCATTTATTCTTACCTTCATACCCATCAAATTTCCTATCAACAAAGCTTCATGTGCTAAAGCGGAAAACGCAGAATGGCCATGAATTATATCAATTCTCTCCCTTACAAGAATGTACCTTATAAGACCTACATTTGAAACCATTGATGGAAGAACACATTGGTTATAGAACACTTTAATTGGTAAATAATACACCTTGAGACCACTTGTCATGTACCGAACACCAACTCGATCCTCATAGCTGTGTGTTAGGACTATTACTTTATGACCTTTTTGTAAGAGACATTGGGAAAGATTGTATATGTGCTCTTCTACTCCACCCATGTTTGGAAAGAAAAAATCCGACACCATACTGAAAGAAACAAGTAATTCATATATTCTTTATATAATGAGAACCAAATTACCAAATTCTGAAAGGCATTTTCAGTTAGAAATACCAAAATATTCATGCTCTTGGTATTTAAATTTTTAACTTGCAGCTCCCAAGCAAGATGTTCACGTTCACAATAGAATAGGACTTTTCATTCACAGTCATTTGTCATTTGTTTCGAGCTTCTGTCATTGTCATTGTCATGTGCCACATAATAGGTCTGTTCCTTTGTTTTTTAGTGTTCCACTTTTGAGTGTAAAAGAGCGTCATAAAGTTAGCGAAACGGTTTTTTCAAAGTCGTTATTTTGACTTCTACCATAGCTCAAAAAATTGCACCTCGTTTGCGGATAATTGCACCGTTCAAAATTTCATTTGCGGAGTTTCCGTTTTTGAGATATAAGCAAATCAAAAGTGGAGATTTCGGCGCAGCGCTAAAAATAAATGTCGATTCTCAGGGTATAAAATGCCGTAAAGTCACTAAATAACCATATCAAAAAATTGCACCTCGTTTGCGGATCATGAATAAACTGGTTTTAATTGAAAATTGTGAAAATTGAAAATGTTATAAAGGAAAAACGATTTAATATTGGTTGCCTATACTGTAGGGGCAAAGGAATCCAGAATAATTTTCACTTTTGGTAAACCTAAACTGCAAGGCTAAAAGTAGTATGTACCATAGTCAAAATAACTCCTCCTGACTTAAAGGTAATCCCTCCTTTGAAATTTCATTTGCGGATATTCCATTTTTAAGTTATATCAAAATGAAATTTCTCGGGACAGCGTCAAAGTATATATTTCCATTATCGGGATATTTATTAAAAACTGTAAAAATAACAATAACTATATCATTTAATTTCTTCTGGTTTGAGGATTACGAATAGACCTGGTTTAAACTAAAAATCATAAAGCTTAAAAAATTTCCGAAGAAAAAAATTTTCCATTTTGGTGGTCCTAAACTGTATTTGCAAAAGTATTATCTGTATTGTAATGTATATCTAAAATGACTGTCTCTGACGTAAGAAAATCCCTCTATTCGAAATTTCATTTGCGGATTTTCCGTTTTCGAGATATAACCAAATAAAAAGTTGAGATTTCGAATAAATTTTCATTTTTTGGGTGTAAAAAGCCGTAAAATTGCTAAATAACCATATCACCTAATTGCTCCTCTTTTGCGGATTATAAATAAACTGGCTTTAATTGAAAATAATAAAAATTGAAAATTTTATAAAGAAAAACGATATTAATGTCGGTTGTGGTTGCCTACACTGTAGGGGCAAAGGCAAAGGAATAGTAGTGATGTTAATTATAGTTACTTTCGAGGATTCGTTACAAATCGTGACTTTTGTATAAAGTAATCATTTACAAAATAAAAATGTGTACCATTTTTATTCAGTTACGATGCGGAGGCAAAACAATTTTACTTTTTAATTAGAATACGGAGTGCAATCCAGCTCTCTGAATCGAGATTTTCGATTCTTATAGGAATCTTATCGGAGAGAGCTTAGGCTGGTTCTCCATATCCTAACTGACCAGCACCGAGAGCTTTTCCCACACATTGCAACTGAAACAAATAGGGTAGGTGACTAACGTCATCTGGCAATTGAAAGATGAAGTTTTTCAATCCTAATAGCAACATTAATAATATTGAAAAACATTAAAAATATTACTAAAAGATTTTTAAATTGAAAACTTATTGGTCCACTTCCCTGGTGACACCTCCAAGGCTTCTACAATATGCAAGCCAAATGGATGCTGCAGTGAAGACAAAGGGAAGGAATTCTACACTATGCAATTCACATCCCCGTCTGCAGCTTGGTAAAGTTCCAACGGAAAATGCACCTAGTTACTCTACGGAGTAATACGAGACTATAATGTAAAAATGTATACCATTTTCATTCAGTTGCAATGCGAAGGCAAAACAATCTTACTTTTCAATTAGAATACGGAGTGCAATCCAGCTCTCTGAATTGCGATTTTCGATTCTTATTTGAATCTCATCGGAGAGAGCGTAGGCTTGTTCTCCATATCCTAACTGACCAGCACCGAGAGCTTTTCTCACACATTGCAACTGAAACAAATAGGGTAGGTGACTAGCGTCATCTGGCAATTGAAAGATGAAGTTTTTCAATCCTAATAGCAACATTAATAATATTGAAAATATTAAAAATATTACTAAAAGATTTTTAAATTGAAAAACTTATTGGTACATTTTCCTGGTGACACCTCCATCCATCCATCCAATGGCACTACAGCCCAAATTGAGCCTTGGCCTCCTTCAACAAGCTTCTCCAATCATTTCGATTTACCGCTGTTCTTTTCCATGAACGCGTTCCCAGGAAGTTCCTGGCATCCTCATCGACTTCGTCTTCCCATCTCTTTTTAGGTCTTCCAACAGGTTTTTTTCCCTGCATTCTTGCATTTAGCAATTTTCTGGGGATTCAATTCTCATGCATGCGGACCACGTGCCCTGCCCACCGTAATCTCTGCAGTTTAGTGTATTGTGCTAGAGTTGGTTCGCTATATGGCTCGTATATTTCTCTATTTTACCTAATTCGCAAGTTGTTATTTTCACTTATTGGGCCCAGTATCCTACGGTATATTTTCCTTCAAACACATCTAATGCATTGGCAGATTTCTGTGTCACCACCCATGTTTCGCAGCCATAACTTACTATGGGCCTGATTATTGTTTTATATACCCGGAGTTTTGTTTTCCGGTGTACGTCTCGCGATTTGAGTATGTGGCCCATCGCGAAATAGGCTTTATTTGCCAGCACAAGCCTTCTATTTATTTCCGGTTCTTCTTCATTGCTTGCAACCAGATCCATTCCTAGGTACGTGAATCTATTCACATGTTGTATATCGTCAATAAAGTGTTGTTGCGCCGGTCTATTTGATCTGGTTTGTATGAGTAGTTTTGTTATATTTGTATTTATTGCTAGCCCTACTGCTTCTGTACTCTGTTTCAACTCAACGTAGGTTTCTTCCGCTGCATTTATTGTTCTGCTCATTATGTTTATATCATCTGCGTATGCTGCTAATTGGGTAGATTTTTTTGTAAGTATGTTATTTCCTCTCACCGTCAACCGTCTAATTACATATTCAAGAACAAGATTAAAAAGCGTTGGAGCCAGTCCGTCGCCTTGTTTCAGTCCTTGCGTTATCGTAAACGCATCAGTGATCTGTCCTTGAATACATACCTGTGCTTCTGTTTCTGTCATTGTCATTTGCACTAGTCGTATTAATTTTGATGGTATGCTCATAGAGGTATATATTAACATAGAGAGAGCCTACCTTCCGCGCTTCCTGACGACAAGATCTCATGGACTGGTTTGCTGCATCTCTTTCTAACACATTGTATCGAAAATCTATGATGACATTCAGTGTGAATATAGGCACGGAAGAGGAGGACAACTGTAGCAGCTTTACTATGCGTAAGAGTGAAACAGCACTAATCCAAATAAAAAAGATGGTGTCGTCACCTCGCTCTGAAAGACACTCTCTCTATGCTAATATATAACTCTATGGGTATGCTAAATTCTTCCAATATATTAGGTAGAAGTGTTCTATCTATTGAATCATAGGCTTCTTTAAAATCTACAAAGAGATTGTAAACGTCCATGTCATATTCCCATGCTTTGGCTAGTATTTGTTTAACTGTAAATAGTTGGTCAATGGTAGATCTATTTTGCGTAAACCCTGCTTGATATTTCCCGATGATTTTTTCCGTGAGAGGTTGAAGTCTTCGATTAAGGATGTTTGTGAATATTTTGTATCCCGAACAAAGTAAAGAGATGCCTCTATAATTCTGACACAACAGTTTGTCTCCTTTTTTATGAATAGGGCAGATTATACTTTTCTTCCATTGTTGGGGGATTTCTTCTTCTATCCATATCTCTCGTATTAGCTGGTACATCTGTTGTGTCAAATTCCTTCCTCCTTGCTTGAGTAGTTCTGCCGGTATTTTATCTATTCCTGGTGCTTTATCGCTTTTTTGTATGTGGATTGCCGTTTGGACCTCCTCTAGCTTTGGGGGTATAGTTAATTCATTTTCTTCTCCATCTTCCCCCAGTTCTTGTTGTTGTACCTCCTGCCATGTCTGCTGCTGCCTCTATTGTTGTAATGGTGGTTATGCCCTTTTGTTTAATACTTCCTTAAAATATGTCATCCAGGTTATCTTAATTTCGTCCATATCGCTAATGATTTCACCCTTCTTATTTTTGCAAAGGCTAGTCTTCGGTTTGTATCCCTGTCTTAAATGTTTGATAAGTTGGTATGAACTACGTGTTTCATCGTTTCCTTAAACTCCCTTTCTATATTTAGTATCCGTTGGTTTTCGTACTTTCTCTTTTTCTGCCTGCACAGTTTATCTGCTCTTCGTCTTTTGTTCTCAAATTCTGTTTTTCTCTCTCTAGTACGTCTGAGTATGTAATTCTTATGTGCTTTATTTCTTTCCTGTATAGCTTGTTTGCATTCTTCATCGAACCATGTTTCTTGTCTCCGTTGTGTCTTTGTTCCTAGGACTTCTTTCGCTGTGTTTAGTATGATACTGCTTATGGTGTTCCATTGATTTTCTATTGTGGAGTCTGCTCTGTTTTCTTCTAGTAATTTTTCATCCACTGTTCTCTCAAATCTTTCTTGTACCTTAGGGACTTTTAGGTTATGTAAGGTTAGTTTTTCTTGTTTTGGATATTTTTCCTTTACCTTTCGACTGATTTTGCATCTAAACCGTGTCTGCACTAGTAGATGGTCTGAGTCACAGCTTGCGCCACGTCTGCTTTTTACATCTAATATACTCGTCGCCATTCTTTTTTCAGTCAGTATATGGTCTATTTGATTTATTGTGTTTCCCTATGTTTCCCTATTACCCCTATGTACTCTTCTTCTTTTCCGATCTTGGCGTTTGTGTCGCCTATCACCATTTTAATGTCGTTTCTTGGTATTGAGTCATAGATTCGTTCTAGATCTTGATAAAAGGCTACCTTAGTGTCTTCTTCCTGTTCATTTGTGGGACAGTGCACATTTATAAGAGTTATATTAAAGAAATGCGTTTTTATCCTAAGCTTGCAGATTCTTTCATTGATGGCTTGAAAATCTGTTATCAGGTGCTTCATTTTATTATCTACGATAAAGGCTACTCCAAATTCTTTATTTCCTTCATCTTTACCGCTATACAGTAAAGTATGTTTTAGTGTCCCGGCTACGTTTTCCCAACCATTTAGTTTCTTGTACTGCAGTGATTCCTATTTTATATCTTTTCAGTTCGTGTAGAAGGATCCTCTGTGCTCCTGGTCTATTTAGCGTTCTGACATTCCATGTTCCCAGCATAAATTCCATATTCCGTTGCCAAAGTCGTCGTCTGGATATCCGTCCATTCCGAGGCCTATCTGAAGGTTTCGTAGTAGTACTTTTTTACAAGAATAGGTTACTGGCCTATCGCCCAACCCTCTTTTCGGAGAACCATTTCTCCCTTCCTCGTCAGCCCTTACCCTACTTTCCACTGGGGTTGGTTACCCAATCTCCGGTAAGGTTGCTCAGGTTCTCCAGGGTTCACCCGTCGGTGACACATCCAAGGCTTCTACAATTTGCAAGCCAAATGGATGCTGCAGTGAAGACAAAGGGAAGAAATTCTACACTATGCAATTCACATCCCCGTCTGCAGCTTGGTAAAGTTCCAAAGGAAAATGCACCTAGTTACTCTACGGAGTAATACGACTATAAAATAAAAATGTATAACATTTTTATTTAGTTGCAATGCGAAGGCAAAACAATCTTACTTTTCTTACTTCATCTTTCAATTGCCAGATGACGCTAGTCACCTACCCTATTTGTTTCAGTTGCAATGTATGGGAAAGCTCTCGGTGCTGGTCAGTTAGGATATGGATAACAAGCCTACGCTCTCTCCGATGATATTCCAATAAGAATCGAAACTCGCGATTCAGAGAGCTGGATTGCACTCCGTATTCTAATTGAAAAGTAAGATTGTTTTGCCTTCGCATTGCAACGGAAAATGGTATACATTTTTATTTAATACGCTCTGAGCTTCGCTGGTGTCGCTCCTAGCGGATTACTAATGCAACTTTTATCGGTAATTTTTGTAGAATTATTGAGACAATCTTTATTTAGCACTTTATTACAATTATATTTCCAAGCGACAATCCATATTATTAACCTAACTTCTACTACCATCTTGACATCCTGTCGTTCTCCCCAAAGAGGTTCTGTCTCAAGTACCGACTACGTTTCTGAAGGAAACGTATAAGTGGTTGCATACTGAGCTGACTCTACATTCTCCTCTTTTTAAATAAGGTAAGCCACAGAGCTCTCTATGAGAATTCCAGGACCCCAGCAAATATAGAATGAATACATAACATAACATAATATACATAACTTAACAACTATAGTCGGACAAGTAAATTGGCTTTTTAATGTTCCTTTTAGGCCTCAATAACAGATCAGGTTCCTGTACAGGTAAGTGTTCACTTTGGACATCACTTTTATTTGGTGAAGCATCGACTCCACAACTCTGACTCCCATGTATAGTCTCTAAAGTATCAGAGGAATTATTTATATTCTCTTTCTCCTTTTCTTTGTGGGAGAAGCCTGGAGTTGCTAAGTCGCTGCCGTCAACAAATTTCTTAGGAACTAACTGGTTACTGGTATCAGGAGTATAGTAAGGTGCCTGGACCAAATGCCATCTGTTACGTCTGAATTGACCACTATTAGTTTGAACAACATAAGAGCGTGGTTCTTCACAAATTTCAATTACCTTTCCATATTGCCTAATATCAATAATCCAGACAGAATCGCCCACATATAAAGGTTGCATATCCTTGGCTCGGTGTCTACTATTATAATTATCTGCTTGTTTTTCCTTATTTTCCCTTTCTCTTAATGACACTCCCCCCTTAACAACCGATTGTTCCAAATTTAATGACAACTGTGGTAGATTAGTTCTTAATTTTCTAGAGAAAAACAGCTCTGCTGGTGAAAGTCCACACCTTAAAGGTGTAGCCCTATAGGCTAAGAGCGCTAAAAATATATCTTCACTATTCTTTTTGATTAGTTCTTTAGCAGTCTTAACTGCCCGTTCAACTAATCCATTGCTCTGTGCAAAGTATGGGCTACTAGTTACATGAATAAAATTATAATTTGAAGCAAATTTCTTAAATAATGTTGAAAATTGTGGTCCATTGTCACTACGCACAATATTGGGAATACCATATCTAGAGAATAAACCTTTCAAGTGATTTATAATAACAATTTCAGTCATGGAACTGAGCTCAAATATTTCAAAATATCTGGAGTAGTAGTCCACGACAATCAAGAACCATTTATCCAGTTTAAAAAGATCTAGCGCTATCTTTTCCCAAGGTCGTGTACATGATTCTTCTTTGTAAAAAGTTTCTTTTATATTTTCACGATTTTCCACACAATTGGGACAATTTCTAATCATTTTTTCTATTTGAGAAGACAGCCCGATCCACCACACTGTAGATTTAGCCCTGTCCCTGCACTTGACTACCCCCAGATGACCTGTGTGAATATATTCTAGACATTTAAGTTGTAAAGCTGCTGGTATAATAATTCGAGAACTTTTTAATAACAAATTTTCACAAAATGATATATCATATCTGAATTGAAAATATGGCAAAACATGCACAGGAATTTTAGACTTTTCTGGCCATGAAGTCAACGTATATTGTTTTATTATTTGTAAAACAGGGTCACTGCTTTGTTCCTCGATTATTTGCTTTATAAACCGATCTTTTATGGGTAAATTACGGATTACCGATTTAACATACCCCTCGACTTCAATACCTGTCAACTCATCATTATTAGGTACAGAATTTTTTATGGGACTTCGACTTAGTGCGTCTGACACAACCAACTGTTTTCCTGGGATGTAAACTACTTTATAATTGTAACGCATTAATCTCATCCGAAACCGCTGCAACCTAGGAGATAATTCATCCACATTTTTCGTCTGTAAAATTTGAACAAGGGGTTTTGAGTCTGTTTCAAAAATCAAATCTTTGACCCCTGTTATATAATCAGCAAACTTTTCAGCTGCCCACGTAATTGCCAGGGCTTCTTTTTCTATCTGCGCGTATCGACCCTCTACTTGACTTAATAATCGAGATGAAAATGCCACTATTTCGCGAGATTTATCTAGATTTTCTTGCATCAGACAAGTTCCTATGCCAAAACAACTAGAGTCTGAATTTACAACAATAGTTTTGTTCGCATCAAAATATGATAAATTTGGGGAACTTTCTAAACATTTTTTTAGAGTATTTAGAGCTTGAATTTGAGCAGGTCCCCATAAGAATACTGAGTCCTTTTTTAGAAGAGATGTTAAAGGTTCTAAAATTTCAGATTTGTTTTTAATATATTTACCCGCAAAATTAATCATACCTAATAATCTTAAAAGTTCTGTTTTATTTTCTGGTTCTGGGAATTCTCTAATTGCTCTGACCCGTTCAGGATCTATTTTAACCCCAGAAGTAGTGATGATATGCCCCAAGTACTTGACTGACTTAGCAGCAATGACACATTTGTTTTTATTAAGGGTTATACCTTCACTGTGTAATTTTATTAGAACTTGGTTTAAAATTTCGTCATGTTCTTTGACTGAACTAGCATGGATTAAAATATCATCCATATAAAAGACTACCCCTTTCATACCTGAAAGAATCTTAGAAAACCTAAGTGCAAAATATTCTGGAGAACATGAAATTCCAAAGGGAAGACGTGTAAAAAAGTATCGACCAAATGGTGTGATGAATGTAGTTAGCAATTGGCTTTCTGGTTTCAGTTTAATTTGGAAGTAACCACTAGTTGTGTCGAGCTTAGAAAATATTATTGAATTTTTCAGTTGAGCCAAAGTATGCTCTATTTTTGGAAGTGGGAAATAAGCTCTTAATACACTTTGGTTAAGTTTTGTGTAATCTCCGCACAACCTAACAGAGTCACCCTTTGGTACACAAACAATAGGACTTACCCACCTGGTATGTTCTTCAATTGGTTTTATTATACCCAACTGAAGTAGACGGTCTAACTCAACTTTTAACTTGGGCATGAGTGGTAATGGAACTACTCGTGGTACTGACTGAGCAAATGGCTGAACATTAGATTTTAGCTCAAGTTTCATTTCTGTTTTAAATTCCCCAATATCATCAAATACTCCTTGAAATGACTCAGCTATCGTTTCTAATGAGTACTTGCTAGCACTGTAGGTCTCTGATTCTGCCCCAAATGCATTTATATTTTTAGATACTAAGTTATTAATATAACGTGAACTATTTTTATTAATATTAAGCATTTTTAATTTTATAATTCCAGGCCGACCAAGGATAGGCACCTTTAGATTTTTTACAACATATAAAGATTCTGAACACATATTGTCATTATAAGTCAAATTAACATCAATTTTACCCTCAATTTCTAGTTTTTTATTATCAGGGACCCCTATGGACTCCTGGCAAACATACATTTTATTTTTGTAGAAATCAGACAACATATTTCTAGAGACACAACTTACATCAGCACCTGTATCAACAAGAAAAGGCATAACATATTTATTGTCAACTAAAACTTTTGCAAACCACTGATCTTTATCATTAGTGTAAATGTGTCCTAGATGAAAATCAAAGTTATTTACCTGTAAGTTTTCCATTTCATTTTCTATTCCTACCTCACTTTCAGCACAGTTTTGACCTTCAACTACTCTTACATTCCTGCCGGATCTACATCTAGCTTGCCAATGTCCTTTCTTTCCACATAATCGACAACGACTATCTTTTGCTGGACATCTTTCTCGGCTGTTGCAGCTTGGTACACTACAGTATGTACATTTGTAGTTTTTGTTGGATTTCCCCCATGTGTTCTGTTGTCCATATTTATTTGGTTCTGCTTGTGATTGTGACCAGTAGTTACCTCTGTGTGCATTGACCGTAGCTACTTCTTGTACTCGTTCTTGCCTAAGAATCCTGTTTTGAGAATTCTGCAGCTCGGCTTGACGTACTGTTAATACAGCTTCCCCTAATGTTAGGTTCTTTTGGAGTTGTAACCTCTCACTTACTTTTACATCTAAAACTCCTACTACTATGCGGTCTCTTATTAACTCATCTTTTAGAGCCCCATAACTACAATGCTCTGCCAGGCTATGAAGTGCAGTGATATATGCATCCACCGACTCCCCTGGCTGTTGACTACGTGTGTTGAACTTGAATCGTTCAAATATTACGTTCTTTTGGGGTATAAAATGAGCGTCAAACTTCTCGATAATAATACTATATACTTGCTGTGTGGGTGTTAGATTAAATTGAGTTATAATTTCCTCTGCTTCTGCCCCCATTAGATACACTAGCATATCAATTTTTTCAGCTTCTGGTTTGTTTATAAAACCACTAACCGACATATATCTTTCTAACCTCTTTTTCCACTGATTCCATGATCCTGGAAGGGAGAAATTAAACTCAGAAGGAGCTGATACTGTTGCCATGTTGGCAAGCACATGGCTTCCTGCTTGATTCTCTGCCATCCCTGGAATTATTTAACTCTATTTCTGCTCTTCGAAGAAGGTTCTACTTGCCAAATATTCCTCGGAGTATTTGCAAGTTCGCTGCCACCATGTAGAATTATTGAGACAATCTTTATTTAGCACTTTATTACAATTATATTTCCAAGCGACAATCCATATTATTAACCTAACTTCTACTACCATCTTGACATCCTGTCGTTCTCCCCAAAGAGGTTCTGTCTCAAGTACCGACTACGTTTCTGAAGGAAACGTATAAGTGGTTGCATACTGAGCTGACTCTACAATTTTTAAATTTATTATTTAATTGTTATCGCTTAAGGTCCGCTTGCCACTATGCTAAATTTAGTACTGAAATTAGTACTAAAAATATTGTATCTACAAATTAGATGCGCGCGCCGATTTAGTACTAAAAATTAAAACATGTTCTAATTTCTTGTACTGAAATTGACACAATATTAAAAAGTGAGGTTGTATTGTATATTAGGTACTTTTGTTTTTTTTATAGGTACATAATAATAATAGTGATTTCAACTTTCAACATGTGGAGAAAAAGGCAGATTGAAACATTAATAGAGTTTTACAAATCGAATCAATGATCAATGTTTGTATGTGCCAAAGCACCCTCTCTATAGAATAGGAACGCACGAATTAAAGTTTTGGAAGAAATAAAGGCAGAATTAGCCAAACTAGGTGTGGATGTATCTCTAATAGCAGAAATAAAAGCCAAGTTTGCCAGTTTTGCAAAAATACTTCTTCCCATCTTTTATTGTTAATAAGTTAATGGCTTGCAACTTGCAATCTCAATTAGTAAAGCTCCTATCTATGAACCTTGAGTAAAGCTCATGTAAATTTAGTAGGTAGAGCGCATGCCTATATGCTGATTACAATTCGGATAGTTGCAAACACAAACTTGGCACAAACTGACTTTTTCATACTAAATCGACTCGCGCAACTAACCAATATTTTTAGTACTGAAATCAGTACTGAAATTAGTATAATGGCAAACGGGTCTAATTCTTACAACACAAAAAAGTAATTAAATTGTAATCGACTTTTTAAAGATTTTGCTAACCATTTTAACGTTCTATTAATGAAATATTAATTTCTTACTTCGGATACTTTCACAATTATCGTGTAGATGGCGCTTAGATTAATTTATAATTACATATTACAAAATATTAAAAAAACTTAAAATTCAGTATTTAAAACGTAAGTAGGTATATTTAAGGTAAAAATATACACCAGAGCTTTGACCAACTAATATTATTTCCTATTAATGTTTTTAATTTCAATGTTTTAAATTAATCACTTTGACATTTATGTCAAATTTCTGGTAAAGGTTTACATACTTGTCACTACTGGCGCTCGCGACTTTTTAATTATCCCCTCTACCTACGAGCTCACAGCGTATAGTCGTATTACTCCGTAGAGTAACTAGGTGCATTTTCCGTTGGAACTTTATACCAAGCTGCAGACGGGGATGTGAATTGCATAGTGTAGAATTCATTCCCTTTGTCTTCACTGCAGCATCCATTTGGCTTGCAAATTGTAGAAGTCTTGGAGGTGTCACCAGGAAAATGTACCAATTGCAGGCTTCATATCGTTACCGCTTTTTTTTAAATTTAAATTTGATGTTCTGTCAAGGTGGTCAAGGGGTAATGACAGCTGACAGATGATAGACAGAAGACTGTAAGACAGACGAGAACATAGAGGTATATATTAACATAGAGTGAGCCCTCACTCCGCCACCACTGACGACAAGATCTCTTCGACTGGTTTGCGGTATCTCTTTCTAGCACAATGTATCGAGAAACATAACATGAAACTAAGTGGGGGTACGGGACGGCAACTGAAATAAGAATTACTTTATTCTTCTTTTTTCTTTAATTATTATGACAAATGACAAGACAACATAACCCAAATAATTTAATGCGGCCCTATTTCTATTTTTGAACAAAATGTTGGAAATATCTTAGTTTATTTTTAGTTCTAGCTTATTTACGGCTAGATTGAAAATCTGAATTTTCTAATATTGGTTCATGATTATCAGCAGAGACTTGATTCGGTTCTTAAACAGGTAAATTTTCTGTCTCATCTGATATTGATTTGGTAGTGGAATTCTTTAGTGTATTATTTGGACTTTCATTTTCATCTTAATCACTATTGTGATTCAATAATTTTAGGTCACTTTTAGGAGCTGAGTACTTCGTTGCAACTGTACTTTTCTTTCTGTTTGGATACTGCATTAAGGCATAATCTGCATTGGCTTCTAAAAGATAATCCTCTTCAACTAAAGGATCAAACTTACTCATTCATACAAATTTTCTTAGTAATACTTTGTCTGAATCCTTCTTGAAGAAATAGAATTTCTGCTAGTTGATCTTCATTGAAAAGTAAACACATGTTCATGATGTGTACAATTGGTTGCTGTAGACAGTAAACTTCATATAGAGTGCAGAGCATCTGGTATATAGAACATTTTTCCATTTAGTGATGTCTAAATTTCTGGTTTTCAGTGCTAGATTCACTGCTTTCCATATAACTCCATTGTATCTTTTAACTTAACCATTTCCTTCAATATGGTGTTGTTCTACTTGAAGATATTTCTTTAGAGTGTAGGTAATTAATAAATTCTTGGTAAGTCAAGCTAGTCCCCCGGTCTGACTGGACGTATCTTAGCATGGAAATCTTGAAAATTCATCAATTTTTTTTTGTTCAGAATCTGTGAGGATATGTGAGAAAAAAGTAACGGGTCTTCCAGATTGACTCAGCCTGATAGAAATAGCAAATTCATTCATGTATCTGTTTCAACAATGAGAATTTATTTTTCATTAATTACTGTCCATAGAAGTGCAATATTGTATATCCCAAAATATTTATAACTTTTGATTGTAGTGACATTTATTTTGATTTAAAGTTAACCCATATTTTTTAACGGCATTTAAAAACTTCTGTAAATTCAAATCATAGCTATCTTGATCCTCACCACTAACTGTTATGTCATCTAAATAAGCGTAAACCCCTTGTAGATTTTCTTTTTTATTGATAGAATCAATGGCTCTCTAGTTCAGAGAAATAAGAAAAAAAAATATCGTGTTGGTGACACATCCCCCTCCAGGCTGAAACCAAATTTTTCGAGTAATATGGTCATCTATAATAATAACCTATATGTTTCCTGCAGCCAATTTTGATGATATACATAGTTATAAACAAATGAAGATCAAAAAACGGTAAATTTTCGCTTTTTTCGTCTCTTACTAAAAAATTGGGCATTTTAAACAAATTTGAGAGTAATAAACTCATAAACCGTATAAAAAACTTCAATATGGCGTTCGCTGAATATGTCTATCCTTATTGGTTACTTAGAAAATTGCCAAATAAATCATAAATTTTGAGTTTTTATAAATATTCATAACTTATGTAAAAATTAACTTAGAACCTTCTTACTACATGGAATGCTGAGAATTATGGTGCTTAAATTACATCCTAAATTCCAAAGCAATTGGTCAAATAGTTTAAAAGTTATTTAATTTGTTTTTCCAAAATTAATTTTTTTTGCAACACTGTAAGTCAGAAAATGATGAAGTTACAGTAATATTTTGGATAGTTTATGAAAGAAGAAAATTTACAGTATTAATTTAATTTAAAAAAAATGACAAAAAATAATTATAGATATTGCAAAATAATTTTGCAAAAACATGTGAATTAAAAAAATGGGGGGGGCTAACTTTGTCCCTAAGTGTCCTAGAACAGTTGTTTTTCTTTCTAAATGTGTATAAAAATTCAGTCTTTCTAAATATGAAAAAATAATTTTTCTACGGGTAACGGTTAAAAAGTTATTCTAATTGTTTATAAGTAAGCAAAAAATGGACATGTTTTTGCAAAATAATTTTACACTGTTTAAAATTATTTTTTGTCATTTATTTTTAATTAAGGTAATAGTATAAATGTTCTTCTTTCATAAACTGTCCGAAGTATTATTGTAACCTCATAATTTTCTGACTTATAGTGTTGCAAAAAAAATGAATTTGGGAAAAATAAATTAAATAACTTTTAAACTATTTGACCAATTGCTTTGAAATTTAAAATATAATTTAAGTACAAGAAGTCTCGGCATTCCGCTTAATAAGAAGATTCTAAGTTAATTTTTACCTAAGTTACGAATATTTATAAAAACTCAATATTTATGATTTATTTTGCAATTTTCTAAGCAACCAATAAGGTTGGACATATTCAGCGAATGCCATATTGAAGTTTTTTATACGATTTATGAGTTTCTTACTCTCAAATTTGTTTAAAGTGCCTAACTTTTTGGTAATAGACGAAAAAAGCGATAATTTACCGTTTTTCGATCTTCATTTGTTTATAACTATGTATATCATCAAAATCGGCTGCAGGAAACATATAGGTTAATAATATAGATGTCCAAACTACTCAAAAAATTTGGTTTCGGCCTGGAGGGGGATGTGTCACGAGAAAAACCTTATTTCTCTGGACTACTCTGAAAATATGATAATCCATTGGTCACCCCAAGAGGAATACGACAAAATTGGTAAAGGCATCCACTTTCCTCAAAAGCTGTACATGGTTTGTCAGATTCATGAATTGGTATTTGATGATACGCGTTTTTTAAATCAACTTCCATCTGACGTTTATAATTTTCGTTTTTGAAAAAAATGATGTATCACAGACTTAAAATGCGTTTATCTCAAACACAGTTAAGTTTAGCGAGATGAATGTAGTATACTTTTTTGAATAAAAATATTAACATAATAAAAATTTTGATTCAAAAAATTGAATGTATTAAATGAGTGCTGAAAGACGTATGTAGCTCCTTTTGGGAAATATTAAATTAATATTTATTGACAGAAAACTCCATTTTACAATTAAAATTAAAAGTCAAAATTAAACATTGAACACAAGTTAACTTACATTACTTACAGTTAAACTAACGACATCAAAAAATTAAAACCAAATTAAAATGATTCACGTGAAATAGTCCTTTTAAAAGCATTTAGTGTGACTCCCATAAAGTCTATATTTGGAAACTCATTTACACTAGAAACAATTCTATTTAAAGGCATATTTTCTGCATGACGTGTATTGCACGATCTAGCGGATAGCAAGGGACATCTTCTCAAATTCCTAGCTGGAACATAAAAATCTATTCGACCCAGAATGCTAGGTGCAACAATAATACCATTTAACACCTTAAATACGAAATTAAGGTCAAAGTATCGCCTGCGATCCTCTAGACGGTGCAAATGAAACATCTGCATGACCTGACTGGAATTCAATTGCATTCCTCTAGTTCCTAATCTATACCGCAGATATATAACGAATTTATTTTGAATCGATTCAATTCGATATTTGTGATTCTCATAACTTGGACTCCAAATCACTGAACAATACTCTAGTAATGAACGAACATAACTCAAAAACAATCTCACAATTACAAACAAATTATTAAAATCATATGACATTCTGATGACTAACCCTAATGTCCGATTAGCACGTGCAATAATGGCATCATAATGGTCCACGAAACTTAGCTTACTATCCAGTAACACACCTAAATCCTTAATTACCTGAACCCTAGATAAATCCACATCTCCGATCTTGTATTTAAAATCACTGGTGGTCTTATTACGTGAAAAAATAATATATGAGCATTTCGAAGCATTCAATCTAAGATTATTTTCCTGGCACCAATGTACTAAAGAATCCAAGTCTCTCTGCAAACCCTCACAATCAGATTCTGACCTAATGCATTTAAATATCTTTAAGTTGTCTGAAAATATCAGGTATTCAGATTTAAAGTTCCTACCAATATCATTTACCAACAACAGAAAAAGCTTAGGACCCAAATGGGAACCCTGCGGAACCCCTGACATGGTTTCAAATCCATTAGAAACACATCCTGCTGATCTTACTTGCAATGTTCTTCCTTGCAAATACGAAGTAAACCAAGCTAATAAAGAACCAGTGATCAGAGTTTCTCAGCTTTGTAATTAAGACATTATGATCTAGTAGGTCAAAGGCCTTACTGAAATCGGTGTATATAGAGTGCACCTCGTAACCCTCATCCATTGCTGTACCTATACTATCGATATACAAAAAGAGGTTAGTGAGAGTAGAACGTCCGCCTACAAATCCACGTTGGTTGTCCGTAATAAAGTTCCTAAAACAATTATCCAAACTTGGCAAAACCATTTTTTCAAATACTTTAGATAAGGCTGACTGAATACAAACTGGCCGATAATTTTTGATATCACTATGATCTCCTGCCTTGAAAATAGGACACACAAAGGAATGTTTCCATCTGTTCGGGAAAATTCCCGTCTGGAGAGATTTATTAAGAACATATACTAATGGTTCACACAAGGACACTGCACTTTCTCTTAGGAACAAATTCGGTATCAAATCAGGGCCAGCCCCTTTATTGACATTTAATGACAACAACACATTCAGTAAATTGTCAAAAGTGACTTCGAGGTTACTAATTTCCACCTCCATCTGTTGTGAGAAAATTTCATTACTCTCCAGGTTATCCAGAGATTTACCATTAAAAGTGCTGTATACAGTACCAAAATGTTTCGCAAACAACTCTGTTATTTTTTGTTTGTCATTCTCACTTTCCTCACCTAGAAACATAGAACCAGGGAGAGCACCATGTCCGTTGGTTTTATTTTTGATGAACTTCCAAAATTCACCAGCGTTCTCATTTATTCTCACTTCCATATTTGAAACGTAAGCATAGTAAGACTGCTCAGTGAGTGATGAGCATTCATCTCTCAAATTTTTAAATTCAATATAGTGGTGATACTTATTTGTAGTTTTATATTTTTTATGCGCAATCTTTTTGGCAATGACTTTACTCTCAAGTTCAGATGAGAACCAAACAGGAAAATTCGATCTTTTTATAGATATCTTTGGTACAAAAAGTTCAATTGCGTTCCAAATAATGGAATAAAAAGCATCTAAAATGTCATTTACATCCTCTAAACAGTACAACTCGATCCAATTGATCTGAAGCAAATAATTATTCAAGGCACAATAATCCGCCTTGTGAAAGTTATAATAAATATTAGTTTCCAAACTGATATATTGATTATCAAATAATATTAATGCTTCAAGTGAGGGATGATACCTGTCACACGTCATTAAAGCTTCCGCTTTTTTTAGATTTAAATAAGTATCAGAGAAACACAGATCAAGAATTGAGTCATACTGGTTTTTAAAATAATTATATTGACCTAATCCTAAAAAAATTGAATTCGTCATAAAACAAAATTTCAGTATCATATTACTTATATTGTTAGCAGTCGTCTCACCGTCCCATATCAGATTTGGTAGATTATAATCCCCAAATAATACTAGTTTAGAATCTTTATACTTATTCATAATTAGTTTTACAGTATCAATGTGATTGGAATAAACATCCAATCTAGATCTGGGCGGAATGTAGACACAGCCAAAAACATATTTAATGCAATTAATAGTAATTCCAGCAAAAACCTGTTCTACATTTGAACTGGCAATTTCCACTAGACAAGAACTGATATCACTTCTAACTGCAATTAACACTCCACTTCCTTTTGATTTCTCGCTGGAAATATGATCACGGTCCCGACGGTATACGGTATATAAATCACAGAAAACTTCATTACTTTTAATTTCAGGACCAAGCCAACTCTCTGTTAGGAAAATAACGTCATATATAGCTGAACAGGATGTCAAATATCCCTAATAGCACACGACGTCCTTTGGACGTCCAAAATAGATCCATTTTTGGTCCTTACGTCCATGGACTATAAACGGACGTCCTTTGGACGTCCCATTTTGGACGTCCTTCGGAAGGAATAAATATGGACGTCCGACGTTGGACGTCCTTCGGACGGAATAAATATGGACGTCCTTTGGATGTCCGACGTTGAACGTCCTTTGGACGTCCATACTGGACGAAATACGGACGTTTTATGAACGCTTATATATTATACTGGACACATTATACCAATTACGGGATCAAATAGCAAAATAATTCAATAAAATATTAACTTACGCGTTAACTTTACGTTAATGAAATAGTCAAACCTGTCAGTAACGGCCACTAAAATGAAAGAACTATTGGCCGATATAGAAAAGTGGCCGTTATTGCCAGTTTTTGTAGTCTAGATATACAGTAAAACTTGTGTTACTGGCCACCTGATAAAATCGGCCACCTGTACTAACGGCCAGTTTAAATATTCCCCAAACCAATTATATCTAGACTACAAAAACTGGCAATACCGGTCACCTTTCTATATCGGCCAATAGCTTTTTCATTTTTAGTGGCCGTTACTGACAGGTTTTACTGTAATTGGTTTGGGGAATTTTTAAACTGACCGTTAGTACAGGTGGCCGGTGTTTGCAGGGGGCCGGTAACACAGGTTTTACTGTAGTTTAAATCGAAAAGATTAAATCTTAATTCAAAATTGTATATACAATTATTACAATTATAAACAAACTATATAGTTTAATATCCAAAAAATGTTTTTGATTTTATGTAATGTAATGAAAATCTTATTTGTAAATTATTGGTTACAATGTTTAACAATAGGAAATATTCAAGAATAAATAAAATAAAAGTTTAATCCTAACAACACAAAACATTCCAGGAATGTAGGTACTACCGTTCTATTCCGTGAACATCTATCTGATTAAATTATGGGTGGAAAGTTACCACAAGATATTCTATGAACATAGTACAATGTCTTCCTGGAGGGGTAAAATTTTCCATTACAAGATTTTAAGAGAGGCCATTTATTGTACTGTTCAATTTGCGTTCATTTTCAAATTTGCCGCGCGAGTATCTATGTAGCGTCTCGTGGTCATTGGTCATCACATTTCATTTTCATAAAGTCCACTTTACATCAACAATAAATTGGACAAGATTGTTGATGTAAAGTGCACTTAAGTATGTAAGTATATTCTTCTTCTTCTTCTTTAGTTTATTGGCCTCCACCTACTTGGGTATTTGGCCACAGCATCGTCGCGAAATATGGGAAAATATTTATATTGTAATGACATTTTTTTATCGTATGTCATTGTAATAATATAAAAAATATACCAGTTTGTTGGATTGGAGTTTACAGTTTTTGAAGGAAAAAAGAGAAAGATTAATATGGAAAATAAAGAAAAACTTTATAAGTATTGTTTAGTGCCATTCTGTACAAGTACAAGCATTCAAAACCCCAATAAAATATTTATTAGACTACCAAGGGATAAAAAACGCCGTTTAAAGTGGTTATTTGCATGTCGAAAAAAATATATTTCAGATAATACACAAGGTCTTCATGTATGTCAAGATCATTTTATCGTAAGTAGTCTGTTGTCTGCTTAATAGTGTTAAATAAAACACTAAAAAAAGTATATTTTTTCATATTTCTGTGTTTTAGTTAGAAATAAATCTTAAAAACACTCAAATATATCAGAAATAGAAATTATCAAATATGTTTATAAAACTTAGTGTCAGTGTCAAAACGAATGCCAAACCTACGAGGGAACTTACACATTTTTTTATTACGTAATATTATTCAGTTTCCTTTAAAAATAATATTTCCAAACTTTCACGCGGTAAAACCTCATAATAACTTAGAAGATAATTTAAAATCTATATATTTTTTTCTGTTTTCTGGCCTTGGTGTAGAAGAACCCTTAGCCAATGTAAAATAGTTCAAACGATCAAAAACGCTTGTGACGTTACATAACTGTATTTTCTACTGACGTTTATAATGTCTAATTTAAAATTATATACAATTTTGTTTACTTTGTTGGTGCAGAATGTACATGCACAACTATATGACGTCACTATGCGTTTTGGACCACCTGTTTTAATTTGAATTTTTAATCGTCTTTAGGGGCCAAACGAAAGACAAACAAAACTTTTTTTATCTTTGATACATGTTTTAAATTATGTTCTGTTGTGATTTATAACATTTTTTTCGAATTTAAAAATTTATGCAAGTTCCCTATTGTGGCTTATTTCACAATTAGAATAGTTAATTACAAAAATGCCTCAAATAACTAGCTTCAGAACAATAAATAATTCGTTTCATACACACATTCGTCCAAAGTCAATTATACCTGTAGTATTTCCATGAAAAGATTCTTTAAGTGAATTTTGCATAGTTTTCTAAATATCTCTATCAGGCCAGAACACAAATTTTTTTAACCTAAGACACATTATATACAAAGTATTTTTGAAATAAGTTGATACCGGGTAGGGTGAAATACTAAACCTATTATATCCCAAATCTTTATAATCTAAGTTTAAGCTTAGTTTAGCTAAAGTAAGCAATACTTGATCACTTGGTGACAAAACAGTATTTTGATGGTATTTGATAAATGGTGTAATATACTTTAAAGCTATTTTAAAAACATTGTAATTTGCTAAACCAGTATAATTTTTAGTTTTGGCATCATCATTTTCTATACTTTCACAAGATAAAGCTAATTTCTTAAGCTGATATTTAAAATCCTGTGTTAATGTTAATGACATAAAATGTATTTGTTAATTTTTCCATTGTAATATATGTTTGACTATTTGGCAAAATCTTGTCTTCTACTAAACTAGCTTTTATACCAAATAACTACTATCTACCACTAACTATCCACTGTTTCTAAATCTACTAAAGTAACAGTAATGTATCATTAATGAAAAATGTGTAAAATCATAGACCTACCTAGTATTTGTAGAATATAAGACAGTCCAGTGTCTTATAAATCATTTCAAGAGGAATAAAAAAGCAATTTTTTCTTGTAGGTACCCTTTTCTTTTAATTCTCCTTTGGTACCTTAATTCCCATTTTAGATTTTGGGGAACTCATTTCATTGTGTTTATATACCCCATATTTATTGAAGGAACCCAATCTGGATTGTTATTATCAGTTAAGTCGGCTGGTTTTCCTACAAGATTACACTGTTAACATCTTCAAAAATCGTTAATGTTCAAATGTTGTAACTTACCAGATATAAGATGATTACAGGGGAATTTCCATTTTGCTAGTAAAATCTTTATATTTTATTGCATTTTACCATTGTTGTTGTCTCTCAGATGATAACTATAACTTATTTAGTTAAATTGGTTCAGTTTTGTGCTTAGAATGTAGCACTGATGGTAAGTGGTAAAAGCTAACTTTATCACGATTACTTTGCATTTCACACTTCAAAACACAACACCAATGAGGCATATTATCTTTCTAAATTAATACTTCCAGAGAAAATGTTAAATTAATCTTTGTACAACAACTAAAATGATCTAAAACCATAAGAACCTGATAGAATAATATTCAATGTTTGCCTTCCAGTAGCCATATTGATTTAATTTTGTGACAGCATCTTGGAACGGCCTATTTGGGGAAAATATGTCTGAAATTAGTAAGGTTATGTATGGAAAAAACCAATTTTTAAAGTTGACTTTTATTTAAATGAATGAGTAATCCGCAAATTTTTTTCGGGAAAATAGCTTAAAACAATGTATATTTTCATATTTTCCAAAAAATTTTACCCGATGCGAATGCCTACTAACTGCCACGGCACCAACAAGGCCATAGAAATTTGCCGTGCAAGTGAAATCAGTAAGAACCAGAACAAAATGTTTGCAGAAGAGAGCATCGCAGAAATTCATGCTATCAAGAGGTTTCCCATACAAGCAGAAAACAGCAAGACAAATTTAAATGTAGGCGCTGTCAAACAATGCATGGGCCAAGGAAGTGTCCAGCGTTTGGAAAATCATGTTCACGGTGTGGAATCTTGAACCACTTTGCAGTTTCTTGTAGAGTAAGAAATGTAGAGAATGTGGACAACCAAGAGAAATCCGACAGTGATAGTGATAGTAGTTCTAGTTTAGTGATAAATAATGTTAATGTTTCAGATCAGTCACGGGACCTTTGGGATGAGATTGTTGAAGTAGAGAATTCCAAATTTAAAGTAAAGCTAGACACAGGGGCTGACATTTCAGTAATACCAAACAAAATTTTTAAAAGGATTAACAAGCAGTTTAAGGTATGTAAAAATAAATTTATTGTAAAGGGTTTTGAAGGCACTCGGGCAAAAACTATTGGTATTGTAAGCCTTCATTGTAAGTATAAGAACAAAAATATATATGAAAACTTTGTAATTGTTGAAGGAGCTAACAAAATTTTGCTAGGTGGGCAGGCTTGTGTTGATCTTGTGTAACAAAAATACTTCTTTGCAGTAGTATTTGTTGAACTAAAATGATAAGATGAAATGAATGAAGGAGGGTGATGAACTGATAATGGAAGTATGGAAAGACAGAGGCAAACTGAATAGAGTTGGCTAGCTATAGATGCAAGAGAGCAACTTGACACTCAAGGATGGATACGGCTCGTTTGCATGCCTGTCGAAGAACAGTAGCTCAACCTAAAGAGAGATGATGACTAGAAAAAGGGAAATCTTTTAAGATAAAAATATATGTTCAGAAAATAAATTAGATAAATATAATAATATAATAAAAATAGAAGAATATAGGAGATAAATAAAATAGACTGAATTATGGGCGCCAGAAGTTGGAATGGACCAAACTTCCAGGTATCTTACACTGCTGTTAAATAGTAAATATATTAAATTCAAAAATGGGAAAAAAAAATAATTGATATACAAAACAAATAAATATTTATTAAATATAACTACTTAGATTTTTGACAACCTCTGAGTTAGAAAAATACAAACTATGTAACTCTAAAATGACAATGGGAAATAATTACCTATAGTAATATAAATATAATCTATAGTTACATTAGTAATGGAGTAGCTCTTATATGGAGCATACCCCCAACTTACATATACTAGGTTAAATAACAACCTTCACCAAATAATTGTACGATTGCAATACGTACAGCAACGTTAAACCCTATAGAACTAATGAACCAGAATATAATTAAGGGAGGATTATTCACAATGAATAATTTCCGTAACTCTCAAAGAGTTAAATAGGCACTAGCCTCATTAAGGTGAACCTACGGTCTACTTGATATGGTCTACTTGATATATAAAAATCAGTTGCTTCGACACATAGTCACTAAAAAAATATAACAAGTAAAATGGATAGCTATTCAAAGGGAATAGCGTCCAAAGATATAATTAGAAATTGATTAAATGAATTTAAGTAAAGTTAAGCAAATAAGTTAAATAATTATGATTGACTAAAGAAAGATTAAAGTTATATGAATAAGTTAATAAATTAAGCAAATTAAGAGGACAAAGTATATAAATTTAAATTGATAAGTGGAGACAAGCAAGGTTAGTACTAAAAATATAAAGTTAATTAAGTAAATAAATGGTACAAGTAAATTTCAGGTAATATATAAAGGTAAAGAGAATCTCATATGGGGAAAAGATGATCTGAGCTCAAACCTCTTTGACCAGAGAGTTTACTGGTTTGGGGAACACTATCAACTATTATAGATATATAAAAACAATATGCAACTTAAATATTGAAACAAAATATGTGCGATAAACTATAAAACTTAATCATCAAAATAAATGTCCCGAGTCTTATACAAAAAATGAATGTGGTGTAATAGTGGAAGTGACAATCACTAGCAGATACTAAGTGTCCCAAAACAAACCCTAAATGGTCCCCGAGAGTGTCCTTGCTACGGATTCCAAAATCCCTGGTAGGCGAATTAGCACAGGGATGGTGCTAGCTTGTACCAATTAATATACCGATGCCCTTCTGGGGTGCAGAGGGCAGGATACAAAGTAGGTATGTGGGAGGTTCTCCAGGCTGGTCTCCAAATGACCTGGCTTGGCGTAGAACGGTTGCTCCCAGTTGTGAGGGGAGCTGACGGACTGGTTACAGTTTAAGATTTCCCCCAAGTGGCTAAAAACAAACATGTCCCGTTTTAGTTTCAATGTCAGAATCTAAGGAAAGGTCAAAGAGCCAAAGGAAAAGAAATGAGATATCTTTTTTTCAGAATGAACAACAAAAAGATCATTAGCAAAAACAATGATGGATTTGACCTTGATTCACATTACACACATTAATTTGGGATTTAACTTTAAATTCAATATTTAATACAGAATATGATTTTTATCTGAAAAATATGTCTATAAAGGGTATTTTTTTTATTATTAAAAATGGTATGGGATAATGTAATGTGTTGTAAATTTTAAGAAAAATACTGGCTTTTGGAACGAATTTAAGGTGGCTAGAATACACACAATCTAATAGAATAGAGAATAATGAATGTAATCTGTAAAATTTGAATTCAATATTATGAGGTTGACATAACCACACAAATCAAATGATATAATTTACAGGATATGTGACAAGATAATCTTCATCTGAGTGTAGATTTTCGAACTATGGATATAATTAAAGATACTAAATTCAAAGAACAACTTCGATTCATACATTTACAGAAATAAATTCAATAGGAATTTAATATGACATGAGAGCGGCCATATTCGTTCCTTTTTCTCAAACTTTTTTTAAGAGTAAAAAAATTTACCGGATGACATGACTTCCAATTCCTCCGGGATCTCCCAAAACTTAGTCTCCTAGCTTCTCCAAAGCACCACCAATAATTTGCCACTAAATATCACTTATAAAAGCTTGAAACTATTGTATTAAAATTTCCGTCCTTTTCAATCAGTCATCCGCCACTTTTCCGTTCTAGCGTACCAAGCGAAGTGTCAATTATTTCCCGTCGTTAGACGAGGAGCCTCACAGAACGAAACTCACATGACAGCGAATGGTGTCTAATACCAACTGAAGTACTTGTGCCAACTAATAGTTAAGTATGACGTCAGTCAAAGATTTATTTTAGTTAGATCTTATTATTTTTAAGTATAATTTAATGACAAACCGTTATTAAAATTTAAATAAAATAACTATAAAGATAATTAAAGTTAACGGACTGTTATATTCCCCTTCTACTCGGAGAAAAAAATTTTAAGCAAAAATTTTTTTTTTTTTTTTTTTTTTTAATTCAAAATATTAATAACCAAGTGGTAATAATCTATCATTCTACGTTGACCCGCAAGATTACAAGTAACCACAAATTAGGGATCAGGGAAAGAAGGATGATTACTACACCAAAACTATGAATCGGAAACGATGACTCGAAGTCATATTAAAATGTCATCGACATTTTGTCTGCAAACCAAAACATAAGCTAAATAATGTACTAAAGTTCATAATGACAAATAAATGTCGAATTGGCACTAAGTCCAAAATTGAACTATCCATGGACATCAAATTTAAAAAGGGTATATCCAAGGACGAACAACCAGGCAAAGGTATGAGCCAATTCGCACCATAAACCAAATAAATATACTAAAGTAAGACAAAAGAAATCAACAACTGAAATAAGTGAAGAATGGAACACTTCATCCAAAATTGAACTACCAATGGACACCAGATTCGTAATAGCATATCCAGAGAAGAACAATCAGGAATATTTATGGAACAATTCTCACCAGTGCCAAATAATACAAATAGTAAGCATATCAAAGTTATCCAAAAACTCATTAATCAAAATAAATGTGGAATCGGACACTTAATCCAAAGTCGGACTATCAATGGACACCAGATTCATAAAGCATATCCACAGAAGGACGACCAGGAAGATTTATGGACCAATTCACACCAATACTAAATCACATAAATTAATTAGGCCTATGTACAACCACAACCGGTAATACGAGCCTATACAACCAAATAAACAAAATAAGTGAGGACTCGGACGCTTTATCCAAAATCGGACTATCAATGGACACCAGATTTATAGGAGCATATCCAAAGAAGAACGATCAGGAAGATTTGTGTACCAATTCTCACTAATACTAAATAAACTAAATTAGGTCCATCGACTCAAGTAAGTCGTTGACTAACTAAAATTGGTCCGTGCTGTTGTTCACTAGCTATAGCTATAGCTGATAACGTACCAATTGTAATAAAAAAAAATCTAAAAGGTGAACTGACAAGGTCTATGACACCATGATAAATGATAGAAAAAAAATATGACAAGAACGAGCAACCAATTTGGAATAAAACTGTAGATTCATACGTTCTCGCATACATAGAATTATCCAGGAAATATTCCTGAATCTCAACAACAAACTAATGCCTCAGGAAAGAAGAGGAAATCTACTAAAATAAGCAATTCATTTGTCCAAACACCTCAAATACTAAAAGGAACCTACTACCTATGAAGTATGGGACATAATGTAAACTAAATATTCCCTATCAAATGCTAAAAAATGTAACTGGAATGATTGGAATAATTACACAAGGATGGTCAGGACATGTGGCCAACATTTCCTGACCAGAAATATTTTGATGAATAAACATCTGCGTACTCTGCTATGAAAACATAGGTTACGAAATCGGATAGCAGTGATCAGTTGCTGAATTTCGAACCCACGCATTCACTAGGTTACCTAGGAACCCAAATTACAGAGCATTGGCAGACTAGTTCTTAAGAAGAAATCCATACATACATCAGAATTCCAAACTAATTCCAGAATCATACTGTGTAGGGCATAAGGATATAAATTATTATAAAGTATTTAGGATATCTGTGACAAATGTTGATAAAGTAAACCAATATAAAATTAAGAACCACCCCATCTTTCCAATATGGCAAATCTAATAACAAGATAATAAAAGATACATATAAAAAAAATAGTATGTAGTCAAATATCAAAAATACAACACACAACCTGAGATAAGTAGTGTATAATATTCTTAGTTCCATAGTTCCATACCAAATATCAATATTAAACCAACGTACTTGCATGAGCTTACATATTCAAATATATAAATATACAATAATCAACAACCCTTCTATGCTAAGGGGGTAGGTGCACAATCTAAAAATTACAAGTTGGTTCTTATTAACTGGGTAATCCTACTAACAGTATTAATAATTAATAATGTTGATGCATAATAATTAAAGTGCAACATTAATAATGAAAAAAAATGATAAGCTCATACCTAAGCGTACTAAAAAAAATAATTAACCTAATGATTCATAAATTGGAAGTCATCTAACAACCATGCCAAAAGATAAAAATGGAGATATGTACCTGCTCTATCTGGTGAATAAAATATTAAACTAAAATACTGAATCTTAATAAGGATCGAGCTAAAGACAAATAGAGGAAGAAGTTAGCTCAAACAACCCTATAAAGTTAATCTTCTTCCGAAGATGATGAATCAACCTCATCCATGGTGTTATCAGGCAGTAAATCCTTTATGTGAAATTGTCCAATTCGTTTGTTAGTCGAATTGTCCTTCAATTCATACACTAAAGGAGATATTACCTTCACAACCGTACAGGGAATATATTTCTGGCAAAATTTTGCCGAAATAGCATCACCCTTATTAGACTTTACAAAGTTTCGCTTCAACACTCTATCTCCAACGAAGAATTGCAGATCTCTTTTCCTCAAGTTATACTGCTGCTGGTTCCTTAGATAGGAAGTTTTTAACTTCTTCCGAATGTCAGAAAAAATTTGAGGTAGAGTCTGGAGATCTTCTAAGCGATGAAGGTTATCGGATATCTGAGGGAGATTTGTGGAAGTGTCGGAAATTGTACCAAAATAGTCACCAGATAAAGCAACATTTCTACCAAAATTGAGATATGCAGGAGAACATTGGGTAACCTCATGGACAGAGGTCCTTATGGCTTGAGCTATGGAATGGATATATTGATCCCAAGCTCTGTGATCTGGGAATGTATAGGACCTTAGGGCGGTGACGATACTGCGATTCACTCTCTCAGTATGATTGGCTTGAGGATGGTAGGCAGCATTATAAAAGGTCTTCTGGACCTTATATTTAGCTAAAAGATCTTTAAAAGCCTTCGACACAAACTGAGGACCATTGTCACATGACACAATTTGGGGAACACCAAACAACAAAAAGACTTGTTCCTCTAAATATTTCAGAATGGCTGGAGTTGTGGCCTGACGAAGAGGACAAACTACAGGAAATTTGGTGAAATAATCCACAACTACCAAGCAGTAAGTATTACCCTTATAACTACGAGGATAGGGTCCAATGAGATCCAACGAGATCATCTGCCAAGGAAAATTAATGTTCCTAAAGGAACCCATGAGTCCAGCTTGTGGTAAATTACTGGGTTTACAAGTCGCACAAACTAAACACTTAGAAATATACTTTTTGATAGACTTGCGCATGCCAGGCCAATAATATAATTCGGCAATACGATGAAAAGTTTTATAAAAACCAAAATGTCCAGCAGTAACTTCATCATGAAACATACGTAATATGTTCTCCCTATTTGGCGTAGGTACAACTATTTTCCAATCTGACATATTGGATAAGGCCTCTATAGGACTTAAGATATGTTTGTACAGTATATTGTTCTCTACCTTAAAATCAGGATAATTTTGTGGGTCTTGAGTAACCCTATCAATCATATTCTGATACCACTCGTCAGGAGTTAAGGTGGACAAATCTAAGACATTAAGATCATGGACACGGGAAAGAGCATCAGCAACCACTACACCGTTGGCCTTTCGATGAACAATCTTATATGAATAGGCAGCCAGTTTGCATATCCATCGGGAAAGTCTCTGAGATGGGTTTTTCATACTATGAAGCCATACCAAGGAACTGTGGTCCGTAATTATGGTGAAATTACGGCCCTCTAAATAATAACGAAATGCTTCCAACCCATGTATGATAGCTAAGAGTTCTTTCTCAGTGGTGGAATAGTTTTTCTGGGCCTTATTCAATTTCTTACTCGTGTAAGCTATGGGATGTTCCGAGCCATCTTTCAACTGGAACAATACGCCACCAGAAGCAGTATTAGAGCAATCAGTCATCAAATAAAAATGCTCATTAAAATTAGGTGACATCATGACTGGTGCGCTAGTTAAAGCCTCTTTAACGCGCCTAAAAGCTTCATCAGCCTCAGGAGTCCAGGTAATGGTCTGCCCCTTTTTCCTGTTCTTCAAAAGATCCGTAAGAGGTGACAACAAGGTAGAGTATGAAGGTACAAACCGGCGATAATATCCAC
Organism: Diabrotica virgifera virgifera; assembly: GCF_917563875.1. NCBI lineage: Eukaryota > Metazoa > Arthropoda > Insecta > Coleoptera > Chrysomelidae > Diabrotica > Diabrotica virgifera. The sequence goes on along the minus strand of NC_065446.1, from coordinate 145,412,939 downwards.
ACATTCCCAATATCCTACGGACTTGGGTGGTGGTCTTAGGTATAGGAAAATTCTTAATAGCAACTATTTTCTCAGGATCAGTCCTTAGACCCTGATTATCAACAACATAACCCAAAAACTTAAGACTAGGGCGACAAAACTGACACTTATCCAGATTAATTGTTAGATTAGCTTCCTTAAGACGTAAAAACAATTTATCTAAAATTTCCATATGAAGGGAAAAATCAGGAGTGACTACTAAAATATCGTCCAAATAATAGAAAACATAGGGCTCTAACTGTGGACCAATGACTAAATCCATCAGACGACACATTGTCTGAGGAGCAGAAACAAGACCGAAAGGCATGGTGACAAACTGGAATAATCCTTTACCACTGACAGCAAAAGCAGTATATTTCTTGCTCTCTTCACTCAGTGGGATCTGTAAAAAGGCCTTAGACAAATCAATCGAAGAGATGTATTTGGCATTCTGAAGTTTGCTCAAAATCACGTCGATTCGGGGAATTGGATAAGCATCCCTGTTAGTGGTGATACTGTTTAGTTTTCGACCATCAAAGCAGATCCTGAAGGATCCATCCTTCTTCTTTGTTAACCAGAGTGGGGAACAATAGGACGACGTTGAATGTTCTATGATATTTAAAGCAAGCATCGAATCGACTTCTTTTTCTAAATCTGCCTGCCAGGCTTGAGGTATGGGATACTGATATAATCTGAAAGGAGTAGGATTTCCCACCTCAATAGTGTGAGATATTAATGAAGTACGACCTAGTTTGTCATTTGAAGAAATAGTAGTAAACTGAGAGATCATATTCTCCAATTGCCTTTGTTCAGAACTAGATAAACTGGAAAAATCATGAATAGCACTAAGGGTAGACAGATTAAATTCAGATATGGAAAAAGAAAAATCAGAACAACTTAAAGTGCTATTAAAAGCATTGAAGAAGTCCATACCTAAAATTATAGAATTCTGTACAGAAGGAATAACATAAAATGTAATTTTCCTACATAAATTTGCCACTGTGATTTCAATTTGGAGTTTGCCTGTAATAGATTGGACTGTACCATCTGCAGTAGATACTTGCAAAGATGAAATGGGCATAATGGGAATATTAGCATTTTTCAATAAATTTAATGAATGTGCTCCTATCAATGAAATATTAGAGCCACTATCTAATAAAGCTAAACACGATTGTCCTAAAATTTGAATAGGTAGATATGGCCTATTATCATTTTGTTTCCTAACTAATAAAGAGTTAATATCTAAATCTAAAATATTTGGTTGGATACAACCATTATATGGAACTACTTCACCATCAAAATTATTATTATACTTAACACTACCAATTAAAGAAGAATTTGTGGCTTTGCAACCCTGTGAATCATGTGCGTTCAACGTATCATGACTAAAACTTAATTTCTGGAGTGATTTTGATTTGTGGTGTGTGCTTGTTTCCTGAACGATGCCTTCTTCCCTTTCCGATTGGAAGATGGGTTTGAGTTGCTTGGTGTGCTTGGGCCAGCTGTCTCGTTTTCTGATGGGGTTTGATTCCCTGATTGGGTGTTGGACGGAGAAACGCTCAGGGGACGGACCTCCGACATTTCGTTTCCCGAACACTTAACACAATTTCTTTTGAGGGTATTTTCCCTACCACAACCGTGGCAGAAAATACGAGTTTGTGGGATACCACAATCATTGAACTTATGATTAGACTGGTGACAATTCCAGCAAACAACGGAACTAAAAACAGAAACATTACGTTCAGGGCCCTTATTTTGCCAAGAACGTTGTCTAAAGGAAGTTGGCTGAGAAGAAGAATTAGAAGAGGGTCGAGATGTGGATGGAGGCTGAGAAGACCAGGATAACGTTTCCTCCAAACGTTTGCACTTTACAGTGAGGTCATCAATACTCTGGATGTCCATAAGAGCGAACTGCTGATGATAAAAGGGCAGTAAACATTTTAAGATGATTTTTATTTTGGACAAATCAGATAACGGAGTATCTAAACGGCTACACATGCCTAATATAGTATTAATGAACATAGTGACAGACTCTCCTGGTTTCTGCTTACGGTTTTTGATTTCATCCAAGAGATCATCCTGGTATGAGTAAGGAAGAAAATCTGACTTCAACTTGCGAACCAGATCAGACCAACAAGATAAATTACCTCTATTATTCATGAACCAGGTAAAAGCAGGACCGGTAAACAATTCAGCTGAAGCAGCAAACAAATTTTCTTCAGAGACACCTCTAGATACTCGAAGACATTCGACCTTTTCTAAAAATGTAATCACATCATTGTGCTGTTTTTCACCGGAAAATGAAACACCCCATTTGTGTACTTGCACAGGTTTGGAGTATGTGAAACTAGGAACGACACTGACTGGAGCATTAGGAGTAGATGTGGCTATGGGGTTAACCTTAGAATCAAGCTCACCCTCCAAGGTAAGGATTTTAAGAGAAACAGACTTTTTAAAAGGTTCCTGCTCTTCTGTAGTACACTGTAACAAGTGTACTCGGCCAGAAATATGAGCTAGACGAGATATTAACCTAACATATTCATTGTCCTGTACAGTTCCCCTAAACTCCTCTATTTTCTTCGACAAGCTATCCAACGTTTCGGATATTCCTTTCCGTTGGTCCTCAAAAGGGATATGTACAGCCGAAAGTTGGGTGAAACTCCTATTGCCTTCTTCTTGCTTCAAAGCACCCCGCAGAAGATTGCGTTTCCTATCGACAGTTGCCGACTCCTCTGGTACTACGTCCCTAATTTTCAACTCATAGTCCAATTCGTCCACCAGAAGATGTTCAACTTTAAAAGCACACATGATGAAAGCAAAAATTATTGACAAGCAATCCAAAGGTCAGAAATATGAAATATACTTAAGTTTGTACGCAAAATATATAAGTACGGAGAAAATATTAGCAACACACCAACAAAATCAAAAATGGCCAGCAAAATATATGTATCAAATAAATAAAGTAAATAAGGTATAATCAAGTAAATATAGTACCTAAATATTGGAAAAAAAAATTAATTATTATACTTGTACTAGAAAAAAAAATATGTAAGTATTAACGATTACTGTACGTACAAATACAACACTGGCTGAAAGAGTAAAATAATATAATCTAATAGATGCTAGTTACTTATACTTCGTTTCAAATTCAACCCAGAATGTAAGCTGTATGACAAAACTATAAACGAGGTTTCAAAATCTCAACTAATTAATAGATACAGCAGTGACAGTATACCTGTTAAGTATTAATAAGTAATTAAAAACAAAATAAATCAGAACAGAATGTATAAAAAGATATCAGAAGGAAATAATATAAATAAAAGAAAAAAAAATGAACTAAAAGAACTACTGTCTTAGAACCTATAAAAGGTTGGCCCCACGTTGGGCGCCAATGTAACAAAAATACTTCTTTGCAGTAGTATTTGTTGAACTAAAATGATAAGATGAAATGAATGAAGGAGGGTGATGAACTGATAATGGAAGTATGGAAAGACAGAGGCAAACTGAATAGAGTTGGCTAGCTATAGATGCAAGAGAGCAACTTGACACTCAAGGATGGATACGGCTCGTTTGCATGCCTGTCGAAGAACAGTAGCTCAACCTAAAGAGAGATGATGACTAGAAAAAGGGAAATCTTTTAAGATAAAAATATATGTTCAGAAAATAAATTAGATAAATATAATAATATAATAAAAATAGAAGAATATAGGAGATAAATAAAATAGACTGAATTATGGGCGCCAGAAGTTGGAATGGACCAAACTTCCAGGTATCTTACACTGCTGTTAAATAGTAAATATATTAAATTCAAAAATGGGAAAAAAAAATAATTGATATACAAAACAAATAAATATTTATTAAATATAACTACTTAGATTTTTGACAACCTCTGAGTTAGAAAAATACAAACTATGTAACTCTAAAATGACAATGGGAAATAATTACCTATAGTAATATAAATATAATCTATAGTTACATTAGTAATGGAGTAGCTCTTATATGGAGCATACCCCCAACTTACATATACTAGGTTAAATAACAACCTTCACCAAATAATTGTACGATTGCAATACGTACAGCAACGTTAAACCCTATAGAACTAATGAACCAGAATATAATTAAGGGAGGATTATTCACAATGAATAATTTCCGTAACTCTCAAAGAGTTAAATAGGCACTAGCCTCATTAAGGTGAACCTACGGTCTACTTGATATGGTCTACTTGATATATAAAAATCAGTTGCTTCGACACATAGTCACTAAAAAAATATAACAAGTAAAATGGATAGCTATTCAAAGGGAATAGCGTCCAAAGATATAATTAGAAATTGATTAAATGAATTTAAGTAAAGTTAAGCAAATAAGTTAAATAATTATGATTGACTAAAGAAAGATTAAAGTTATATGAATAAGTTAATAAATTAAGCAAATTAAGAGGACAAAGTATATAAATTTAAATTGATAAGTGGAGACAAGCAAGGTTAGTACTAAAAATATAATAGTCCTGTCGCCAGGGGGGGTACAACGGCCTCGTTAATTCAGATGGACTTACCCAAATTTTTTTTATGTATTTTGACCCGTAGAACACGAATTTTTTGGGTAATAGTTGATCCGGATGTCGATAAGATTGTTATAGACCAAGAACTTGAGGAATCAAATAACAGCGATTTTTGGCAAAACAAAACAATATTTTGTATTTTTTGGGTCATTTTAAGCAAAAAATATTTCTACAAGTTTTTTAGTAGGATGCACAGTTTTCGAGATAAACGCGGTTGAACTTTCAAAAAATCGAAAAACTGCAATTTTTAAACCCGAATAACTTTTGATTAAAAAATAAAATAGCAATTCTGCTTAGCGCCTTTGAAAGTTCAAGTCAAATTATGTCGGTTTTGATTATTTGCATTGCTAAAAATTTATTGTGTTATTGCTAAACAAAGCTACAAACAACTAGTGCGTGAGTGATGTTTCTATGATTTCTCATTTAAAATCGAACGAGTAGGTAGAATAGGTACTAGTGCAATCAAGACTATTTCTACGTTACATGCGTTAAAACGCATGTAAAAGCACGGGAAACCCTACGTGTTTATAGCTTTGTTAAACAATAAAAAAATAAATTTTTACCAATGCAAATAATCAAAACCGATATAATTTGACTTAAACTTTCAAATGCGGTAAGCAGACTTGCTATTTTATTTTTTAATCAAAAGTTATTCGGGTTCAAAAATTGCAATTTTTCGATTTTTTTAAAGTTCAACCGCGTTTATCTCGAAAACTGTGCATCCTACGAAAAAACTTGTAGAAATATTTTTTACTTAAAATGGCCCAAAAAATACAAAATATTGTTTTGTTTTGCCAAAAATCGCTGTTATTTGATTCCTCAAGTTCTTGGTCTATAACAATCTTATCGACATCCGGATCAACTGTTACCCAAAAAATTCGTGTTCTACGGGTCAAAATACATAAAAAAAACTTGAGTAAGTCCATCTGAATTAACGAGGCCGTTGTACCCCCCCTGGCGACAGGACTATAAAGTTAATTAAGTAAATAAATGGTACAAGTAAATTTCAGGTAATATATAAAGGTAAAGAGAATCTCATATGGGGAAAAGATGATCTGAGCTCAAACCTCTTTGACCAGAGAGTTTACTGGTTTGGGGAACACTATCAACTATTATAGATATATAAAAACAATATGCAACTTAAATATTGAAACAAAATATGTGCGATAAACTATAAAACTTAATCATCAAAATAAATGTCCCGAGTCTTATACAAAAAATGAATGTGGTGTAATAGTGGAAGTGACAATCACTAGCAGATACTAAGTGTCCCAAAACAAACCCTAAATGGTCCCCGAGAGTGTCCTTGCTACGGATTCCAAAATCCCTGGTAGGCGAATTAGCACAGGGATGGTGCTAGCTTGTACCAATTAATATACCGATGCCCTTCTGGGGTGCAGAGGGCAGGATACAAAGTAGGTATGTGGGAGGTTCTCCAGGCTGGTCTCCAAATGACCTGGCTTGGCGTAGAACGGTTGCTCCCAGTTGTGAGGGGAGCTGACGGACTGGTTACAGTTTAAGATTTCCCCCAAGTGGCTAAAAACAAACATGTCCCGTTTTAGTTTCAATGTCAGAATCTAAGGAAAGGTCAAAGAGCCAAAGGAAAAGAAATGAGATATCTTTTTTTCAGAATGAACAACAAAAAGATCATTAGCAAAAACAATGATGGATTTGACCTTGATTCACATTACACACATTAATTTGGGATTTAACTTTAAATTCAATATTTAATACAGAATATGATTTTTATCTGAAAAATATGTCTATAAAGGGTATTTTTTTTATTATTAAAAATGGTATGGGATAATGTAATGTGTTGTAAATTTTAAGAAAAATACTGGCTTTTGGAACGAATTTAAGGTGGCTAGAATACACACAATCTAATAGAATAGAGAATAATGAATGTAATCTGTAAAATTTGAATTCAATATTATGAGGTTGACATAACCACACAAATCAAATGATATAATTTACAGGATATGTGACAAGATAATCTTCATCTGAGTGTAGATTTTCGAACTATGGATATAATTAAAGATACTAAATTCAAAGAACAACTTCGATTCATACATTTACAGAAATAAATTCAATAGGAATTTAATATGACATGAGAGCGGCCATATTCGTTCCTTTTTCTCAAACTTTTTTTAAGAGTAAAAAAATTTACCGGATGACATGACTTCCAATTCCTCCGGGATCTCCCAAAACTTAGTCTCCTAGCTTCTCCAAAGCACCACCAATAATTTGCCACTAAATATCACTTATAAAAGCTTGAAACTATTGTATTAAAATTTCCGTCCTTTTCAATCAGTCATCCGCCACTTTTCCGTTCTAGCGTACCAAGCGAAGTGTCAATTATTTCCCGTCGTTAGACGAGGAGCCTCACAGAACGAAACTCACATGACAGCGAATGGTGTCTAATACCAACTGAAGTACTTGTGCCAACTAATAGTTAAGTATGACGTCAGTCAAAGATTTATTTTAGTTAGATCTTATTATTTTTAAGTATAATTTAATGACAAACCGTTATTAAAATTTAAATAAAATAACTATAAAGATAATTAAAGTTAACGGACTGTTATACTTGGTCTTTTAAAACGAATAAACAGGGTAAATATTAAAAAACGTAACAACAATGTTGAGAAAGATCAATTCATAGCAGACCATCATGAAATATTTTCTGGCTATGGAAGATTTGAAGGGAAATTTAAGATAACTACTACAAAAAATTTCGAAGCAGTCAGTTATCCACCTACAAAGGTTCCATTCGCCATAAAAGATGCTCTGAAAAACGAGCTTGAGAGGCTAGTGCAGAGGAAAGCCATAGTAAAAGTGGATGAGATAGACCCTCGTGCTAGCATAAACCGTATAGTAATTGTTGAAAAAAGTAATGCTACATTGAGATTATGTCTAGATCCACAAAACCTTAATGGTCAAATTATACGAAAACCACAACCAGTCAAGACCATTGAAGAAGTGTGCTCCAATATGATTGGGAAAAAAATATTCACTGTATTTGATTTGGCTGAAGGGTACCACCACTTAGAATTAGATGAGAACTCCTCTTGGAAATGTAGTTTTGCTACACCCTTTGGTATCTACAGATATGTGGTTCTGCCTTATGGGCTTTCAAACTCCCAAGACTTATTCCAGGAACAAGTTGAAAGAAATTTTGGAGACTTAGAAAATGTTCAGATCTTACATGACGACATGATAGTAGTTGGCTGAGATAAAGAGGAACATGATAAAGCAGTTGCACAAGTGATAAAAAGAGCCAAAGAAACCGGTGCCAAATTCAATAAAGAAAAATTTCAATACTGCCAGAGGCAAGTAAAATTTATGGGACAAGTATTCTCAGAGAAAGGTATGGAAATAGACCCAGATAGGGTTGAATCTCTTTGTAAATTGGAAAGACCAAAAGACAAAACTGAACTTCAAAGAATAATTGGAAGCTTTAATTATGTTAGAAAATACATCCCGAACATGGCAGAGCATATTAAACCTTTATGTGAACTTTTAAAATCTGACGTAGAATTTAAATGGCTCCCATTACAACAAAAGTGTTTTGAAAACTTAAAAGAAATAATTACTAAATCTCCTGCATTAACGCCATTTGACCCAAAGAGGAAGATTATACTACAATGTGATGCCTCCAAGAATGGATTAGGTTGCTGTATGTTCCAAGAACATGAGAATAAAATTTTAAAACTGGTAGCTTGCGCTTCTCGAAATATGAATGATCACGAAGTGAACTACAGCCAAACAGAGAAAGAACTTTTATCAATTCATTATGGCACCCAAAAGTTCCATGATTTCATTTATAAATCTATTGTTGATGTACAGACAGACCATAAACCAATTATATCTATTATGGCAAAACCTATATGTAAAATTGGATCTGTGAGATTACAACGATTGAGGTTGAAACTTCTGAAGTATTCCTTGAATACATTATATGTTTCAGGTAAAAATATCCATTTCGCAGACATGTTGTCACGTGCTAGTTTAAAAGTGCAGGAAAACGACCCTGAAATGATTGAAATGGTACATTCTGTGAGCAAACATCTACCAATGAGTATTGAGAAACGATCTGAATTAAGAGAATTCACGAGTAAGGATGAAACACTTTCAAAAATTTTTGACTACTACTTCAATGGATGGCCAAAAGAGAATATGCTACCAGCAAATTGCAGACCATACTATAAGCTAAAAGATAGCATCTTCGTTGAAGCTGGTATAGTCTTCCTTGAGGACAAAATTATAGTTCCTACAGCTCTGAGAAAGAATTACATGACAATAATGCATAAAGGACACCTAGGTATAAGCAAAACCATAAATAAGGCAAGAAAAATATTTTATTGGCCCCCACCTTAACGACAACATCACAACATTCATAAAAGAATGTAGGACATGTGAAAAGTACTTACCCAAGAATTTCAAGGAACCCATGTTACCTCATTCTGTACCTAAGTTACGATTTAATAAAGTTGCATCTGATATAGTGGAGTTCGGAGCTAAATACTATCTTGTAACTATAGACTATCTTTCCCATTGGATAGATCTTGCCATTTTAAAAGATAAGACTTCAAATTCTGTAATCAGTGCATTCCAAGATCTGTTCAGTAAATTTGGATACCCACAGTTTTTAATTGCTGACAACTTACCCTTTGTGTCACAGAAATGTTTGAATTATTACCGTGAAAAAGATATAACTATTGCAACATGTACTCCAGAGTGGCACCAAAGTAATGGTCTTGCAGAAAAGGCTGTCAGCATCTCAAAACAAATATTAAGGAAAAGTGTAGAAACAAACACTGATTTTCGTGAATCTGTAATGGAATATAACAATACAGGAATAATTGCACTGCATGCCTCTCCGGCCCAGATTCTTCAAAGCAGGACTTTACGGACTCAACTACCCATAACTAGTAAACAATTAGAACCTCAGATACAGAAAACAACATATGGATTGCTGTGCAAACAACAAGGGAAGGTGAAAATACATTATGATAAAACAGCACGTAAAGCAGTAACTGAGTTTAAAAAGGGTGATAAGGTAGTAGTGAAAAGTAGAAGGGATGAAATATGGCACAAAGCAGTGGTTATTGAAAAAGCTAAGGAACCAAGATCATACTGGGTCAGAAAAGAGTATAACAATAGAATAGTTAGGCGCAATACAAACCAAATGAAACACTCGATAACAAAATCCCAAGCTAGTGAGCTGCTACTAGAACCTGAGTTTTACCCTGACGTAGCTCAAGCCGATAATCTATATGCCCAAAAGCAAAACATTGTCGTAAGACATAAACAAAATAATTTACATAAACAGAACAATGTAAACACACACCCAAATGGCAGTGACATAACAAAAAATAAACAGAATCATGACCACCATCACGATCCTCACAGTACTGCCAACTTAGGAATTAGTAAGCCCCCAAAAACATCTATAAATACTTCAAACAATCTTAGCCCCAAAAGGACCAACAGCTCAAAATCAGGTCGTCTAATCAAACCCCCCCATAGAATGGACCTTTGAGGGGAAGGTGTTTAACTATGTATTACTAAACCGAACATACCCGTGAGACGGGATGTCAACTGTCAAGGTTAATGTCAACCATTAAAATATTATCTGTTAAAATATAAGTTTGTATTTGGGTTTCAATAAATGATTATAAAGCTTATCCAATTATTAAAATATCCTAGTATATGTGGATACATTAATTTTAAACACCGATAGCTTGCTTCACTGACTAGATTTATTAGTGTCTGAAGATCTTGTAAATTTTCAGCAAGAATGGCTGTATCGTCAGCGTATCTAATATTGTTGATTACTTCTCCGCCTAGCCTTACTCCCTCTTGTCTGTCATCCAAAGCCTCCCTAAAGATTTCTTCAGAGTACAGATTAAAAAGGGTGGGTGATAAAACACAGCCTTGTCGTACTCCACGTTTTATCGGCAGTTTTTCAGTACGACTGTCTCCAATTTCGATAGAGGCTACTTGATTGTAATATAAGTATTTCAGCAGTCTTATATCGTAGTGGTCAAGTCCTGCTGCCTGCAGGCAATCGAAAAGTGTATCATGTTGTACTCGGTCGAATGCCTTCTCGAAGTCGATGAAACAAACATAAACGTTCTTTCGGAATTCACAACTTTTTTGTAATAGAACGCGCATACAAAATAGTGCTTCTCTAGTTCCTAGACCATTTCTAAATCCAAATTGCTTATTACCCATTCTAGTTTTGCACAGAAGGAATACTCGGTTTTGTATAACTTTTGTTCAAGGATATCCAAATTTATGTTGTCAAAAGCAGATGATACATCCAGAAATGCAGCTGCAGTGGATGCGTTTTCCGTGAAGTTGACTTGAACTGTTGTTACGAGAGCAGTTATAGCATCTTGAGTAGATTTAAATTTGCGAAATCCAAATTGGGAGTGTGGAAGAATGTCATTAAATTCTAACCAGTGTTCTAATCTATTTTTAATAAGTCTTTCCAGGGTTTTAAGGAGACAAGATGCTAGAGATATAGGACGATATGAATTGTGATCGTCATCACGTTTGCCAGGTTTCCTTATAGGTATTATAATATACTCTTTCCAGCTTTCAGGAATTGGTGCTTGTTTCTGCCAAATATTATTTAGAATACAGTAGACTCGCGATTATCCGAGGTAATTGGGACCGTGACTACCTCGGATACGGAAAAAAACTCGGTTAACACTGAGATTGGTTGTACTGATAGAAAAAATCAATGTTACTGTTCAAAAAGGTCTTTGATTGATTTTTGCGTAAGCTTCATTCCTCTTTTTGAAACAGCGATGTTGCGCCAATGTTGAAAATGAAGGACATATACTGGCGTCGATTCCTCTGGCTGCTCGATGTATGCGAGAGCAGCTTCAAGGGCCTTCAACCTATCGGGATGAGACCCGTGTTGAGCTGCCCCCCCCCCCACTTGCAAAAATTAAAAAACAAATAGCCTTGATTTATGAGCTATTTATGAGCTCTCATATTCCGCAAACTAAAAATTTTGAGCTCGTTCCACTGAGCAGGAATTTAATACCCTAGTGGGATGAGTCAGCCCCCCCCCACTACTTAAAAATAGGAATATTGAATCGGTTTTTGCGGCAGAATTACGAGCTATTTATGAGCTCTTGAAATTATATAGTTTCGATTTTTGAGCTCATCCCCTTCACCCCCAAACAACCCTTTAATTGATTTAACTTAAGAGAAAGATGCTGAGAAAACTTAAAATATATCGTATTGCGGATATAATTCCTATAGCTTATATACTCTAAGAATAAACTATTAAATCAAGGGCATTTCGATTATTGAGCTGCAACCCCTTCGCAAGAAAACCACCCTATCTTCCCGGCTTAAGAGAAAGTTGTATTTAAAATGCGTTAAACTAATTATTTGGCGACTACATATCATTTAATAATTTATAAGCTTCCAAATTACGCGCATTTAGATAAGTAAATTGCAATTTATTTTGTATAGTGCAGTCACTGAAGGTAAAAATCAACGATTACCTTCAAGTTCGGTGAACCTTCATCGATTTTCACGAAAATTGGTCAGTGGTTAGAGGATACGTCAAGAAACAAAGGTGACATGGTACCACCTTGCGCCTTTACCCTGAGGGTGGATACCGCCCCTTCTCGGGGGTGAAAATTATTTTATAAAAAATAACTGCACAAATCAATAAATGAACAAATTAAAAGCAAAATTTATTATATAAAGTTAATAAAATAAGTCAATACTTTTTAAGTTATTAAGGATCAAAGATTTTAATTATTTGTGAAAAAAATGCATGTTTTGAAGAGGTTTTTTGTAAATCACTGAAAAACTGTAAGTTTTTACAAAAAAGTTAATAGTAGTTTAATTCGCATAGCTTATATTATAAGAATAAACTCTTAAATCACGCACCTTTCGATTACATAGCTACAACCCCTTCGCAAGAAAACGACCCCATTTTCCCGGCTTAAGAGAGAGTTGTTCTTAAAATAATTTAAATTGATTATTTGACGGCTACATATCGTTTAATAATTTATTAGCTTGCAAAATATACGCATCTCAATTACTGAATTGCCATTTTCTTTCTATAGTGCAGTCACTGAAGGTAAAAATCAACTATTACCTTCGATTTCGGTAAATCTCCATTTATTTTCACGAATTGACAATAACAACTTGGGGTTTTAGCCTGGGGTATATGTCACCCCTTCTCGGGAGTGAAAATTACTTTATTAAAAATAACCCCACAAATCGAGAGAGGGACAAATTGTAAGCAAAATTTGTTATATAATGTCATTAAAATAAATCAATACTTTTTGAGTTATTAAAGATCAAATATTTTAATTTTTGGAAAGAAAATGCATGCTTTAGAGCGATTTTTCATAAATGACTCAAAAACTGTAAGTTTTTACAAAAAAGTTTTCATCACTAAAATTGAAGCTAATAAAAAATATAATAAATTGCTTACTTGAAAAACCTTTAATGTTAATTTAAAGTAAGTTATTGGTAATTAAATGTATATTTTTTTCCGCGACTGTTCAAATCTAAGGGTTCAAGCTTAAATAACGGGAAAAAGATGCATTTTATAACACTTATGTACTAAATACTTGTCAAAGTACTTAGAAATACCCATCAAAAATAAGATCCAGAAAAAGTTGATAGTATTAAAATCCGCTCACCAATTTTCGTGAAAATGAATGGAGATTTACCGAAATCGAAGGTCATAGTTGATTTTTACCTTCAGTGACTGCACTATAGAAAGAAAATGGCAATTCAATAATTGAGATGCGTATATTTTGCGAGATCATAAATTATTAAACAATATATAGTCGACAAATAATTAATTTAAATTATTTTAAGTACAACCCTCTCTTAAGCCGGGAATAAGGGATGGTTTTCTTGCGAACGGGTTGTAGTTCAATAATCGAAAGGCGCGTGATTTTAGAGTTTATTCTTAGAATATAAGCTATACGAATTAAACTACTATTAACTTTTTTGTAAAAACTTACAGTTTTTCAGTGATTTACAAAAAACCTCTTCAAAACATGCATTTTTTTCACAAATAATTAAAATCTTTGATCTTTAATAACTTAAAAAGTATTGACTTATTTTATTAACTTTATATAATAAATTTTGCTTTTAATTTGTTCATTTATTGATTTGTGCAGTTATTTTTTATAAAATAATTTTTACCCCCGAGAAGGGGCGGTATCCACCCTCAGGGTAAAGGCGCAAGGTGGTACCATGTCACCTTTGTTTCTTGACGTATCCTCTAACCACTGACCAATTTTCGTGAAAATCGATGAAGGTTCACCGAACTTGAAGGTAATCGTTGATTTTTACCTTCAGTGACTGCACTATACAAAATAAATTGCAATTTACTTATCTAAATGCGCGTAATTTGGAAGCTTATAAATTATTAAATGATATGTAGTCGCCAAATAATTAGTTTAACGCATTTTAAATACAACTTTCTCTTAAGCCGGGAAGATAGGGTGGTTTTCTTGCGAAGGGGTTGCAGCTCAATAATCGAAATGCCCTTGATTTAATAGTTTATTCTTAGAGTATATAAGCTATAGGAATTATATCCGCAATACGATATATTTTAAGTTTTCTCAGCATCTTTCTCTTAAGTTAAATCAATTAAAGGGTTGTTTGGGGGTGAAGGGGATGAGCTCAAAAATCGAAACTATATAATTTCAAGAGCTCATAAATAGCTCGTAATTCTGCCGCAAAAACCGATTCAATATTCCTATTTATAAGTAGTGAGGGGGGCTGACTCAGCCTCAGTACCCATACCCACTATGGTATTAAATTCCTGCTCAGTGGAACGAGCTCAAAATTTTTAGTTTGCGGAATATGAGAGCTCATAAATCAGGGCTATTTGTTTTTTAATTTTTGCAAGTGGGGGGGGCCAGCTCAACACGGGTCGGGATGAGAAATCTTTTTATCTCATCTGTATCTTCTTCTTCATGGTTGATGTTTAGAACTAGATCAGCAATTGTGTCATCTGTCAGGTCTATTTCTTAATCTTCATTATCCAACTGATGATGTATTTTCGCTGCAAATATTCAATTGTCGGATGCCATGTTTCTTCTTCCATGAACCATTCAACCTTTTAATTGCATTCACTTCTGTTTCCAAAAATACAGCTACTCTCTTCCTATTTCCACTCATATTGCACAGTAAGATGCTCTCTCAAACTTACAAAAATCAATAAATACACTCTTAAAACAAAACAGTTGGGACTCACCAGCTACGACTTTTGCCTCGGTTAACCCAGGGGCTCGGATAACTTAGGCCCGTATTCATAGTCGAGACTCAAGTCTGAGTCGATGCTCAAGTCCGACCTTGAACAAATTCTTATACAAATTTGTATACAAATTTTTTAAAGGTCGACCTTAAGCATCGACGCTGACTTGAGTACCGACTATGAATACGGGGCCTAGACTCGGATAATCGCGAGTCTACTGTATTAAGTATAAAGATGGATTTTATGTTCGTTTGTCAGGTTGGAGTTCATGAGATGTTGTCTTTACCAGGAGCAGTATTATTATTTTGTTTGAGGACCCTTCTTAGTTCCCATAGATAGAACCCTAATAGCACAAGGACGTCCAATGGACGTCCTTCACGGACTTTAGGGACGTCCATTTTCGTCCGAGGAACGTCCTTTATACGTCCTATTTTGGTCCAAATGTCGCGCTACCGAACGTCCATTGGACGTCCATCTAAGGTCCGAGGGGACGTATATTGGACCTTAATCGGACGTAATTTGGACCTTGATCGGACGTCCTAGGGGACGTAAATTGGACCTTAATCGGACGTAAATTGGACCTTAATCGGACATAAATTGGACCTTAATCGGACGTAAATTGGACCTTAATCGGACATAAATTGGACCTTAATCGGACGTAAATTGGACCTTAATCGGACGTAAATTGGACCTTAATAGGACCTTAATGGGACGTAAATAGGACCTTAATCGGACGTAAATTGGACCTTAACCGGACGTAAATTGGACCTTAATAGGACGTAAATTGGACCTTAATCGGACGTAAATGGGACCTTAATCGGACGTAAATTGGACCTTAATCGGACGTAAATTGGACCTTATCGGACGTAAATTGGACCTTAACAGGACGTAAATTGGACCTTAATCGGGCGTAAATGGGACCTTAATCGGACGTAAATTGGACCTTAATCGGAAGTAAATTGGACCTTAACCGGATGTTCTAGGGGACGTGAATTGGACCTTAACAGGACATCCAATTTTGGTCCAAATGCCACGTTGCCAAACGCCCAATGGAGGTCCACTTAACATCCGAAGGGACGTTCGGTGGACGTCAATTGGCCTTCATAGGACGTCCCAGTTTGGTCCAATGTCTTGCTGCCGAACATCCATCTAATGTCGTGGGAAATAAAAAATATATTTTTTAAGGAACTTATATTACATCTTATATTAAATTACAATTATTGGATATTACATTATTTACATTAAATTACAATACACTTCTCCACGAAATTAACGCACCACCTTAAATATGGGGTATTTTTGATGTCTCGTATTTCCTAAACCTGTTGTTTCATCTAAGTGATTTTTTATAATATTATAGCCTAGGCTATAGGTTACCTCCTTAAGCTTGTCATGCACAGGGAGCTATGCTGTAATATATGTACATTATATCATATCGCTCTCTATAGTAATGAGTGAGCCTGCAGACAGAAAACAAATGGTTCCGTATGTGCAGGCTCACTCATTACTATAGAGTGCGATGTGATATAATATATATTACAGTATAGCTCCCCGTGCATGACAAGCATAAGGAGGTACTTAGCCTAGGGCCTAGGCTAGAATATTATAAAAAAATCACTTAGATGCAACAACAGGTTTAGGAAATTCGAGACATCAAAAATGCCCAATTTTTAAGGTGGTGCGTAATCGGTTGTATATACAGGGTGTAACAAAAATACACGTCATAAATTAAATCACATATTCTGGGACCAAAAATAGTTCGAATGAACCTAACTTACCTTAGTACAAATATGCACATAAAAAAAGTTACAGCCCTTTGAAATTACAAAATGAAAATCGATTTTTTCGATTATATCGAAAACTATTAGGGATTTTTTATTGAAAATGGACATGTGGCAGTATTATGGCAGGAATATCTTAAAGAAAAATTATGGTGAAATTTGTGCACCCCATAAAGATTTTATGGGGGTCTTGATCCCTTAGATCCTCCCAAACTTTTGTGTACGTTCCAATTCAATTTTATTATTGTGGTACCATTAGTTAAATTCAATATTTTTGTTTCTTAGTATTTTTCAGATAAGGCAGTTTTTATCGAGTTGCGACTTCTTTTTTAACATGTCTACATTAAAATTTTATGGGGGTTTTGTTCCTTTAAACCCCCCAAATGTTTGTGTACGTTCCAATTAAACTATTACTGAGGTACCATTAGTTAAACAGAATGTTTTTAAAACTTTTTTGCCTCTTTGTATTTTTTCGATAAGGCACATTTTATCGAGATCTGGCTTCTTTTTTAATATGGTTCAAAATATACCTAAAAATGTAAAGCATAAATAAGTCTGCATATTATTACCAAGTCTCCATAATCGTACTTAACCATATACAAATATGTGGTGGATTTGACAAATATTCAAAATATTTCGATAAAAATTGACTTTTCGAAAAAGCAATAAGAGGCAAAAAAGTTTTTAAAACGTGTTTAAATGGTACTACAATAATAATTAAATTGAAACGTGCACAAAAGTTTGGGGGGGTTTAAAGGAACAAAACCCCCAAAATATTTTTATGGGGTGTCCAAATTTTACTAGTTTTTTCGTAAGATACTGCTGCCATAATAATGCCACATCGTCGGCTTAAGATGCAAATGGCCTAACTCCAAAAATTTAAATTATTCAGGAGATGCAAAAACTTGTCAGAATTAGAAAATAATAATAAAACAAGGTAAGCTTCCAAAATATTTTATTTTGTTTAATGCTACAACATAGAAAATACTTGCTCTTGTCAAAAATAGGCTTTATTCTTGAAAAATTGGGAGTTAGGTAATATGCGTTCCCTGAGCATGGGTTGGCATCAGGAGATAGGCAATAATCTAATTAATTGTGCAACTTAAGTATAAAAAAAATTTAAAGACGGCAACACAAGACAAAAGACAAAAAGAAAGAGGCATTTTACAAATGTGGTAAGTTATCATAAAAAAAATGAAAGTCCTTAGGAATTGACGATTTAAGGTCCATTAAGTGTTGAAATTTTTCCGATTTAATTGGTATTGGAGTCGGATACATTAACGGCAACTCTTCTAAATTCCAGATTTTTTTATCTTTTTTCGTGATTCTGTAAGGCAAAGGCATCCATTCTTCTGTATGCCTGATTTTAAAGAGAATTCCGTGTCCATTATACTGAAGTGCTCTAATGTTTGTTACAGTAGGATCACCTGACGATCTACCAGGACGGATGGAACTAATGTATTGAACTTCTTGAAAGTTTTTGAAATATGTATGATCCAAGTACTCCACCACGTAGGGTTTCGGATTTATACGAGCAGTTTGACAAATATTGACATAGTCTGCTGGGACATTTATGACTCGGTTTTTTAGTTTTCGCTCGATTGTGGAGTGCATTGAATCGCACTCCATTTGCGTATGCCCTTTTTCTAAAAATTTTTGCTCAATTGTAATCCCATGCTTTTGTGCAAAGTTGAAAAGTGCATTGGCAAGAATTGCATTTCTGTTTTGTCCAGTGCAACCATCACTGTACAAAATGACTTTACTAATAGAGTTTTTTTGGGGTATAATATTAGTCTCTAAAAACTTGTAAATGATGGTAGCAAATGTGTTGGCAGTTAGTCCAGCATGACCCTCATGCCAGAGGAAACAATATCCATCCAAGGATTTAATGTCCATAATTGTAAAATTATGGACTATTAATTTTGTTTTATAATATAGAGCGCTGACATTAGATTTTGGACTCAGTAGAACTGATTGCAAATCCATTGAAAAAACTTTTACATCTTCTTTTGTTTTGTCAACCTCTTTTTCCTTTCGTGCCTCCTCCTTTTTCTTCTGATGTTCTTGATAGGTAGCTTCGTCAATATTACCAGTCTTGTAACCCACACACGTATCACATTCGTCCTTTTTAGGTGAAAAAAGTGCTAAATTAAAATCGTCGAAACTGTTATTAAATGCTGCAATAGATAGCGGTTGTGAATTGTTTTTTGTACACCAGTCATTCTTATAAAACCGGTATAATTCCATTTTTGTTTGCCAAGATCTTTCAAGGTATAATTTCTTTGTGCTCTTTCGACAATAATGTGACTCTAGTTTTGGAAGAACTGTAAAGAAATTGCACAAATTTTCTTTTTGTTTGTCGATTTTCGCTTTTCTAGGAATAACTATTTGGGAGGAATTATTATCACGCGTATCATTAAGGTCATCATCCACCAAATCATTTGCAGTGTGTTGTGATTTATTTTTTTCAATCAACCAATGTGCAACAGTTCTTGGTGCAACTGAAAGAGTATTGCAAAACATTGTTTTGCACACTCTTATCTTGGATGTTGTTTGAAGAAAATATATATAGGAAAATTCCCTTCTTGACTCGTTCTCTTTTTTTCGATCCCTAGCTCTTGAAGTACTTTTCTTTTCAACCAGCGTCCTTAGAAACAATTGTTTTTCGTTCCACAACAAATTCCAAAATCTTGTAAAAATTTCTGTTCTTTGATCTTCTGTTATCTCATTGCACTTCATTACTGATTTCCCATTATTCATTACTGATTTACCACTGCATTTGCATCTCGGTCCTATAGCTTTTGCTTTTTTTTTAATATCATAATTCCATTTTTCTTCTTGCTTTTGTTTTCCAAAATATTCCTTTCCTTCTTGTCTCAAAATCTTATTTTTATTTTTCTTCCATTCCTTTTGATCTACATGACGTCTCTTTCTGCGTGTCCGTGAAGGGGTTTGCATTGGAGTGTTATTTTGTAGCTCTTCTACTACTTCATTTTCATTTTCACTTGAACTTGTTTCATTTTCACTGGGTTCATAAGATTTATCTGAACGACTAGAAGAAGCTTCAATAACTTCTTCTTCCAAAATGGAGGTTGGCACTTCTTCACCATGAATTGATTGTGGAACGAAATTCTGACGATCTTCTGGTTCAATGTTGATTTCATCTTCAGGAAAATTTGAGGAGATAAAATTCAGGTTAGCAACTTTTTCTTCAGCTAGGGTGAGTAAATCATCATCAGTAATTAAATTGTCGTCAGCTAATAAGTGGTGATTAGATGCTGAGGAGCTTGCTAGATTAGTACTATCAGTTAAGAGTGTAGATAAATCCTTATCTTGATCAAAAGTATCACAAAATGTTAACAAATCTCTTGTTACATCGCTTTCGGCATCGCTTTGTCTGTTGGGCTTTTCCTGGATGTTTTGCTTAGCCAATAAAAGCATTTTCATCGCACGGGATTGCGGATTCATTCTGAAATATACAGCGTTAATTAGAAAGTATACTTTTATGTACCTAGCTAAGTAAAAATTCAGAATGTTATTATAGGGAAAAAAATATTAAAGGTAGGTACCTATGTGGTTTATCATCGAAACTATAATGGCCTATCTCCTATCCAAACTAAGTAAATATAAAATGAAAATTGCCTAACTCCAACACGATATTTTAACATCAGATTTACCCAAGAACGCACAAAAATTAAATACTAAATTTATATTCTCTAGATAATTTGAACGTCAAAGGTAATTAAAGCATTAAAAAATTATTGATACTTACCTCAGATATTGTTTTATGCACATAAAATTAAGAACAACAACGTTTCACCTGTTATTACCATTACACACTGGGAGTTAGGCCAACTGCGTATTGTTGAAAATCAAGCCGGAGATAGGCGAGTTTCGACTGGTATTTTGTCGCGGCATTTTTGACATTTCGGTTGTTAGGCGTATTTAAGTCGACGCGGTTAATTTTTATGAACCCAACCAACCTAAAATGTTAATTTGAGCTAAAAGTGGAGTTAGGCCATTTGCATCTTAAGCCGACGACATGTCCATTTTCAATAAAAAATCTCTAATAGTTTTCGATATAATCGAAAAAATCACTTCATCTTGTAACTTCAAATGAGTGATAAAGGCACAGAGACTTAGATGGCGAGGTCACATTGAAAGGATGCCAAACACGAGGACTCCAAAAATGGTACTAAACTACACTACAGCTTCAAGAAAGAGAAGAGGAAGGCCGAAAAATAGATGGAAGCAAGAGGCCGAAAAAGATTTGGAAAGAATGGTGCTACAGGGTCAGAAAAGAAAAATGAATAACAGGAAGGAATGGAGAAAAATCACATATCAAGCCAGAGAAGATCTCAGTACATAAAGAAACGTGAAAATGAAGAAAAAAACAAACTTTTCAAGCCATGGGCCTCTAAGGCCCTTAGTGCTATTATATATATATATATATATATATATATATATATATATATATATATATATATATATATATATATATATATTTAAAAACATGAGATGTAGATCCTTGAAACACACTCAGTGATCAAAAGATCCAAGGTTAATGGTTTGACGACCACTCGTACGAAATCAAACAGATGAAATAGAGAAATGGTGGATGTGTGAATTGTTCGTAAGGGGATTTTTCCACATTCTCTATTTCATCTGTTTGTTTTATATATATATATATATATATATATATATATATATATATATATATATATATATATAACTTCAAAGGGCTGTAACTTTTCTTGTGTGCACATTTGTACTAAGGTAAGTTAGGTCCAATCAAACTATTTTTGGTCCCAGAATATGTGATTAAATTTATGACCTGTATTTTTGTTACACCCTGTATATATCTACATACTTCGTCTAATTTACTAACTGTTATTTATTTTAACTGAAATATTTAGGCGGTAGGTGTGTTCTTTTTTAGAATCACTTTGCAGAGTACAATGGAATTACAGCCACTAGACATATTTTATTATATACCCGTAGAAATAATATTTGAAGATGTCTATTAATGTTAACCTAAAGAAATACAGAATAATATGTTTCATTTAATTTGTATAAATGGATTATAAAGCGTTTTTATGAAGCAGATTTGTTCGGATCACACTGTAACTGTAATCGAACGAAGGTGACATTTTAGAATAAATTGGTAACATTTATTTGACAGTTACGGTGATGACACTTCATATTTGTTTATATTCTTTACTATAAGTATCTGTTTTATTTATTATATTTACTGTTTTTATTATTTACTTTACTATAAAAAGATCCTCTACTATAAAAATATAAATTTCACCTAATTTTATAACGACTTGGAATAATCGAGGTATCTGACAACTTTTTTAGTTGTTATTGTAGACAAACTTATACAAAGAAACCTACCAGCTTTTTGCCAAGAGTTCGGAGCCGTTTTTTAATTATTAACAATGCAGTGCAAAAACTCTTGCACTGCAAATCTTAAAAGATTATAACTTAATTCTTGTTCTCTATTTCTTAAGTTTTTACTTATTTACATTGAATATTAATTTGTTTTGTTGTATAATCCACGTTTACAATAATTATGTGATATATTTGATTTAAAATGGATTCAGGATCTTTTTATACTTTGGCAACTATGTCAACTTAGATCTCTGGCGTAGATAATGACGTGCAACAGTAAGTAAATTAGATGGACTGTAGGTTATATTTGGTTCTTGGGACATCAAAGTATATTTTTTAGACATTCCCTGGATATAGTCACTGATGTGACATACCTCCGATTTGTTTTTTCATGAGTTTTGTAAGAGAGACTAAAAACTTTTTTTATAGTCACCTCCTGTTTTCATATATTTTTTGACATGTTTTGTAGTAAATTCAACTATCTATTTACTACAAAACATGTCAAAATTTACATGTGAAAGCAGATGATCCTAAAAATGGTTTTTCATCTCCTACAAAATTCATGAAAAAGCAGATAGGAGAATTATTGTACATTACAATTCTCTGATGTTTGGGAAAAAGGGCTTAAGTCAGAATTGCACATCGATAATGTTTTGATGATTTCTACAGTACTGTAGTAGATTCTACTGTACATACAGTTTACATCTACAACAGTTTTTTTCTGGTCCAGAAATCATCAAAACATTATCAATGTGCAATTCTGACTTAAGTCCTTTTTGCCAAACATAAAAAAACAATCTGGTCATAACTGACCAATGAGCAATTTTAATTTAACCTAAATTACTACTGTTTCTTAAAATGAAGAGCTTACCCCATAGCGTCTCTTATCTAATCTAACAAGATCGTGCACTATTCTAACATACACAGGCACAGCACACAAGCACTATGCTCCGTTTTTCACTATCACGTATCACTCAAACTAGTTCAAAAGGCTTTGTCCTCTTCAATCTTCTAGTTTGCCCAGTAGTATCGAGGAGCTGGATTTCCTCGATATTCTTGAACTGATGAAGTTGTTGCTCGTGACCCTGCTATCTTCTTGATATTTGTTGATAAAGTAATAACTTATTATGCATGGACAATGTGGACTTTCTTCCAACTAGCCAATACACTTTTTATATCTCTCTTTTGCCTTTCATAGCCACAAGGCTATATATTTCCTTCTTGGTTTTTTTTTGTAGGCCACTTTCAGCTGATTCTAAAAAAAATTAAAATGAAGGGTAATTTTTCTATTCTTTACAATTAAAAATAAAAAAAATAGGTACTATTTACAGGTAATAATATGCATGCATAAATGATTCGTTTCATAAAGAATAAAGAAAATTGAAAACGGATTTTATAATACTTACAAAATTGTTTAAACAAGAGATCCAGCCAGAGCCCAGAGCAAAAACTAGCAGCATAGAAAAAAGTGTTGTGTGATTTGACTAGCAGACAGTACAGCAGAAAAGCCACTAATTTCCATTTCCCACGCCCCCTTATCGATGCATTTTTTTCCAATCAAAATTTTTACTAAATTTTTAGGTTATCGGTTATCTTATCTTATGAAAATGAAATGTGATGACCAATGACCACGCGACGCTACATAGATACTCGCGCGGCAAATTTGAAAATGAACGCAAATTGAACAGTAAATGGCCTCTCTTAAAATCTTGTAATGGAAAATTTTACCCCTCCAGGAAGTTCATGAAGTACTATGTTCATAGAATATCTTGTGGTAACTTTCCACCCATAATTTAATCAGATACATGTTCACGGAATAGAACGGTAGTACCTATATTCCTGGAATGTTTTGTGTTGTTAGGATTAAACTTTTATTTTATTTATTCTTGAATATTTCCTATTGTTAAACATTGTAACCAATAATTTACAAATAAGATTTTCATTACATTACATAAAATCAAAAACATGTTTTGGATATTAAACTATATAGTTTGTTTATAATTGTATATACAATTTTGAATTAAGATTTAATCTTTTCGATTTAAACTACAGTAAAACCTGTGTTACCGGCCCCCTGCAAACACCGGCCACCTGTACTAACGGTCAGTTTAAAAATTCCCCAAACCAATTACAGTAAAACCTGTCAGTAACGGCCACTAAAAATGAAAAAGCTATTGGTCGATATAGAAAGGTGACCGGTATTGCCAGTTTTTGTAGTCCAGATATAATTGGTTTGGGGAATATTTAAACCGGCCGTTAGTACAGGTGGCCGATTTTATCAGGTGGCCAGTAACACAAGTTTTACTGTATATCTAGACTACAAAAACTGGCAATAACGGCCACCTTTCTATATCGGCCAATAGTTCTTTCATTTTAGTGGCCGTTACTGACAGGTTTGACTGTATTTCATTAACGTAAAGTTAACGCGTAAGTTAATATTTTATTGAATTATTTTGCTATTTGATCCCGTAATTGGTATAATGTGTCCAATATAATATATAAGCGTTCATAAAACGTCCGTATTTCGTCCAGTATGGACGTCCAAAGGACGTTCAACGTCGGACGTCCAAAGGACGTCCATATTTATTCCGTCCGAAGGACGTCCAACGTCGGACGTCCAAAGGACGTCCATATTTATTCCTTCCGAAGGACGTCCAACATGGGACGTCCAAAGGACGTCCGTTTATAGTCCATGGACGTAAGGACCAAAAATGGACCTATTTTGGACGTCCAAAGGACGTCGTGTGCTATTAGGGAACGGACGATCTAAGTTAAGGTTATCTCTAGAAACAGTAGCTGTGTCGTTGGTAAAATCATTCGGAACCCAATCTAATGAAATTTTTTGGTAAAACTCTGTTATCCATGGTTCGTACGGATCTATAGGTAAATTATTGGATTGTTTGCGATTTTTTAAGCAATTTACTTTCCTCCATACCTCCTTAACGGGAGTATTTTGATTTAAACTTTCACAATACTCCCTCCAGTTTTTCTTTTTTTTCCTTAAAGGTTTTCTTCGCTAATGCATCCGACTTTTTATACTCTATTAAGTTACTTATTGTAGGATTCTGCTTATATTTAACATAAGTTAATTTTCTGCGTCGGGCTGATTCCTGGCACGTTTTGTCCCACCAAGGTTTTGAGGAGACGTTAATTTGTCCAATCCGTGCCTTTATTTGCGCATGTGCAAGCAATGTCATATTGAATTTCGTGCCAAAATTTAAATCATCTGGAGTGGACCTATCACTGCTAAGAAAAAAGATTATTCTTTTTTCTTTCTTCAACTACTAGATTTCATACTTTCATAGTATTCATAATATATAAATGTGCTTTTAACCAAATGTTAGTATAGATTTCAATTAAATTATTTATCTTTTAGATATGTGATAGAAACAGATGAAGCAAGTCTAAATTATAAAAAAGAGGTTAGTTAGATGAAATGATAATATTTTCAAATAATATACATATTGGATAAGTAGATATGAATTAAAATGGACCGATGCCAACGGAAAAGACGGTAATTATTTTATCAGATTGGACACTTTACTACATATTTATTTTAGAGTGTAGTGTGCTTAAAGTATAATTAAAACAATTGATGGATTCGATGGTTACTTAGTGGAAATTCATGTCTAACAATAAACACAAAACTTTTGTTTTGAATCTTCCCACAAGATTTATTTAAAATATTTGTTTAAGTTGTTAGTTCTGAAAGCTGGTGTTATTCCTTTCTTTTTATGTGTTTGGCTACATATTTGTTGATATCTTACCTGTGATAGAGCAGAAGATAGGTACTGGGTTTTTTCTCTGATAATGGGAAGACTAATTTCAGGCCTTTTTTATGCAGTTTTTGATTTTAGATTCTGTTAATTGTTTGTTCCTTGTACCCATTGTTTACTGCTACATATTTGTTGCATGATGTACAATTCTATCTCCTATGTGGAAGTTATTTATGCCATGGATATTTCTGTCAGTCTATGTAACATACAGTGGGTGATCAAATTATTAAAGCCACCTAGTAAAATTCAATGCTTTAGAGAAAGGGTATCATTGAGGTGTATAATTTATATTAATGCATTTGTTTCCATTTGACTGTCTTGTTGCACCTAATGAATGCAATAAATAATAGTCCGACAATAGTGGTAACACTAGTGACTCAGATGCCATTGTTTGTCAGTGCTGCCCAGCTAGCTTGCAACTCGTGTGCCTCTTATTTTGTACTCTTGGTGTTTAGAGTTATAATAAACTTTGAGACTTTCCATTGCTCTCTAGTGATATTCTGACAGTCATACTATTTTTTGTGAATTTAGTAATCATTGCACGTTCGTTACACTAGTGGTACCAGAACATCATGGGAAAGGCAAAAGACATCTCACCAAGGAAAATAGCAGAAATAAAAACTTTATTATTCAACACTAATCACTCCAACAGAAACATACCATCCATTTATAAAGTTTCAAAGGCAACATGGATCGTATAAAGAAAAAATTTACATACCATTATTAAACAAAAGTAAAATTTTCTGAGGTGGCTCTAATAGCCACCCTAATAGTTAGGATGGGATGATGAATTGTGTCAGTATTTTGTATTAGATAAAAAAAAGTAGCAAGTTGCCCAAAGTATTGTTCTCTTATTCTTGTCTTTTTCCTCATGCCTATTACGGCGTTGGATAAATGGATGCCCAAAGTCTAATATCTTAAAAGTCCTGTTTTTGATTTAAAATGATGATTCGGGCAACTTGCTTTTTTTATCTAATACAAAATACTGACACATTTCATCATCCCATCATAACACAACATAAATAGGACTTTTCAACACTTCTCATTTGTTTCGAGCTTGTCATAGTTCGTATAATCCATGTATACCTAATATTAATATACGACATTATGAACAGAAGTTCTAAACAAATGAGAAGGGCTGAAAAAACCTATTGGCAGCCTACATATATGTTACATACACTGACAGAAATACCCATGCCATAAATAACTTCATGATAGAAATTGTACATCATTCAACGAATAGCAGTAAACAATGGGTACAAGGAACAAACAACAAAATATAAAATCAAAAACTGCATAAAAAAACCCTGAAATTAGTCTTCCCATTATCACAGAAAAAACCCAGTACCTACCTTCTGCTCTATATCACATATACAGGTAAGATATCAACAATATGTAGGTAGCCAAACACATAAAAGAAATGAGTAACACCAGCTTTCAGAACAACAACAAATAGGTATTTTAAATAAATCTTGTGGGAAGATTGAAAACAAAAGTCTTGTGTTTATTGTTAGATATAAATTTCCACCAAGTATACTTGGTTATAACCATGGAATCCATCAATTGTTTTAATTGCACTTTAAGCACACTACACTCTAATAATAGTAAAGTGCCCAATCTGATAAAATAATACCGTCTTTCCCGTTGGCATCGGTCTATTTTTAATTCGTATCTACTTATCCAATCTATTTGAAAATATTTATTATGATTTAACCTAACCTATTTTTTCTAGTTTAAACTTGCTTCATCTGTTTCTACCACATCTTTAAAAGATAAATAATTTAATTAAAATCTACCCTACCATTTGTTTAAAAGCACATTTAGATACATACTATGAAACTATGAAATCTAGTAGTTGAAGAAATAATAATATTATTTATTATCTTTTTTCTTAGCCGTGATCGGTCCACTGCACATGATTTAAATTTTGGCACGAAATTCAATATGACATTGCTTGCACATGCGCAAATACAGGAACGAATTGGACAAATTAACGTCACCTAAGGTTTTGGAATGTGGTGTTTGTTAGTAGTATTCGTGTACTGTGGTATTGCTGCATTGGCTGAGAAGTAGAAGTTTTCAATTAAACCATCATACGTCCTGGGTGGGTTTAGAGATGTAAAGAGCGATGAGTACAAATTCCAATCTGCTTTGTTGAAATTCCAGATTTTATGTGTTCTCTTGGTTTCTTCTTCCCTTGGGTGCTGAATTGAGAAGACAATTGGTAGATGGTTCGATCCATGAGGATCTTGTAGAACATTCCAATTCAACAGCGCCACAACATCTTGAGTACATAATGTGAGGTCTATTGCAGATGCTCGTGAATGGATGGTTGATGGAACAAGAGTGGGTGAACCATCATTTAGAAAGTTACACTGCTCAATAGCATCCAACAATGATTTACCAGATGTGTCATCAACTTCACAGCCCCATGCGACATTGTGCGCGTTAAAGTCACCTCCAAAATAAAGGGTTTTGGTATAATTTTAAAAAAAGGTAGCCATTGCTGTGTTGAAGTTTTGTTTTTCGGTTCATTATAGAGGGATACAAGATGAATAGTTTTATTTTTGATGGTAGTTTAAAGGAAATACATGTGTATGTAATAGGAATATTTATATTAAATCTAATTTCTTGACATTTAATGTTTGTTTTCAATAAAATAGCTGAGCCACCATATCCATCTATACGATCTGTTCTAAAGCAATTAAAGTTTTTAAAGTTATAATACAATCCAGACTTAAACCATGTCTCTGATAATATGGCAATGTGAATTTGATTTTCGTGGAGTAAAAATTCTAAATTTACTTTACTTGAGACTGCCGAACGACAGATCTATTGCAAAACGTTTAATTTTGTGTTTAGGTCTGCGAATTTGATAACACATCTGGATTTACATGTTTACTAATTAGTTGGATGATTTCTGATTTAGAAACATTTAAATTATTTGTTTGTTGTAGAGAATTAACAATTTTCATTCTTCTTCTTCAGGTGCCATCTCCGCTACGGAGGTTGGCAATCATCATAGCTATTTTAATTTTTGAGGCAGTAGCTCTAAATAGTTGTTTCGAGCTGCATCCAAACCACTCTCTCAGGTTCTTCAACCATGAAATTCGTCTTCTTCCGATGCTTCTTCTGCCATCTATCTTTCCCTGCATTATGAGTCGTAGGATACCATACTTCTCGCCCCGCATCACATGTCCGAGATACTGTAGCTTCTTTTCTTTAATTGTAAGTTCAACTTCCTTTTCTTTACCTATTCTTCTCAGTACTTCATTGTTTGTAACTCTATCTACCCAGGAAACCCTCATAATTTTTCTATAGGTCCACATTTCAAAGGCGTTAAGTCGTCTCATTGTCTCTACATTTAACGTCCATGATTCCACTCCATAGTATAGAACACTGTAGACGTAACATTTTGTTAGGCGTACTTTAAGAGCTAATGTTAAATCTTTGCTACATAGGACCTTTTTCATTTTTATAAAATTAGAACGTGCTTTTTCGATTCTGACTTTTATTTCTGCAGTGTAGTCATTATTTTCTGTTATAAGTGTTCCTAGGTAAGTGTACTTTTTTACTCTTTCGATCTGCTGGCCCTCTACTATCAAGATTTCGTTAGTATTATGGTTGTTTTTACTAATTTTCATAAACTTCGTCTTTTTGATATTGAGAGAGAGTCCGTACTCCCTACTACACCTTACTATTTTACTCATGAGTCTTTGCAGGTCTTGTAAACTATCGGCTATTATTACTGTATCATCTGCATATCTGATGTTGTTAACTAAGACTCCATTTACTCTTATGCCGACTGTTTCATCTTCCAGAGTTTCTCGCATTACCTCTTCAGAATAAGCGTTAAATAATAGAGGTGATAGTATGCAGCCTTGCCTGACTCCTCTCTTTATTTCCATTTCTTCAGATGTTTCTTTTTCAATTCTTACTATTGCTCGCTGATTGTAATAGAGGTGTGTTATTAGTCTTAAATCTCTTTCATCTAGGTTTTTATTTTTTAGGATTTCCATGAGTCGATCATGTTTTACTTTATCAAACGCCTTATTGTAGTCTATAAAACAGACGTAAAGAGGATGGTTAACATCCAAACATCTCTGTGTCAGCACGTTGAAGGAGAATAATGCCTCTCTGGTACCCATACCATTGCGGAACCCATATTGAGTGTCACTAATATCCAGCTCCAGTTTAGAGTGTATTCTGGCGTGGATAATTTTCAATAGAATTTTCAAGGTATGTGACATTAAGCTTATGGTTCGGTAGTCACTGCATTCTTTTGCATTCACCTTCTTTGGCAAACACACAAAGGCTGATGTCAACATTTTTCTAGGGATGATTCCAGTAGTATAGATAGCGTTGAACAGTTCTACTATTATGTCCAGGTTTTTCTCGTTGACCAACTTTATCAGCTCGCTAGGCAATTCATCTGGACCAGCAGATTTATTGGTTTTCATAGAGTTTATTGCCTGACTAACCTCTGATTTGGTTATCTCTGGGCCTACATCTCCCGTTTGGCTATCTACGGATGTACTAGCTTCTCTCTGGTCATGAAATAGTTCCTCGATATACTCTTTCCATCGTCGTAGTTTTCGTTTTGTCTCCATTATAATATTTCCATTTTTGTCGAGCAATATATTTGAGGTTCTTCTATTTCCTATTCCGGCTAGTTCTTTGACTTTTTTATGTAGGTTGAAGTTGTCATATGTGTTTTGCAGTTCTTCTATTTCTTTACATTTTTCAGAGAAGTAGGTTTCTTTAGCCTCCCTAATTTTTCTTCTTATTTGGTTTTGAAGCTGTTTATAGCGGGTCTTATTAATGGTTTTGTTTTTTCTTCTTTCATTCATCAAGTCTAGAATTTCCTCCGTCATCCATTCTTCTTTCTTACATTTGGTTGTAGTAAGTACTTTCTTACTTGGTTCTAATATAGAGGTTTTGAAGAATTGCCACTGCTGTTCTACGTTGCAATTATTTCCTGGGTTTCTGTCTAGATTTGTGTTGATTTCGTGTTTCAGATTTTCTTTTGTTTCTTCTGACTTTAGTTTCTGTATGTTAAGTTTATTGTTGTTGCGGCTTTTTTGCGTCTTTTTTAGTTGAAGTTGAAACCTAGCAATAAGAAGACTGTGATCAGAGGATACGTCTGCTCCTGGATATGCCTTTACTGCCTGAATTGAGTTTCGATATCTGTGCTTTATTAGGATGTAGTCAATTTGATTTCTGACAATTTTGTGCTCTTTGTCAGCTGGTGATTTCCATGTATACAGGCGTCGCTTAGGTAATTTAAAGAATGTATTTGCGGCTATAACATTATGCTCCTGGCAAAATTCTATTAGGCGATCTCCTCTGTCGTTTCGTTCGCCAAGCCCATATGATCCTACATTAGGGTAGCATTTTCCTTCGCCAATTTTTGCGTTGAAATCACCCATGATCACTGTTATGTCTCTAGATGCTGTAAGATGTAATGTTTTCTGGAGTTCGCTATAAAAGTTTTCTATTTCTTCTTCATTTTTGTCAGCAGTTGGCGCATAAATCTGGATTAGGTTCATTTTTCCATGGGTTGTCAATAACTGCAACATTATTATTCTTTCGGACATCGGAACGAAGCCTGTTACTGATCTCGTTACTTTTTCGCTGAGGATCATAGCAACTCCATATCTGTGTTGGGTGTCGCTGCTTCCAGAGTAATAGATTCGTCCATTGTCTGTATTGAGTTCGCCAGAGCTGACCCATCTTGTATCGCTTATTCCTAATATATCGATATCTAGTCGCATCATCTCTTGCTGTATATTCTTCAGTTTCCCAGGTTCATACATACTTCTTACATTCCATGTAGCGATTTTGTAGGTGGATTTGTATATATTTAGTGAACAGGGATTTCGCTGACTAACGGCCTGGGAAGCCCTGTCGTTACTGTTGTTTCTTCCCCTGCCGAATCTTGGCATCCGAGAACCATGATTAGTAGGTTGTTGGTTGTCATTTCTGTGAGCCATGACGATTTCTAGGGATACTCCATGAGTCTTTAATGCAGTGGTTTCCCGTTGCCTTCTGCATCCTTATACCGTTGACCATTCTGTAGGGTTCATCCGCCTTCGAGACCGATTTCTCAGTCTCAGGACAAAAGAGTGCCCTGCCACTTACCAACTCATCCGCCCGAAGCCGTTGGTCAGTAAGTGGGGGGATTGCTTATACCGGCAATCATTCGGTGAAGAGTAGGTATGTAGTAGAAAGAAATATAGTGACCCGTCTGCCCTCGGAAACCTAATAGCCATTCGGGGTCGGAAGAACAAGAGGTAGCCAAGAGAGGCCGATAGGAAAGATTAAAGACATTTTACTCAAGACTAGTTGAAAAAGAGTAAAATGTGAAGGCCCTTAGGATCCGCCAGGTGCGTTTCATAAGCGTATGAGTATTAGTACACTTTGTATTCCCGCTCATACTTCGGGGTGTATTTTCATAACAATTCTAAATTTACATTAATTATACTAGGATCTAGGTCCTCTGACTGTCGATCTGTGATATTTGTTTTTCTATAATAAGGACTACTTAATATTCCTCCCGAAGTACTGGGTACATTAACCTGAGAAATAATCTCTTTCCTGATCTGTTCAGATGGATCAGGAGTATTTAGCCTTTGCCTTTTATTAGGTTTACCTTTTATTTCGTTTGAGGTATTGTTATATAGCAAATGGGAAGCAAATTGTTGTCTAGAGGAGTTGACTTTTGAAATATTCTGGACTGTAGCAGAGAAAGAAGTAGGTTGTAAATAGGTAGAAGAAGTAGGTTGAACAAGTGAGTCAATTGGATGGCTTGTATTTCTTTTATTTAAAATGTCTGCATAGGAAGTTTTGGGAACCTGCTTATTGGCATCAAAAAAACTTATGTTGGAAAAACTCATAGCTTCCTTAATTAATTATTGTCTCTTGAACCCTGGGCTTACTGATAAATTAGTTGTATAGTGATTTCCCTGGCAACTGAAACATTTTGGGATATAGTCAATTTTTTGGCATTCTTTTGTATTATGTGACTCTTGACATTTCCCGCATCTTGGACGACCCTTACACTGGCCACCCAAATGCCCAAATCTGAGACAATTAAAACATAATAAAACTTTTTGTGTGTAGTGTTCAACCTCTTTCATGACTTTATTTATTGATATATAACGCGGCAATACCTGACA
This sequence comes from Diabrotica virgifera virgifera, assembly GCF_917563875.1. Taxonomy (NCBI): domain Eukaryota; kingdom Metazoa; phylum Arthropoda; class Insecta; order Coleoptera; family Chrysomelidae; genus Diabrotica; species Diabrotica virgifera. The sequence goes on along the minus strand of NC_065446.1, from coordinate 145,379,976 downwards.
TTTAAAAGAAACAATACACGATTTTGTGGGAACATAAATTATTTTTTTTTAATCATTTTTAACTGTTTCCTCTTTGCGTTTGATTCGCCGAACGTTTACAATATCAAAGTTACAATGATTATCATATTGTCTAATTTTTATTTTACATATTCTTCGGAAAACTCTATATCAATATCCCTGATTACCCCCTGTCTAAACAAAATGAACTTAGGAATATATGATTCTAAATTATTTTTGACAAACACTGTAGAATTTTTTGATTTATTAAATAATTAGCATTTTTATAATCAGTTAATTTAATTCTAATTCTGTTGCGTCCTATAGAGTCAATATTAGTAATTTTTGAATCCAATTCCGGAAACGCAGAAAGAATAATGTCACCTACTTTTAAGGGAACTTTTTCAACTTACCGTTGAAAGATTGCGAGCAATTTTCTATATAGACATGGTACGGCCCTGTATCTTTATTTGTATATAAATATACTTGTCTAATTACCTTCTCATTATTGTCAGAAGCATTTCCGTTTTTTCCAAGAGAATTAGAAATTAAATTAGTACTTACATTCTGGTTTTCTTGTTTTTGTGAAAATGTATCCATATTTGTACATTCCATCATATTACCAACCTGATTTTCATCTTTATTAGAAGGAAAAGGGCCAGGATCAGTGTCAATGTCAGGGGGCTCTTTGCCCCCTGAAATTAATTCACTCATCTTTATAAAAAAACACCTCTAGTTTAACCAAAATTGTTTGTTTATCGCAAAACAACAAAACAAGTAGTAAAAAGTATATATGCTATTAACACGATAATTTACACGTCCGATCGATTTGAATTCTACCGAACAACTGCTCCATACATTAATATCGGTATAATTAATGTTTCACTGAACCTTAATTTGGTTGTTTTTGTTAATATTTTGTTTTTTATCATTTTTTGTTGGCTTAGAATGCTCTAAGCCAGCCAATGTTTTCTCTTTTCTTTCATTTTCTCTTGATCCGACACTTGACAGCATGACTCCTAGGCATTTATATTTACTTACTTCTTCGAATTTGTATCTTCTCACTTTGATCCCTCTATTAGTATGTTTTTTCCTAATCTTAACATTTTTTTTTGTTTTCATTAATACTCAAACCCACTGTTTATCCTTCTTGTATGAGTTCATCTACCATTTGTGTTAATACATCTCCTTCTTTGCCATTATCACAACGTCATCGGAATCTTATGCTACAATTTGATTAATAAGTAGGTATTTCAATAAATACTTATGGACCCTTTGTATTTAAAATAAAATATAACAAAAGTGAAAAAAAGTCAACGTATGTATCTAAATTTAATTTGATTATTGAACAAATCGTGAAAAAACTTACAACCGTGATAGACACCATAATTATTAGTTTATCTCTTATTTCTCCGCTTATATCTGTCGTAGTCGGTACCGCTGCTACTGCTTCTGTCATTCTTAGATTTCGAAATACTATCATAATCCGAGTCTGACGATGAACGTTTGCTCTTTGATGATTTCTTATTATTCTTATATTTTGATTTACCATACGGTGACCGGCTTTTATCCCTATGTCTCCTTTTATCTTTTCTTTTATGCACTCTCTTCGATTTTCCGTAATCACTGTCTAAGTCTGAAGAATCTTTATACTTTTTATAACATCGACTATATTTTTCTTTGTCTCTACTACCACTACTTTTACTGCTAGATTCCTTATAATATTGATCATCGCCAGAATAGTTATTGGTTCCTTCTGGCTGTATCTTAATAACGCTAGATTTTCTTTCAGCATTAGATTCTTCATCGTTTTTTATGTTAGGCCCTCCTTTGTATACCACATTTTTTATTTCTGCTTTAATTTTGTTCTCACTCATCTCTTGATATTCTTTGTAAATGGCACTATCTGTAATAAAAACAGGTTTTTAGAGTAGAATAGTAAAATCGATAAATATGTACAAAATTCATATAACGTTTGTACAAATGCAAGAGTCTCTACTAGAACTAGGAAAAAGACAGAGTACAGAATATAAATAGCTAAATAATACAAAAGAAAACTATTAAATAAACAAAAAAGCGGAAACAAGAAGCTAAAATTGAGAAAACAATAGAGCACAATAAGAATATGAAATGCTTAACCTTCCAGAAGACGGAAATAAAAATTGCAAAATCAAAAAGAAAACGGTAAGAACACTTGAGTACGTTATCAAAAATTAAAAATTGACGGGACTATAATAGAAATGGAACAAAGAGAAAAATGAACCGGAAAGGGCAAACCAAGACACACCAAAAAACTGATAAAACAACAAATATCGGATACAATACAAAAAACGAAGACGAAAATAACAAAGGAAAAAGATATGAATGCATTAGATAAAATAAAACATACGAACAGAAAAAAATATAATGAAAAACGAAAAAACGTGATCAACTAAAAATAAGTACGTGGAACATCAGAACAATGCTTGAACCAGGAAAAATGTAGGAGATCGTCTCCGAACTAGAAAGAAAAGAAAAGGTTATTGCAGTGATTCAAGAAATTAGATAAGCAGGTCAAGGAGAAATAAATATAAAAAACTACACACTCGGGACAAGGAAAACAAGGCCAATATTTAGTTGCTTTCATAATTATGGGAAAAATAAAAAAATAACATTATGCAATTTAGACCAATAAATGAACGTATGGCTCACCTGAGATTTAACGCCAAACAATGAATATATCAATCATAAACGTATATGCCTAAACTGAAAGTGCTGCTGCGGAGGAAAAGCCAAGTAGTATGAAGAACTCGAACGAGAGATGGAGAATTTATCTAGAAAAGACACAATACTGGTAATGGGAGATTTTAACGTCCAAGTAGGTAAGGAAGACTACATTAACCAAGTGGCAGGTAAGCACACATTATTTAACCTAGCAGCTAGTACCAATATGTCAACGATTATGTAACCTAGCAGCTAGTACCAATATGATTATCATTAGTACAAAATTCGAACATCTTAAATACCACAATAGACCAGGACGAATCTGTGAAAAATGTCTATTTTTGTATGTGAGAGGTGGCATTCGGATTTTTGCAGATAAAGTTATTTGACAACTTCAATAATAATAATTGACTTATGCTTATGCTCCTTCTCAAATATGCCCGGAACATTAATAACAAACTTAATAAGGAAGTAGAATAGAAGAAAACTTCACTTGTAGGTAGATGGTATATAAATTTATTAAAATTTTTTTCTAAAAAGGTCCAAGTTGGATTAAAGTGGGTACATCACTAGTACAAAAAACACAAAAGTTTTCGGACTAATCAGTCTATCATCAGGTTGAAACTTCAGATCCAAAGTAGTTGGAACTAGCTACATAGTTAGGTCGAAAGACCTTAGGATTACAAGAATTAAACCATTTCGGCTACAACAATGTCGACAATAAGTCGATGTTAAAAGAATATAATGAGACTATAATGGAGTCTTCATCTTGGCTTTAAACTGACAGGATTCTGATTCAAACTGACATCCTGTCAGTTTGAAGCCAAGATGAAGACTCCATTATAGTCTCATTATATTCTTTTAACATCGACTTATTGTCGACATTGTTGTAGCCGAAATGGCTTAATTCTTGTAATTCTAAGGTCTTTCGACCTAACTATGTAGCTAGTTGATGGACTGATTAGTCCGAAAACGTTTGTGTTTTTTGTACTAGTGATGTACCCACTTTAATCCAACTTGGATCTTTTTAGAAAAAAAATTTAATAAATTTATATACCATCCACCTACAAGTGAAGTTTTATTTCCTTAGTAAGTTTTATATTATGGTATACAGCCAATGAGAGGAATCTTTTCCTTTATATTTTATTAATAACAAAATTAAAATATTTAAAAATTAATAAAAATATTGATTTTTTTTCTATTCTCTTTACCTATAACTTTAAAACGATTCATTTTGGAGCAAAGTCGTATAAAAATAAAATAAAGGTAATTAAATTTCATATGACATACTGTTACAGAAATTTGATACCGGAAGTGGTTATCACAAACTATATAATCAATTTATCTATTTAATCATGATATTATAATATAAAATACAAAATAGAGTTGTTAATCTCTCTTTATCTCAGGGATTTACTGTGGGTTTAGCAGAGGGGGGTCCTGTATGTTTCAAGCATTAAAACAACCTATAGCTACGAACATTTATTTAACATAAAATAGAGGAAATTGCAACAAATATATAAAAAATGGATTGACTTTAATACTATTGGAATATTAAATATAAAATATTGTTAAGACTTTAAAAGACCCTAACTTATCACATACATACACCGTTAATACATTAACTATACATATAACTATACAATATAACATAAATATACTATAGTAATATTGTTATTAATGAATACCCTAATTATTGTGTCTACCTAAATTAGCATCCTAATTTATCACAAATACATACACTTTTAATACCTTGTAATATAGAATATGTAAATATAAAATACACCCTGAAGAGTAAAAGTACCTACGTTGTGCAAGAATCAGATATGTACAGTAAACATACTACGTATATTAATATTGTTATTAATTAATACCCTGAAATACCTACTTTGTGTTTACCTTCGGAATGAAATCTGTACAGTAAATAATATACCCTGTATTAACTCTTTTAAAATTAATACCTTCGTATAGCTATATTTTGGTGTATATTGAGGCTACAGGAAGGAAGGAGTTCATTCCGTTGATAGTTCCTAACTTAGATATATACTTACTTACTTACTTACTTACTTACTCCGTGGCGTTACAACCCTTCGTGGGTTTTAGCCGACTCGACAACATTCCTCCACTGTTTTCTGTCTTGAGCAATTTCCATCCAATTCTCCACGCCCATCGCGCTTAGGTCTCCTGCTATATTATCTCGCCACCGGAGTCGAGGGCGTCCGGGTGGTCTCCTTCCAGCTGGGACTTCCTCCCACACCAGTCTTACTGTTCTTTGGTCAGAATGTCTTCCGAGGTGTTCCGCCCATTTGAGTCTTCTGGACTTTATTTCTTTTATGATGTTGGCGTCTGGGTAAAGTTCTTCGAGCTCTTTGTTAGTTCTTATCCTATATTGTCCTGATGTTTCATCCAGCACAGGACCAAAGATCTTCCTTAGGATTCTTCTTTCCCAAACAAGTAGTCTCTCTTCGTTTGCTTTTGTTATCGTCCACGTTTTGCTTCCATACATTACAACGCTTCGTATGATTGTTTTATATATGTATTTGTATCTTCGCGCGTCTTGTTAATTGTTTTGATTTTATAAGGTTTTGGAGGGCAAAAAGACATCTGTTGCCGGCCTGTATCCCGTTGTTTATTTCTTGTGATCCGTTATTGTCTTCAGTTATTTTTGTTCCAAGATACTTGAATTCTCTAACGCGCTCAAAGTTAAAGTCATCGATGGTGATGTTCTGACCAATTCTGTCTTTGCTTTGGTTATTGCGGCTCGTATACATATATTTCGTCTTGTTTTCGTTGATTTAGAGCCCCATCTTCTCTGCTTGCTTCTCGAACCTCACGAAAGTCTCCTTCATCCTTAATCGTGTGTTATCTATTAGATCGATATCGTCTGCAAATGCCAGTAGTAAGTTTGGTCCTTCTCGATGAAATACTGTATTAGGTTTTTCGATTCTTGCACTTCTTATTATTTGCTCCAGAGCTAAATTGAAGAGTTGTGGTGAAAGTGCATCTCCCTGTTTTAGTCCATTGTTTATTTCAAATGTCTCCAAGTATTGTTGTCCAACTCTCACCTTACATCGTAACTATTCCATACACATCCGTATCAACCTGACTAGTTTTTTTGGAAAGCCAAGTTCCTGCATCGCTGTCCACAGTCTATCCCTGCATACTCTATCAAATGCTTGTTTACAATTTATGAACATCTGATGAAGCTCACGATCAAATTCCCAGTATTTTTCCATTATCTGTTTTATTGTGAATATCTGGTCAATAGTAGAGCGGCCCGGTCTAAATCCGCATTGATAATCTCCAACGATTTCTTCTGTGTATTTTTTGGTTCTTTCTAGCAGGATGTTTGCAAGGATTTTATAGGTGGTGTTTAGGAGTGTTATTCCCCGGGAGTTAATACATTGCTTTTTGTTTCCTTTTTTGTGTATTGGTACAATAACTCCTTCTTTCCATTCATCTGGCATTGTTTCTTCTCGTAAAATACAACGCTTCTCCTACATGTTTTAAGCACTCTGCGGGTATACCATCGCTACCTGGTGTCTGATTATTTTTAGATAACCTAACTTAGATATTATATATATATATAGTAATGTTTATTATTAATATATAAATTTGTACAAATACAAATATACAATATATATATATATATATATATATATATATATATATATATATATATATATATATATATATATATATATATATATATATATATTGATACATGTATCCATGTGACTTCCAAAGTAGATTCTCGTAATACGTTGCTACTTCATATATACCGTTATGACTTCCGATTTCGGAAGTCACAACGTTTTGCCTATATTTTTACGAATTTGGCTACTAGATGGTATCAGAAGGCTTATATTAAAAATTTCGCTGGAAGTCATATCGTATCTAACATACTCATAAGATCAGATTTTAGTTCGACGGTATATCACCAGCGCTAGTGTCGCTCCCGTGCTACTATACAGGTTATGTACACAACGCGTAGCGTCTTCCGTATACCACACCGCTCGGTGTGACTTCCGTTTTTTGGCAACCCTGTGTAACGGTTTCCAGACATTTATCTGTTGTAGATTCGCGGTCCTAATCGTACTTAGTGTTTTGTGTGCCTTTTGTTTTTAAACATGAATAATAGCAGATCTGCTTTACTTTTAAAGTTAGCCTTAAATGAAGGTACAATAAGTGATTATATATCTCTATAATTATATATTTTCTGTACTTATTTCAATCTATAATATTTACTTACCTATTTACTTATATAAATTCATTTTTCTCGTGTTTTTGTTTACTTCCTTTTTTACAATGAACTTCTAATTTAATCTACACTCACCGGCACGAAAAACGGGCACCCTAAAAAAATGGGTAATTTTTGATGTCTCGTATCTCCCAAACCTTTGGTCCGATTTAAGTAATGTTTTTAATATGTTATAGCCTTATTATTTAACAATATAGCTATGATAACATTGTTGATAGACAGGTAAATTTTCATTGTATACCGGGTGTACCAATCAAACTGGGTTTTTTTCTCAATTTTCACAACACCCTGTGGAATATTCTAGCCTTTATAAAATATTTAAATTAAAGCCTAACTATAGCTCCAGGTTTTATTAACATTCTGTTTTTTTATTCATTCGCTTACGTTGGATAATAAAAAAGTTAAGGACTTTAACAACTAGCCATGTTCTTTATCGATACAGGTGTTTCTAAATATAAGTGCGACAAATTTTAAGGGGTAATTTCTGCATGAAAAAATAATGATCGTTTGGCAAAATAATTTTATATTTGCAAGCATTTGCGGGCATAGCTTTATCAAGTAAACGATCATTATTTTTTCATGCAGAATTACCCCTTAAAGTTTGTCGCACTTATTTAGAAACACCATGTATTGATAAAGAACATGTTTAATTGTTAAAGTCCCTAACTTTTTTATTATCCAACATAAGCGAATGAATAACAAACAGAACATTAAGAAAACCTGGGGCTATAGTTGCGTTTTAATTTCAATATTGTATAAAGGCTAGAATATTCCTCAGAGTGTTGTGAAAATTGAAAAAAAAAACCAGTTTGATTGGTACGCCCAGTATACAATGATAATTTACCTGTCTAGAAACAATATTATTACAGCGATATAGTTAAAGAATAAGGCTATAACATATTAAAGAAATACTTAAATCGGAGAATAGGTTTAGGAGATACGAGCCATCAAAAATGACCCATTTTTTGGGGTGCCCGTTTTTCGTGCCGGTGAATGTATCTATTCAATAATCTAAATTATTTTTAAAAATCTTATTAAAAGCTTAAATACAAGAAATGTAGGTAAATGTTCTCATTTAACGAAATTTCCGAAAATTGTGTATTTTTTTGACCCAAGTAGGCTGAAAAATCGATTTTATAGTTATTGTTATTTCGAAAGTAATAAAACGTGTAAAAATTACAAAAAAATTGAATGTACAATTACAATTGAATGGAATTAAATACACGATAAAATGAATCAAGAGCGATAAAAAGTTTAAAGTAATAAATTCTAGTAATAATATAAAATACAGTAAACTCTCTCTTAAGGGGGTAGGCGCAAAATCTCTGTCCAATGCTATTTAAATACATTTATTTTTTTCGAATCCTGAGAAAACTAATAAATATTTTTTAAAACATACACCCAGAATGAAAGATAACATTATTACGGGGGACCGAAAGTCCCTTAGAATAAAAAAAAGTTTCTTTTGAATGAAATATTCGAAATTAAAAATCACACTAACTTTTCTCTTGTTTTTTCATCCCATTATCTTTATTAAAATAAACATATATTAGGTATATAAGTTATTAAAATAAACATTATATAAGTTTTCAGGGACTTTCTGCCCTCGGTAATAATGTAAGCTTCCATTCTGCGTTTAAATTTTTCAAAAATACTTATTAGTTTTCTCAGAATTCGAAAAAAATTAATGCATTTAATTAGCACTGGACTAAGATTTTGCGCCTATCCCCAACGAGCACCTCCTCTATACGGACGGTATTTAAAACAAAATTCATTTGCCGATATACTGAGCCTGTACTCTTCCGGACAATCCCTTAAAATGATGTGTACCTAAATGAAAAAAAAAATACATAGATATTTTTTCCAAATATGTTAGAATACAAAACTACAATATTTATATTTTATTATTTCAAATTAACACAGAGATGACAAGGAGTGATATTTGATAACTCTTTACCTTATCAGCAGTAGGTAATAAAAATCTGGTTCTAGTGTGGGATCCGTCATTAAAATATTTTGTGTGTCGGTCATTAAAAGAAATGTGACACCATAACGCGTTGCTCTAATAATACTTTAACATTGATATTATGTTGTGACTAAAAATGTTAACGGAATGTCTGCTTGGCAAAAGAAAACATCGGCACAATATCAATTTTCTTCTTTGATATGTTACCTATGTGTATGCCAAATTTCATGTCAATCTTAAGTGGTTTTTTAAAATTTATGGGTTTTGCAATATTTTACCGTCAGCGAACGGACTAATAGAAGAGGATCCGATATAAGGCCGATCTGCATCGATCTATTTAATGGATAACAATAATTATTGGATATGTAATTTAGTATGTTAACAATTATAAAAAACAAGGGGTGCATGATCTAATTTTCTTCTGACTATAATCAATTAATAATTAATAAATGACTTTTATCTACTCTATGTCATATTATAATATATACATTTTTAGTTTGTGAAAACTGTCATTATAGATAGCAGTGCTTTAAAGTAAGCATGAAGTAACAATGTATTTTAAATGGGATTTACTTTTTCTCACTGTTTTTGACACACTTTCATATAATTAAATATTCTTTCTTAACTTTCGCGTTTCATGGTGATGACATCTTCTTTTTCTTCAAGTGCCATCTCCGCGAAGGAGGTCGGCAATCATCATAGCTATTCGGACCTTGGAGACGGCTGCTCTGAAAAGTTCGTTTGATGTACATCCGTACCATTCTCTCAGGTTGCGCAACCACGATATTCTGCGTCTCCCTATGCTTCTTTTTCCTTGAATCTTTCCCTGCATAATGAGTTGGAGCAAGTTGTATCTCTCTCCACGTGTAATATGTCCGAGATATTCCAATTTTCTGGTTTTAATTGTATTTAAGACTTCCATTTCTTTATTCACCTTTCTCAGAACCTCTTTGTTTGTGACGTGTTCTGTCCATGATATTTTTAGAATTCTTCTATATACCCACATCTCGAATGATTCCAGTTTTTTCATTGATGCCGCATTCAAGGTCCAAGCTTCCATTCCGTAAAACAGAGTCGAGAAAACGTAGCACCTAGCCAACCTTATTCTTAGCTCTAACCTTAGATCTCTTGTGCAGAGCACAAGAGAGGTGATGACATAATGAGCAATAAATTACAAAAAAAAAATTTGACAGTTTTGTGGTTTGAAAGAAATTAGAATTTTTATATGTCACAGTTCTAAGAATTGTAGAATAGAAATGAATTCCAGTGACGAAGAGTTACAGTATTTTTATTTGTTTATCGTAGATAAAATATTGTATGAAATTGTGCGTGAAGTACTTTTTGCGAACTTACGCGATGTATAGCACTCACTCCGTTTCATAAATAACTATTTTCATATATTAAAAAAAAAATGTTTCGACCCGGGTAGATATTATTCCAGATTTTCAGATTTGGGCACAGAGTTGGATTGTTGGGGCATATATGGAGAGCAGGTAGCGCAACAACTATAAACTCAATTTTACAATGGAGACCCGGAGTTAGAAGGAGACGCGGAGGAACTAGAATAAATGGTTACAGGAATTAAAGGAAGATTTATATAGGGCAGGAATTAGAGACTAGCAGAAAAACAAAAGAGGATAGAAAGAAATGGAGAAGCATAGTCAATAGTATCGAGTAGCAGATTGGGAAAAATCTGCTCGAAAAAGATGGATCTAGATAGCTTTTTAGCGGGTAATCCCCACCTGGAGAGTTTAGCCATTTAATTTTTTATTACATATTATTATTGGTACATCAAAAATTAAAAGGACGGTGCCTGTAATAAAATCTAAAATATTAAAATTTTCTATAAGTTCAAATTTATTTATTAACATTTTTGATATAATTTTCATAAATAAATGACTTACTATTAACACTTTTTTAATTAATTCCAATAAATCCATTTTACAGCAATAATAATATATTAGTATTTTTGTTAAAATAAATATCAATCATATTATCATAAATAACACAGGTTTACAAAAAAAACTAAATTTCGGACAATTTGACGAAACCATATGATAAGAGGGTTTTTGGAGTGGCTGATCACAAATCCGGGGTCTGCTCACCTCTATCGCGTCAGGTAAAGGTCATTTCAAGGTCAAATCAAGATAAATCGACAGTCGCTCTGAAAAAGTATATTAGGGGGTTCTTGGGGTCGCTGAAGATGAATCCGGAGTCCGCTGACCTCTATCTCGTCTAGTTCAACGTCATTTTAAGGTCAAATCAACATAAATTGACACAATTGCTCTGAAAGTATAGGGAGTTTTGGGGTCGCTGATCATGAAAACTGCGGTCCGTTGAGCTCTACTACGTCATGTAAAGGTCATTTCAAGTTCAAATCAGGAGTTAACAAAATTGATTTGACCTTGAAAAGGCCTTTACCTGACGTGGTTGAGCTCAACGGGCCCCAGTTTTGTGATCAGGGACCCCAAAAACACCCTAATATACTTTTTCACATCGATTGTGTTGATTTATCTTGATTTGACCTCGAAATGACCTTCAGCTACACGTGATAGAGGTCAGCGGATCCTGGATTCGTTATAAGCGACCCCAAAACCCTCCTAATATACTTTTTCAGAGCGACTGTCGATTTATCTTGATTTGTCCTTGAAATAACCTTTACCTGACGTGATAGAGGTTAGCGAACCCCGGATTCGTAACCAGCGACCCCAAAAACCCCCTAGTCGTATGGTTTCGTCAAATAGTCCGAAATGCATTTTTTTGTAAACCTGTATAATCAAAAGAATATCAATATTTTAATTTAAATAGACAACTTTAAAACACAGACAACTGTATTCACAGTAAAAGTTTCAAAAGATCACACATTACGCTCAAAATAGGAGGTAAATCTAGCAGACGAGTCGTTGTGACTTCCAAAATATGACAACACCGCTGGAAGTGACAACGCGCCTTGAACTACCCTATATATGGAAGCCATAACGTATGCTGTACGCTTCGGTATATACGTATATATATACAAAATTTATTTTGGTAAATCCTTTCCCCTCAATAGGTAGATCCATTTTATAAGCCCCCCTTTTACCAAATACACAATTTTAAAAAAATAATTCCTAGTAGAAAAGGTGGAAGTCGGACAGCCTCTTCTGTATACCGGAAGTCACAACTTAACGTGCATCAATATATATATATATATATATATATATATATATATATATATATATATATATATATATATATATTGATGCACGTTAAGTTGTGACTTCCGGTATACAGAAGAGGCTGTCCGACTTCCACCTTTTCTACTAGGAATTATTTTTTAAAAATTGTGTATTTGGTAAAAGGGGGGCTTATAAAATGGGTCTACCTATTGAGGGGAAAGGATTTATCAAAATAAATTTTGTATATATATACGTATATACCGAAGCGTACAGCATACGTTATGGCTTCCATATATAGGGTAGTTCAAGGTGCGTTGTCACTTCCAGCGGTGTTGTCATATTTTGGAAGTCACAACGACTCGTCTGCTGATTTAGCTCTTACTTTAAGCGTAATGTGTGATCTTTTGAAACTTTTACTGTGAATACAGTTGTGAATGCAGTTCTATGTTTTAAAGTTGTCTATTTAAATTAAAAGATTGATATTCTTTTGATTAAACAGGTTTACAAAAAAAATACATTTCGGAATATTTGACGAAACCATATGACTAGGGGGTTTTTGGGGTCGCTGGTCACGAATCCGGGGTCCGCTGACCTCTATCACGTCAGGTAATGGTAATCTCAAGGTCAAATCAAGATAAACCGACAGTCGCTCTGAAAAAGTATATTAGGGGGTTTTTGTGGTCGCTGATGACGAATTTGTGTCCGCTGACCTCTATCACGTCTAGCTCAAGGTCATTTCGAGGTCAAATCAAGATAAATGGACACGATCGCTCTGAAAAAGTATATTAGGGGGTTTTTGGGGTCGCTGATCACAAAACTGGGGTCCGTTGAGCTCAACCGCAACAGGTAAAGGTCATTTCAAGGTCAAATCAGTTTTGTGGACTTATCCTGATTTGGCCTTGAAATGACCATTACCTTACGTGGTAGAGCTCAACGGACCGCAGTTTTCATGATCAGTGACTCCAAAACCCCTATATTTTCAGAGCGATTGTGTCGATTTATGTTGATTTGACCTTGAACTAGACGTGATAGAGGTCAGCGGACTAATGATTCGTCATCAGCGACACCAAAAACGCCCTAATATACTTTCTCAGAGCGACTGTCGATTTATCTTGATTTGACCTTGAAATGACCTTTACCTGGCGTGAAAGAGGTGAGCGGACCCCGGATTCGTGATCAGCCACCCCAAAAACCCCCTTGTAACATGGTTTCGTCAAATAGTCCGAAATTTAGTTTTTTTTTGTAAACCTGTATTATTTATGATATGATTGATATTTATTTTACAAATACTAATATTTTATTATTGCTGCAAAATGGATTTTTTGGAATTAATTAAAAAAGTGTTATTAGTAAGTAATTTATTTATGAAAATTATATCAAAAATTTTAATAAATAAATTTGAACTTATAGGAAATTTTAATATTTATTATTTTTCTTGATTAAATTTTGAATTTTAGATTTTATTACAGGCACCGTCCTTTTAATTTTTGATGTACCAATAATAATGTGTAATAAGAAAATTAAATGGCTAAATACACCAGGTGGGGTTGAGCTGCTAAAAAGCTATCTAGATCCATCTTTTTAGAGCAGATTAGTCCCAGTCTGCTACTCGATACTATTGACTGTGCTTCTCCAGTTCTTTCTATCCTCTGTCTTTTTCTCCTAGTCTCTAATTCCTGCCCTATATAAATTTTCCTTTACTTCCTGTAACCATTTATTCTAGTTCCTCCGCGTCTCCTTCTAACTCCGGGTTTCCATTGTAAAATTGAGTTTATAGTTGTTACGCTACCTGCTCTCCATATATGCCCCAACCATCTAACACTGTGCTGAAATCTGAAAATCTGGAATAATATCTACCCGGGTCGAAACATTTTTTTTAATATATGAAAATAGTTATTTATGAAACAGTTCGTGAAGTATGCTTTTTACGAATGCACGTGATGTTTAGAGCACAAGCGACAACGGAGCGAGTGCTATACATCGCTTAAGTTCGCAAAAAGTACTTCACGCACAGTTTCATACAATATTTTATCTACGATAAACAAATAAAAAAACTGTAACTCTTCATCACTGGAATTCATTCCTATTCTACAATTTTTAGAACTTATTTAAACATTCTAATTTCTTTCAAACCACAAAACTGTCAAATTTTTTTTTGTAATTTATTGCTCATTATGTCATCACCATGACAACGCGAAAGTTAAGGATATTTGATTATATGAAAGTGTGTCAAAAACAGTGCGAAAAACTAAATCCCGTTTAAAATACATTGTTACTTCACGCACACGTTATCCATTAAATAGATCGATGCAGATCGGCCTTATATCGGATCCTCTACTATTAGTCCGTTCGCTGACGGTAAAATATTGCAAAACCCATAAATTTTAAAAAATCGCTTAGATCAGGGGTGGGCAATTACTTTTAAGCGCGGGCCAAAATGAAAGTTTCAAAATGTCTCTCGGGCCGGAGGACTATACCGGATATGTACGCTGTGCCCACGCGAATTTTTTTGGTGTAGTTTATTCCCTGCCCAAGAAATAAATACTATAAGTATTATTTTAAAGCATTTGGACAAAGAAATTTGACTGTTAATAATTAGAAAATGGTAATAATAAATTGTCCTACTTGGGAATACATGCGAAAAACTTGTGCCCAGTAAAATATGTCACGTAATTGAAAAAAAAATGGTCATTATATTAAATCATAAGAAGATCCAGAAAAAGAACCAGATAAAAAATGAAGATATTGAGCAAGTGGACAAAATGAAATACTTACTTAGGAGTCTGGATTACGGAAGATTTAAATTCGAAATCATAAATTCGATCAAGAATAGAGCAATTGAGGGTAGACTTTTTGAAGATGAGGACATTTCTGAGTCACCAAAGACTCAATCTGCAAATCTGATATTAGTTGATAAAATGTTGTATATCCACTCTATTCTTTTTTATGGTGCCGAAGCTTGGATTGTTAATGCTGACTTAATGAGAAAGCCGGAAGCTTTTGAGATGTGGCTTTTTGGGAGAATTTAGAAAATACCATGGACCGATCATATACGAACAAAATGATGTTGCACGAAATGGAAAGAGACAGAGAACTTTTGACCTCCATTAAAAGGAGACAGACAGCATATTTACGGCACATGCTCAGAAATGATATGTACGAGTTGTTGGAAGGAAAAAGGGGTCCTGGTAGACGACAAATATTCTGACTGAAAACATTTGAGACTGGACCGGGTTAAACACACAGACGCTTTTAAGAAAAGCAGAAAATAGAGACGAATTTGCAATGGTGTTTTAGCCAACCTTCATTAGTGGAGTCGGCGTTAGAAGAATAATAATAAATTAATGGTAATTAAATAAATCAGTTATTGAAAGATTTTATTTTCTTATTTATTTATATTTTAACGATACAAATTAATTTATATTGATACATATTTTGTAAATATACCTAATATTAAATAAAATTATAAAAAAAAGACAAACATTAAACGTTAAAATTAATAGAATACTCATTATAAGTATAACTTCTATATAGACAAGGCGAAAGCGGCGGGTTCGAAGGGAAAAATATTCCCATGAGATTTTTTTGCATAATCACATTCGTCAGACATCCCAGAATAAGGTTCAAGAAGTCGCCCACGTGAAAAGTGGGCCAATTTTTTTTAACAATTTTTTTTTAATCAAATTGCAAAAATCAATATTTTTGGCCCGAACAATTTTTTCTTTAATTTTTTGGACCATTCTGGACGAAAAAGATCTCTTATAATTTTTCTCTAAAGTTGATCGTTTTCGACTTATAAGCAATTTAAAATTGAAAAAAACGAAAAATGGCGATTTTCAAGGCTTAATAACTAAGTTAAAAGTTATTATTATGAAAGTCAGTATATGACTAAATCAAAGTTTAAAGTCCCCCCTACAAGATCCTGAAGAAATTTTTGTCATTATTTTATTACTAAGCTGTTATTTTTAAGTAATAATAATAAGCGCCATGCACGTGTGCGACGTATGTAAATGCTGAGTGCGAGAGAGAAGCCATTCCAGCAGTCCAATTGTGCATCTTACTCGCACTCACATTTACAACCGCGTCAATACGATCTAATCGCTCATTGATATTAATTAAAAATAACAGCTTAGTAATAAATTAATGACACAGATTTCTTCAGGATCATGTAGCGGAGACTTTAAACTTTGATTTAGTTACTTTCTGACTTTCATAATAATAATTTTTAACCGAGTTATTAAGTCTTAAAAATGGCCATTTTCGCGTTTTTCAAATTTTAGATTGCTTATAACTCGAAAAAGATCAACTTTGGAGAAAAATTATAAGAGACCTTTTTTGTCCAAAATGATCCAAAAAACCTAAAAAAAATTAGTCCGGGCCAAAAGTATTGATTTTTTGCAATTTGATTAAAAAAAATTGTTAAAAAAAAATTGGCCCACTTTTCACGTGGGCGACTTCTTGAACCTTATTCTGGGATGTCTCACGAATGTGATTATGCAAAAATATCTCATGGGAATATTTTTCCGAACGAACCCGCCGTTTCCGCCTTGTCTAATAATAGTTAATGCGAAACGTGAAATCGCGAATGTTCATGTGATATTATTTCTTCAAAATTGGGATCCAAATCACTTGTAGCAATCCTTAATACCGAGTGTAGATTTTCGTCAGTAATTTGTGATCGATATTTATTTTTCGTGGAAACCATCAACGAAAAAGTTCTTTCACAAATATATGTCGAACCAAATAAAACTAGGTATTTTTGAACATAGTTTAAAAAATGTTTAAATTGTTCTGTATTCAAAGCACCGTAGAAAGCACTCAATTCGTTTGATTGAACATTTTCTTTTAATAAATTATTTGCCTGTAAGTCAATTAATTCTAGCTGAATTTCAACAGGAGCTTCTTGCACATCGAAATTGAAAGGTTGACTAATTAATGACAAAGATTTTTCAATAGCTTTGAAATCTTGAAATCTTCTTTGGAATTCAGTATGCAGGTCTTGTGTTACTGAACTATATTTAAGAAAATCAGAATTTTTCAATAATTCTCGTCGTGTTTGTAATGATGGGAAGTGGTTTAATATTTTTTTATTAAAGTTCTCAGCAAATAAGTTTAGTTTTATCATAAATGCTTTGACATTTGAGTGCATATTGAAAGCGAACTGGTTTTTCCCTTGTAAATTTACATTAAGTTCATTTAAATATTTTACAATATCTACAGAAAACGACAAATCGTTTAGCCATGCCCCATTTTGCAATTCAGGAAAATCATGTAGTTTTTCTTTTATCGACAAGAAGGATACTATTTCATCAAGCAAATATTGAAATCTGTCCAAAACTTTACCGATGCTAAGCCATCTCACCTCAGTGTAGTAAGGAATTTCGTAAAAGTCACTTTCAATTTCTTTCAAAAATTCAACAAACTGTCGATGATTTAAGGCACGTTCCCGAATAAAATTTACAACTTTTGTCACAACAGTAACGACGTGATTCAATTTTAAAACTTTTCTACATAACACTTCTTGATGAATAATGCAGTGTAAAAATAATATGTCTTGTTCTGGCTGCAACTGTTTTACTTTGTCGCTGATTCGTTTTAGTAAGCCCACATTTTTCCCTGTTAAACTAGGACAGCCATCCTTAGTGATGCTTACTATTTTGTTCCAAGGTAAATTTACTTTAACTAAACACTCTTCAACAGCGTTAAAGAAGTCTTCACCGGTAGTTGTATCTTTCATTGGATGCACACTAAGAAGTTCCTCGCGAATTTCACATTTTTTGTTAATGACCCGAATAAATATTAATAATTGACTTGTGTCAGTAATATCGCAGGACTCATCCAACGCCAGAGAACAATATGTAAAATCAGCAATTATTGTTTTTAGCTGGTCGAGTAAATTTCCTGAAATATTTTCGATCCGTCGTACTATTGTTCTCCTTGACAGGCTTAAATTTTCAAAAATATGTTTTTTTTTCAGGACAACATATCTCCGACACTTCTACCATGCACTGTTTAACAAATTCTGCTTCAGAAAAAGGTTTACATAACTTAGCAATTTTGTGTGCAATAACATAACTTGCTTGTGTGGTAGATTTCTCGATGTTACTTTGTTTGCTAAAAATATTTTGTTGTTTATTTAAGTTTTTTGCTAAGTTGTCTGCAGCATTTTTAAGTTCTTCTAAAGAAAACGATGCATATTTTGGATGTTTTGATGTAAAATGCCTCTTTAAATTATATTCCTTGAAAACAGCAATGGTTTAATGGCAAACTAAACAAATTGCTTTCTTACCAATGTTCGTAAAAAGGTATTTTTCTGTCCATGCTTCATTAAAATTTCTGCATTCCAAATCAACTTTTCTTTTTTTAGATTGTATCATTTTGCAAATGCTTACAAATAAATATTTTAATACAATAAAATAAAAACAATGTTTTCAAATTTTACTTACAAAATGTCCTCCACTTTTTCAATTTATTATATATTTGCAAAATAACACACACTGTATCAAAAGAAATATGAGGAGTAATAGGAAATACGACCAGTGCTAAATCAAAATAAACTCATACGCGTCTTTCGAAGTAGTTGTAAAACTTCGGCAAAAATCGGTAACAATGAATTTTATGCTGAAGTAGGTATTCCAAACAACCATACTTAATTCAGATTTAATAAATAAAGAATCATATTATTGGGACCAAAGTGCTGAGGTATTTAGATCATAAACTGTCAGTGATATGGTTGAAATAGATACCCAAACACCGAGTGCTTGTCTTGAGACCTTGAGAGTTAAATACGATTATTAATACCGAATAAACAATTATGAATCTCCGGGGATTTCCCTATATTTTAAAAGAAATTTAAAGTAAATAGTTACAATTAAACAGTTTTTAAAAATATAGTTAGCTAAGGCTGTTCGTAATTATAATACTCTCTATTATTTATATATTTAATAATTTATGTGAACACTATGCAAACTATTACGCTATTACTGTTGATTTCAACAAAATCACATAAAAGGGATTAAAAAGATTAGGTACTTGCGGGGTTTTTCAACGGGCCGGACAAAGTAAGCGAAAGGGCCGGACCCGGCCCGCGGGCCGGCTTTTGCCCACCCCTGTGCTATAGCCTTATTCTTTAACTATATCGCTGTAATAACATTGTTTCTAGACAGGTAAATTATCATTGTATACTGGGCGTACCAATCAAACTGGTTTTTTTTTCAATTTTCACAACACCCTGTGGAATATTCTAGCCTTTATACAATATTGAAATTAAAACCCAACTATAGCCCCAGGTTTTCTTAACGTTCTGTTTGTTATTCATTCGCTTATGTTGGATAATAAAAAAGTTAGGGACTTTAACAACTAAACATGTTCTTTATCAATACATGGTGTTTCTAAATAAGTGCGACAAACTTTAAGGGGTAATTCTGCATGAAAAAATAATGATCGTTTACTTGATAAAGCTATGTCCGCAAATGCTTGCAAATATAAAATTCTTTTGCCAAACGATCATTATTTTTTCATGCACAAATTACCCCTTGAAGTTTGTCGCACTTATATTTAGAAACACCTGTATCGATAAAGAACATGGCTAGTTGTTAAAGTCCTTAACTTTTTATTATCCAACGTAAGCGAATGAATAAAAAAACAGAATGTTAATAAAACCTGGAGCTATAGTTAGGCTTTGATTTAAATATTTTATAAAGGCTAGAATATTCCACAGGGTGTTGTGAAAATTGAGAAAAAAAACCCAGTTTGATTGGTACACCCGGTATACAATGAAAATTTACCTGTCTATCAACAATATTATCATAGCTATTTTGTTAAAGAATAAGGCTATAACATATTAAAAAAAATTACTTAAATCGGACAACAGGTTTGGGAGATACGAGACATCAAAAATTACCCATTTTTTTGGGGTGCCCGTTTTTCGTGCCGGTGAGTGTAGATTAAATTAGAAGTTCATTGTAAAAAAGGAAGTAAACAAAAACACGAGAAAAATGAATTTATATAAGTAAATAGGTAAGTAAATATTATAGATTAAAATAAGTACAGAAAATATATAATTATAGAGATATATAATCACTTATTGTACCTTCATTTAAGACTTTAAAACTTTAAAACTTTAAACTTTACTGTAACTTTAAAAGTAAAGCAGATCTGCTATTATTCATGTTTAAAAACAAAAGGCACACAAAACACTAAGTACGATTAGGACCGCGAATCTACAACAGATAAATGTCTGGAAACCGTTACACAGGGTTGCCAAAAAACGGAAGTCACACCGAGCGGTGTGGTATACGGAAGACGCTACGCGTTGTGTACATAGCCTGTATAGTAGCACGGGAGCGACACTAGCGCTGGTGATATACCGTCGAACTAAAATCTGATCTTATGAGTATGTTAGATACGATATGACTTCCAGCGAAATTTTTAATATAAGCCTTCTGATACCATCTAGTAGCCAAATTCGTAAAAATATAGGCAAAACGTTGTGACTTCCGAAATCGGAAGTCATAACGGTATATATGAAGTAACAACGTATTACGAGAATCTACTTTGGAAGTCACATGGATACATGTATCAATATATATATATATATATATATATATATATATATATATATATATATATATATATATATATATATATATATATATATATATATATATATATATATATGATAACCTGCAGATGAATGGAAGCCCGCGGTTTACGGGGTAGGGGGATTGTAGCACTGTCTTATTCCTACAGTCTTACGAAGCCCACTCGTATAAACGCGTTCACAGTGTATATGGATTACGCATTATACGAAGCCCGACGATGTTGCCATGTTTTAATTTACGTTTAAATAATACGACTGTTCTACGAGATCCTTATATTATGTGTATATAAGTCGTCATATTGCCTGTTATAAGAAGCCCAATTCTATTCAGCAATCTATACGAAGCATTTTAGAAGAGTCAAGATAGAACGAAAAGATGCATTGTTTCGGAGCAATTCAAACAAGATTATCTTTTTCTAAAACTTTTTTTGTTAGTTTATATACATGTTAAAGTAAAAAGTTCTACTCACAGATTTTGGCGCTAATTGTTTATTATTTGTTTAAACAATAACAATAATTGTTTTGTACAGTGTGTCCAATTAACACGTTGACGGACACTGCGTCAAATGTATAAGCAAGTGTTGTGACACTATATGTATTTTGCAAAGTAGAATAGGGAAAAATTCAACGTATATAGACGTTGTGTCACATTACATTAATGGAAATTAGACGACTATAGACGTTCTGTTCGTCAACGTGAAAAGTTGTGCATGGTCTAAATTAAAAATAGAACCATCAGTTCATTTTTTTTAAGCCGTATACGAGATATTATGTCAAAAAATATGAATTTTACTCAAGAGTAAAGTAGCTTTATTATTCAACATATTGAAAATTGTTATAATGAAAAGTTGTTTGGAATTAAGAACTATATTCTAATATGCCATTTCATCTTTCTAATTAAAAAAAAGTTGAATTTTTTTTAATTATGGATATACAAGATTATTTTCAGTTATTTCAATTATGATAACTCTTTTATTATTAATTATACGAAAAAAAGTTATCCTTTGTAAAAAGTTCTGCATGGCCAAAGACCTTAAATACAACCATCTTATATCAATTTTGATTAATTTTATACGAGGTATGTCAAAAAAGATAAATTTCGATCAAGAATAAAGTACCTTTATAGTTCAGAATATTTCAATGACAAGGATGGAATATTGGAAGATGGTTTTTAGTGTTGTTCTGAAGCTATTTTCTTGCGGCATTTTTATAATTATTTTGATTGGGAAATAAGCCACAATTGAATTGAAAAAATAATTTTATTAACGTTTCGACGCCCAAAGCGGATTTCCTTGTCAAAATACAAAATATTACCGAGTAAATATTAGTAATATTTTATATTTTGACAACGGCATCCGATTTGGGCGTCGAAACGCCAATAAAATTATTTTTTCAATTTAATTGTGGCTTATTTCCCAACCAAAGATAGATTCCCAACCTAGCGACCCGGCATTGGTCGCTAGGTAGATTGTTACGCGAGTGGTCGCGCGTGAGATTTTCTCTCACATATCCAAATTTTACCTTTTTTTACAAAATAAAGTTTTTAAAACAGCTTTTAAACTTTTTTTTATTAACTAATAATAAGAAAAAAAGAATGTAACATAATATAGATAATAATATAATAAAATAAAAAGAAATAATCGGAATTAAACCAATATTAATCAATCTCCGTATCTTGATAATTTACGGCTCAGCACACAAATATAACAAGAATGCTCTGGAAAAATTGATTGATGACAATTACAATTTTTTTTACATTATTTCAGGTTTTAAGTGCCAAAATAAAATTAATTTTTATGTACAGTTCGTAACGCGGGTGGTCGCTTGATGAGAGAATGTCTCACTTGAAGCGCGCTGACTCAACAATTGGGTGATATTAGGTCAACAGAGTCACTATCTAAGCGGACGATTCTATTAGATTGTCGAGGGAGGATACTTAGGGAGACTAGAAGGAACTACAGATCGTATAATTTCCCAGAAAAAACATTCTGTGCAATTTTCTGAAACCGTGAGAGAAAATCTCATATAGCGACCACTGGCGGGTTAATTATGGTTTTTAGTTCTAAACAACTTTACATAAGCACAATTTTCAATATTGTGAAAAATAAGGGTATATTATTTAAGTACTCTTGAGCAAATTCATATTTTTTTTATATACCTCGTATAAAATTGACAAAATTTGATATAAGACGGTTGTATTTTAGGTTTTATACCCTGTAGAACATTTTATAAAGAACAACTGTTTTTCGTAAAATGAATAATAAAAGAGTTTTCCACCTACCTCTACCGAAAGTATACTTTTCCGGACCTGATTGTAGGGAGCAAAGTTGTACTTTTCCTCCCTAGGGAGGAAAAGTAAAAGTGACATCATGGTATTTCATTCATAAAAATATAACTTATTGACGCCCTGTACAATATCTATTTTCTATTACGTAAGTTCGTATACATTTTAACGTTTATTTATAAAACACTCTGTATTTCACAGAATGGTAAAAAACTGTAAATTGTTATTTTGATTTAACAATGTTTACATTTTTATTTTGACTTATATTTGACAGTTGACAGTTATATTGTACGTACTTATTAGTTTTAGTTCTAATAAATCTTGTTGGTTAGTTACATAAATAAATTAAGTAAAAATGAAAAAATGACTTGTTATTTGAGGAAGGTGGAAAAACCATATGTATAACATGGGAGTAAAGTGCCTTTTCCTCCCTTGAATGATTACTAGTAAACTTCATTCTCGGGAGGAAAAGTAGCACTTTCCTCCCTTGTTATACAAATAGCTATATGTATCATAATTGAAATAAACAACTAAAAATAATGTTGATTAGAAAAATTTTCAATTTTTTTTTCCATTAGAAGGATGAAATTGCATATCAGAATATAGTTCTTAATTCCAAACAATCATGTTAAATTATATAATTTAAAATAATTTTAAAAATATCGTTGAATTTTGTTTCTATTTTGTTTTTGATTATGCTGAATCCGAATATGGCATTACAATTTGAAAATGCTTATAAAGAAGCTCTTCTACACTATGTCTGCGTAGCAAGGAACCATATTTGAAACATTTTTATTACAAATTTTACGAAAAAAAGTTTATTCTTCATAAATTGCTCTGCATAGTCTAAAATCTAAAACCCAATCATCAGATATCAAGTTTTATCAATTTTATACCAGGTATGTCAAAAATACGAATTTTGTTAAAGAGTAAAGTACCTTTACATTCCAGAATATAAAAATATGGGTATTATAAAAAGTTGTTGGGAATTAAAAACTATGTTTTATTATAATTACATCATTCTAATTGAAAAAAAATTCAATGTTTTCTCAAATTACGGATACCCATCATCATTATTTTATTTCAATTATTTCAACTATTTTATTATTAATTTTACGAAAAAAAGTTATTCTTCATAAAATACTCTATTCTGGTCTAAAGTCCAAAAAACAACCATCAGATATCAAACTTTTTCAATTTTATACGAGGTATGTAAAAAATATGACTTTTGCTTAACAGTTCAGTATGGTTTGTTCAACAGTAAATGGTTGAGTTCAATTAGTGCGGTCGTAAATATTATTAAATTTATCTGACCTGGCCCATTGTTAAGACCCACCAGGAGCGATAAGCAACCGAGGGAGACAGAGTTGGTCTTTTGACAATTAACACTGACTAGACGGTAATCCCATAATAAAGCAAAGAAATTGTACCAGAAAACATATTTAAATTTTACCTGAAACCGGACCTTTTATACTATTATCGGTTATTCCAGGATGTTTATAGTGGTAACTAATTGAACTCGACCATTTACTGTTAAATATACCATACCTTTATAGTTCACAATATCTCATTTAGAAGAATGTAATTGAACAGTGAAACATATTTTGTAATTCCAAACAACTTTTTTTAATAACAATTTTCGATATTGTGAAATCTAAAGGTACTTTACTCTTGAGTGAAATTCATATTTTTTTACATACCTCGTAAATGTACCTCGTACAATCGTATGTAAAACCTCGTATGTAAAATTAATAAAATTTGATATTTGATGGTTGCATCTGAGATCATATAAGATGCAGAGTATTTTATAAAAAATAACTTTTTTCGTAAAACTGGTAATAAAAAAGTTATTAATAGGTTCGAAGTTACGCAGACATAATGTTTAAGAGCTAAAAATATTTTTTTGTTGAAAATGTATTATTGTTCAAGCTTATTATTAAATTTATTTTAGGTAAGTTTTAGAGAAAACATTTTTGATCGCTTTTTATAAACAATTTTTTAGTTGGTAATTTTCGGTTTTTGTATTACATTTTTGTTATCTTTCTTAATTTTTGTCAAAAATGAATAGTTTATATCATTTCTAAAATAAAATTATTGAGTAATTTTAAAAAAAATACATCAAATGCTTTAAAAAATCACCTATAAAATTGTAAAAAATCTTTTCAAACTTAAGTAATACCGTTTTAAAGTGCTGGTAATTCTGTAAACTACGTTTTTACTTAAAACTTAGGTACGTAAAAGTTTTAAAAAATTGCATTTTTTGCGTCATATCATTTGAATTAAATTTTTGGCATTTTTTTGAATGAAACATTGTTTAGTAAGATGTTTGAAAGGTAAGTTGTGCAAATTTGAGAGCTTTATAAGAAAAATTTTATTAGTTACACATTTTTAAATAATGTTTAAACAAAATTCAGCCCACACCGTACTTATGCCCATACATTTTATTTCTTTTTATTATAACCATATGATAGCTTAATTGTTCTTCTTTCCAATTAAGTTATCCTTTCTGGTTCCTTCTCTTAATTTCCTTCTTTCTTGTCCAATTTGTAAAATTTTATTTGATCCATTAATTAGAGAAATACACTGAAATAACTCAGCCGTGCACTTCGCTAGTTTACAGTGCGCCAATGTTTGTGAGAAGGGTGACTTTAGCGTTATAAATAAAAAATTATAGAAGCTACAGATTTAATTTTATAAAAATTTTAATCTTATATTTAGTCCATTCTTTGACGGTTTTTGCGGTAAATTTTAAAGAACCGCTTGGATTGACTTGAAATTTGGCATAAATATAGATAATATGTCAAAGAAAAAAAGTGATATTGTGCCGATGTGTGCTTTTGCTCTGGGGGTGGGTACCACCCCTTCTCGGGGGTGGAAATATGTAACCTCAAAATAACCTCAGAAATTAATAGATATTTCAATTCTGAGTAAAAAAATCTTATATACGACTTTTTCGGTAAATTGATATTTAGCAAGTTATTCACGATCGAAATTGATGATTTCCTACATGAAAAATGCATGTTTTTGAATGGATTTTCAAAAATATCTCTAAAATTATGCATTTTTACGAAAAAATTATTATAATCAAAAAGAAACCTATTAAATGAGTGAATGGAGTGGTGTTTTTTAAATTATTATAGCAATAACACAACCTAAGTTACAGCCTACTTAAAATCGGGGTTTTTTCGAATTAACCTTGAATCAAACATTTTATCATTAAATAACGCAAGAAATAGAGATTTTTAGAAAAAAATTATGGAGAAATCTTTTAAATATTTTACTGATGCCTTTAAAAGGTGCTATGATAAAAGTGATTTGGATAAAAAATGGCTGAGTTATTACAAAAACAAAACGATTATGTCGTTGAAAAATCAAAAGAGTAATTACTTAAATTGGTGAATTTTCCACAAAAATTAACATTTTTCCACATGAAAAATGCATGTTTTTGAGTGGATTTTCAAAAATATCTCTAAAATTATGCATTTTACGAAAAAATTATTATAATCAAAAAGAAACCTATTAAATGAGTGAATGAAGTGGTGTTTTTTAAATTATTATAGCAATAACACAACCTAAGTTACAGCCTGCTTAAAATCGGGGTTTTTTCGAATTAACCTTGAATCAAACATTTTATCATTAAATAACGCAAGAAATAGAGATTTTTAGAAAAAAATTATGGAGACATCTTTTAAATATTTTACTGATGCCTTTAAAAGGTGCTATGATAAAAGTGATTTGGATAAAAAATGGCTGAGTTATTACAAAAACAAAACGATTATGTCGTTGAAAAATCAAAAGAATAATTACTTAAATTGGTGAATTTTCCACAAAAATAAAAAGTAACATTTTTCCATACACAATTAGGTTTATTTATAGCCTGACTACGCGTTCTGAGATTTAAAGTGCTTAGGTTTGAAAAAAATTTCAATTTAGTATTAAATTAATTTTTGATATTTTATAAATGTTTTCCATTTTTCCAAAATTACTTGAAAACTAAAAGAAATCTGAAAAATATATATCAATACTAAAATGTAGTATTTTTTATACTAAAACTTATTCAGTTTTTTCAATGTCTCTATGGTAAACACTGAGTGAGATATTTATATTTTAAGTTTGCACGTAAGTGTGAGAAGCAGTTTTCTAAGCTCTTTGAATCGCATGCTTTAAAAATCAAAGACATCCAGAAAGTCCAGCTTCTGCACACTTTTAGAACTTACAATTCCCCACAAAATAAGCTTTGGAACAATGAAATATCTTGAAAATTACAGAAGTTATCGTTAAAAAACCACATTGAAACTTATGTCGAATACTTTTTAAGCGTTGATATAAGTATTTTATTTTTTTTTTCATGAAAAAGGCGCATCGTATGAAAAAAAGGGAAGATATATTTTCTGTCATAAATTAAATAAGTAACTCAAAAATGCTTTTTAATTTGAAATACCTCAGTGGCGTACTATTTTTTTTTAATTCAGAATAGTACCCGTATGCGCGCCAATGATGAATATAAAATTCTTAATAGTAAGCCTGTCAATAAATGCGTAATAACTACCTCTTAAAACCCACCAAATGTCATTTGCATATCTCAACCGGCTTTAGAGTAATCAATCAATCTTCACTTTGTAAGAGAAATCTCAACACCCCGTATCTTGGAACTTCATTAACTACGACACTGGTTCTACTAGGTCTCCAAACTTCATACATACTCAAATTTTTTCAGTTTTTCATAATCTATATTTCTGCTCGGAATATTTTTTCGATAAAATACTTTTTGAGTTATTTGCGAAAAACCGTCTAACAACGTGGTTCTTTTGTTGAAAAATGAACATATTTACTCGCAAATAACTCGAAAAGTATTGACTTAGTGAAAAAACTTTATAGAACAAAAGTTGCTTAGAATTAGTCAGTTTATCCATTTTCGGACTTATTTTGGACCTATATTTTTGCAAAAGTTTTGCAATATTTTAACGTGAGTGAATGATCTAAATAAATCTATTTGTAGGGGTAATTTATAAGGGTTGAAAATATTAAATACTTAATAAACTAAATTGCAAACATAAAATAAAGTTTAGATCACTACAAAATACATTATTACTAAATTTAAAGTTTCAAAATATTTTTTAAACAAATTCTTATTTAGAGGGTAGTGTTTAAGGGTTTAAAAATAGTTATAAACTATAAAATACATTTCAATATGAGAAACAATCAAATTCCTATATTTAACATACTATTTAACGTACCTACACATAATTTAGATTTAAATAACGCTTATATCGGCTGTTTTTAATTTTTGGTAAAAAAGGGTAATTTTCACCCCTTAAAAATAAAAAGCACATATTGTAGTCATATCACTTTTGAAGAGAAGGATAAGATGAGCTTATTTGCAAAATTTCTTCTAAATTGTAGCGGTTCTTTAGAATTTAGAGGTCTTGCAATATTTTACCGTTAACGAACGGACTAATTATAAGGTTTTTTTCAATAGTCTGAATTTTTCAATAGTCAAGTCAGTTTTTTTCTAAAATTTATATTTTCGGGGTTATTTAAAGAAACATCTAATTTCGCAGTTCATTTGTTTAATAAAAAATTAAGTGCCCACTTCTAGAGTAGAACTTTTTAATATGTTGTTTATTAAACATTTCTTAGGGCCATCGGTACATAATTCGCAAATATTTTAAGGCTATCCCTACTTTTTCTGTCTTTACACGACAAATTACGTGTAGTAAAATTGTCACTGGTATGGATATGTAAACTTTACTTGACAATTTCATCATTAACTGTAAAGATGGCTTTTGAATGTTCTTGGATAACTTTTACTAGTATAATTAATTGCCTTAATTGTTAATTCAGTTAATTAATATGAATATTTCATATTTCCGACCAATAGAAAGCTACAGAAATACAAATTAAATTGATCATTTTTGATAATATCCCATCGTCAAGTATATTACGTCAGATGCCCTTCGTTGCTGTGAAAAAATACATTCAGTGACATTAATGACAATTACTGTTTTAAAACTTATAAAAGTGATGACTTTCAATCGTCAAATATTTATAACAACTGTGTGTTTAATTGTACTAATTTGTACTTACATAAATAAATTACAATAAAATTTTGGTTTTAAACAGTTTTATTCATGAAATAATCGCAGCAAATTGCAGCTCGATCTCTGAAATTATTATCGAATTGTTTCCCTCGTGCCACTTGACGTAATTTCACTCCCCTTCGGGTCGTGAAATTAATACTGTCAAAGTGTCACTCGGGAAAAATTCGATAATTTCAGAGCTCTTGTGCAATTACTACTGATAATTTTTTGACTACCTATGTATTCAGTAATAATTTATCTACTGTACAACAAAAGCTAATAATCAATCGAGAAAAGAGGAAAAGTGATAAAGTGATTTTTTAATAATATATTGTTACTATGAAACGCTTACAATTTTGAACATCTGTAACAACACAATACTTGGATCACTGAATATATCCTGGTGTATTCTCTGCTTTGGATCTTCCATAAATAATAAACAATAAATAACTTTTTATTAAGTTCACGTCTTAAATCAATTATTTATCAAACACATTATCAATATTATTTAATCAACAACTGAAAATATTCCCGATGCCAGGTCAAATATTTAAAATTGTCACGTCTGACTGACAATATGCTGGCAATATTCTATTTACTACTGACAAAGATTTGGAAAATATTACCACGGACATTGTGTTCATTTTTTTTCAAATCCTGAAAAAAAAACAATAAATATTTTTGAAAAATTTAAACGCAAAATGAAAGACTAAATTATTACCGAGGGCCGAAAGTCTCTTACAATAAATGAAAAGTTCATTTTGAATGAGATATTTTGAAATTAAAAGTCACACTAAATTTTCTTTTAGTTTTTTAGCCCTGTAACTTATTAAAATAAACATTATAGAAGTTCTCAGGGACTTTCGGCCCTCGCTAATAAAGTAATCTCTTATTCTGAGTTTAAAATTTTCAAAAATACTTATTAGTTTTCTCAGAATTCGAAAAAAATGAATTCCATTTGAGTAGCATTTCAGCAGAAACTACGTACCCATCCCCTTAATGAAATTAAAAAAGATCTATATTGTTAGATTTTTTCCGAAGGGAAAATCTATATGCATTTGTATTAAATATTTTGTATGAGACGCTCAGAGCAACAGTGGCACAGTCCACAAATTGAGCATTTTTAGATTAATACATCAATAAAAGCAGAAAAATTGGATATATGATTCAACAGTGGTCTACACAATCTAGCTCTATGTTTGGCAAGATGGCACTACATAATGTATTGTTGCCTTGACAAATACTAAAAATACTTATGAAACAGTGGCCTAACCCTCAATTGTGTGGCTCAGACCCAACAAACAAGTGTTCATCGTATCAGAGTCAGAATAATACTCATAATTCATAAGAATGACTATTTTTAATTTTATAAAGTAATATTTAATAATAATAACTTTAACCCCGTCCTTGACTGAGTGGTAAGAGCGCCTACCTTTGGATCGAAAAATCCGAATGGTTGTGAGTTCGAATCTCACCACGGTCAGAAATGTTTCATTTATTATAAATTAATAAATGAAAATAGTTTCTGTCCTTGTGGAATCGGTACTCACCGGAGGGACCGCAGACGTTCGGATACAGTTAGCGTCTCTTTGCAAAGACAATGACGTCAACTTTGCAAAGTAACAAGACACTTACTCAACACACACACACACTACACATTACACTAGGTACCTAACTGTTAAAAATTACCGTACCTACCATGCCAATGGCCATTAGTTGTCGAGGCATTAACCTTTTTTAAATAAAAAAAACAATAATTTAATTTGTCATATTAATTTCCTATTTGGTAGCAAATTTTGTGGCTTATTACAAACTAAAATAGTAAATTAGTAATACAAAGTATTAATTTGTATTAATTGTATCAATTAAAATAAATAATTCTTTTGCGATTCAATTTTTAAATCTTTTTTCTGTCGGTATCTTACTGTGCACAGGTAATGCTAAGAATTACCATAATCTGTTCTCGGGAGTCTTAGTAGACAAGATAAATGACGATGAACGACCCAAAAATACGAAAAATGTGCATTGCCAGGTAATAATAAAAATATTTACAACCTAATAGTACTTTGAGGAATACGCAAAAACGTTGCCAAACTTCAGGGCTTCTTATAATCGGTAGATCAATGTGGGCTTCCTAACTCTGCTGAACTTCTACAGAGTATATACTTTTTTTCGTAGCGCAAACTGGTGGTAGATACCATGAACTACGAGTGTATGTTGTGATAATAATTCCAGGCATGAGAAGCCCGGGCTTCGTATTGTTAATCATGATTTCAGAGCTACCTATGGTACATTTCTAAAATTTGTCCGAATATATATGAAGCCCAAGCGTATTTACATGTTCTGAGCTTGGTTAAAATATCGAGAGATGGTGTAAAGTACGTTTTTTTGGGGAAATAACATTAAAGAATTACGAAGCCCGAATCCGGGCTTCGTAAGGAGGTGTCGGGCTTCGTATGACCGGTGCGATATAGCGTTTTTGGCTTCGTAAAGTCGGAATCCATATATATATATATATATATATATATATATATATATATATATATATATATATATATATATATATATATATATATATATATATATTTGTACAAATATTTTCGACCGTACTGTGTTAAATAGTGATTTTTTGAATAACGGCAATTCGGTCAGATGAAATAAAACTCTATTTGTTCTAGGTCTCAATATTTCGTCACTATTTGGTGACTTCTTCAGGAGAAAACTGTAAATTTATTAAGATTAGATATGGACAAAAGACAAAACATTTCATTACTTATTATTATTTTTCAATATTAGACACCATTCTATTAACATAAAATATATTGCAGTTACCATAACTCCCAAATATATGTCAAAATAACATCAGTCATTTCTCAAGTCAATGTTCAATATAATATGTTAAACGAATTTAAATTATCACTCTTATAGTTGTAAGTAATGAAATGTTTTGTCTTTTGTCCATATCTAATCTTAATAAATTTACAGTTTTCTCCTGAAGAAGTCACCAAATAGTGACGAAATATTGAGACCTAGAACAAATAGAGTTTTATTTCATCTGACCGAATTGCCGTTATTCAAAAAATCACTATATATATATATATATATATATATATATATATATATATATATATATATATAACTTTTTATCATAAGAATTTTCGATATTGAGAGAAATAAAGGTACTTTACCCTTAGCCGAAATTCATATTTTTTGACATACCTCGTATAATATTGAGAAAATTTGATATCTGATAATTGAATCTTAGGTTTTGGGGCATGCAGAACTTTTTATAAAGAATAACTTTTTTCGTAAAATTAATAATAAAAAAGTTTCCCATATGTTTCCAACTCAAGTAGACACGCTGTATATATATATATATATATATATATATATATATATATATATATATATATATATATATTGCAAGGTATGCTACCGTTAATTTAAATTTAAAGGTATTCAGCTAGTGAATTCAGAGGTTGAATCGGTCAATTTAGTTGACAATTAAATAAAGAAGTCAACTACTTCATTGATATATTGAAAACGTTTCGCTTTACAATTTCGAAAGCTTCATCAGTTCACTACAAATAAAGGATGAAGTCTATAAGTATAAATAACCTTAACAAAAGTGATATAATACTTACAAAGCAATTTGTAGTATGTTTAAGATGTTAAAACAAAAATTCTACAGATACTACTCATTCTATAACAACAACTTAACGATACACTACGGAAAAATACACCATGTATTAATGTTCATTGGCTAGTTATTTAATTCGGTGATTTGAATCTCACTGAAGCCTTCATTTGTAGTTGATCACCGTTAGACGAATTAGCGGCAAATGAGATGTTATTTTTCCCTATGCCAAATCCACCCACTAGCCGACGACACGCATGTTTGTAAGATTTATGGCTCAAGCTCTTGAGTAAGAGGTAGAATATTGACTTAACTTATACAGGGGTGTTAGAGAAATTTTTTGTTCGAAGGGTAGAATAATGTGGCAGAATTATTTGAAGTTTTAAATCTCGGAATATGGGTTGTGTTGATTTGTTTGTTATGTAAGATGGGATTTATTATGGCAGAATTATTTGAATCTTTGCATCTCAGAATATGGGTTATGTGGGTTATAAAAAAAATACCGGTGGGCCTGGAAATAGATATGAAAAAACGGATTACTTAGCAATATCGGAAGAAGACGTCAATGATTTGGCAATAGATAAGTAGGAATAAAAGGAACGGAATTTTAAATTTGGGTTTTGTAATGTCGAAGAACGGAACAGCAGGGGCAGAAATAAAAATGAAAAATATATTGGGACAACAGATCTTGCATCAGACAACTCTATAATGATCTGGAATAAGAACATCAAGGGAAAGAACAAAGAAAAATGTGATGTACCTAATAATTGTACGAAGCATCATGGCATATGCCTCCGAAATTTCGGTCATAAACAAATCAAACCCAAAAGCGCATTTCCCAATCGAAATGGAAAACTGGGAAATTGTTGTGGAAATTGTATATCGATAATTTGAGCCAGGTTTACCATTCTCTCATCATACACAATAAATAAGTCAACATATGTGTATGTGTGTGTATGTGTGTGCATGTGTATATATGTCTATATATGTATATATGTATGTATGTTCATACATATATGTAAGGTGTTGCCTACAGCCATGCTTTTTTCCCTTCCGTCAGCCAGGACTTCCAATTCTTGTAGTCAATCTTCACAGTCTTCGTCTTCCAACCCTTTCTTAGACACAGCCTCCGACTTTATTTTTCCAAGATTTTCTCGGTCGTCCTCTTCTTCTTGTTCGTTTTGGGTTTCATTCTGCAACCTTGCCATCCATGTGTTTTCTGCTCCGCAGACGTGGCCGTAGCATTCAGTCTTCTCTCGTCCTTATATTGCAGGGCATATTTTTCCATTGCATCTCTCCTCATCTCCTCACTTGTTACTTGGTCTTTCTTGTGAGACCACAACAATTTCCCAGTTTTCCATTTCGATTGGGAAATGCGCTTTTGGGTTTGATTTGTTTATGACCGAAATTTCGGAGGCATATGCCATGATGCTTCGTACAATTATTAGGTACATCACATTTTTCTTTGTTCTTTCCCTTGATGTTCTTATTCCAGATCATTATAGAGTTGTCTGATGCAAGATCTGTTGTCCCAATATATTTTTCATTTTTATTTCTGCCCCTGCTGTTCCGTTCTTCGACATTACAAAACCCAAATTTAAAATTCCGTTCCTTTTATTCCTACT
Organism: Diabrotica virgifera virgifera; assembly: GCF_917563875.1. Taxonomy (NCBI): domain Eukaryota; kingdom Metazoa; phylum Arthropoda; class Insecta; order Coleoptera; family Chrysomelidae; genus Diabrotica; species Diabrotica virgifera. The sequence continues at coordinate 145,345,663 of NC_065446.1, read as the reverse complement.
TATCTATTGCCAAATCATTGACGTCTTCTTCCGATATTGCTAAGTAGTCCGTTTTTTCATATCTATTTCCAGGCCCACCGGTATTTTTTTTATAACCCACATAACCCATATTCTGAGATGCAAAGATTCAAATAATTCTGCCATAATAAATCCCATCTTACATAACAAACAAATCAACACAACCCATATTCGGAGATTTAAAGCTTCAAATAATTCTGCCACATTATTCTACCCTTCGAACAAAAAATTTCTCTAACACCCCTGTATAAGTTAAGTCAATATTCTACCTCTTACTCAAGGGCTTGAGCCATAAATCTTACAAACAAGCGTGTCGTCGGCTAGTGGGTGGGCATAGGGAAAAATAACATCTCATTTGCCGCTAATTCGTCTAACGGTGATCAACTACAAATGAAGGCTTCAGTGAGATTCAAATCACTGAATTAAATAACTAGCCAATGAACATTAATACATGGTGTATTTTTCCGTAGTGTATCGTTAAGTTGTTGTTATAGAATGAGTAGTATCTGTAGAATTTTTGTTTTAACATCTTAAACATACTACAAATTGCTTTGTAAGTATTATATCACTTTTGTTAAGGTTATTTATACTTATAGACTTCATCCTTTATTTGTAGTGAACTGATGAAGCTTTCGAAATTGTAAAGCGAAACGTTTTCAATATATCAATGAAGTAGTTGACTTCTTTATTTAATTGCCAACTAAATTGACCGATTCAACCTCTGAATTCACTAGCTGAATACCTTTAAATATAATATATATATATATATATATATATATATATATATATATATATATATATATATATATATATATATATATATATATATATATATATATATATATATATAAATCCTACCATCATTGCTGCATCCTTTTACCATAGGTATGTTTGTGCGTCCACTCGAAAAATTGATGTATATCTATATTTTAGAACATTGTTGGCTATCTTGCAACCATGGCTACTTCGGCATCAACTCAGTTTTCAATATACTCTAAGAATAAAGGAGATGATTTTTACTTTCACTGCGATAGCAATTTTGCATCCACATATTTTGCTATCGTTGGAACGTCCCAATATACCATATTACAGCAAGCCGGCATTTCTGTGTCCGCAACGGGTATCTTTGTTCATAGGAAAGCTATTTCTGCGTCCGCAACGTTGCCACTATCAAATACCTCGGTCCAGTTTATCATTTCATTTTGATGTGATCCTAAATACTAATTGTACTCTGTTAGAATCTGTCCGTGTAGAAAATGTCATCTTATTTTCTTAAGGTTGTTTCCTAGATAATGAGTGGCAAGGTACACTACGCCATAATGACAAACCGAAAAGAAATTGAAAATCAGGAAAAACTGATAGCGTAATTAATAAAAATTAATAGCTCATTAGGGGAGTCAATAGAGAACGAAAGCATGCATTGTTTTGGAAAAATTTTGAGCTATTATACAGTATGTCTGCGTAACTAGGAACCATATGGAAAACTTTTTTATTACCAATCATACGAAAAAAGTTATTCTTCATAAAATCCTCTGCATTGTCTAAAATCTAAAACTCGACCATCAGATATAAAATTTTATCAATTTTATACAACGTATGTCAAAAATATGAATTTCGTTAAAGGGTAAAGTTTTGATATTTCAGAATATCAATTGTTACTATGAAAATACCAGAAGCTGCGAACATAATACATGCGGCACAAAACAGAGAAACCTATCGTTTGATGGTCGCCAACCTTCAGTAGAAGAGGGCACATAAAGAAGAAGTGCTTTTTTAAAAATTTGTTCGGAGTAACTATTAAAAAGGAGAGAAGAGAGAACACATCCCTGTCGCACACATTTTCTGATATCAATGTTCTCTGTGGACGCATTGCCGACTTTTACCCTGGCTGTCTGATTCCAGTAGAGACTTGTCACAATTCGGATGTCCTTATCATCAATTCCTATATTTTGTAGAATTCCAATTAGTTGGTCATGTCTTACATTGTCAAAGGCCTTCGAGTAATCTACAAAGCACATGTAGATATCCTTGTTCATATCTCTACACCTCTGTACTAATACTTGCAGATAAAACACTGCCTACCTTGTGCCCAAAGCGTTCCTAAAACCAAATTGTGACTCGCTGATTTCCGCTTCACACTTGTTGTAGATTCTGTTGTATATGATTTTGGTGAAGACTTTTGTGATATGTGAAATATTTTCAATATTTTGAAATATAAAGGTACTTTACTGTTGAACGACATTCATATTTTTTAACATACCTCGTATAAAATAATAAAATCTGTTATCTCATGGTTGCATCTTAGATTATATACAATGCGAAGCATTTTATAAAAAACTAGGGATATAAACATATTAGCCTTTGAAATGTGGCTTTATCGCCGTGTCCTAAAGATACCATGGACAGCGAAAGTCACAAATGTAGATGTCCTTAAAAGAATCAACCAAGAGCGCTAACTTTTCGAAAACATCATCAAGAAAGGAAAACAGCGTATTTGGGTCACAGCATGCGAAACGAAAAATACCAGTTCCTTCAACTTATAATCCAGGGTAAAATTGAAGGAAAGAAAGGAATAGGACGCAAAAAAATGTCCTGGCTTCGAAACATAAGGCAATGGACAGGGATTAACGACATACAATCTCTGATACGCATTGCAAGAAACAAAGAGTTAAGGAAAATATGATCGCTAACATCCATTAGTGGATTTGCATCTGAAGACGAAGAAGAAAACTGCATGTGGATTCGGCGGCGAACTACTTTTATATTTTATCGTTTCATTATTCCACCTTCAGCCAAAGTGAAGACGAAGGTTTTTAGCAGAAGATTTATATTGGCCGTAGCTGGCCGAAATCGATAATCGGTCAGTCTCTAAAGGTTTCTTCTATCCAAGGAATTACATGAAAGAAAGGAAATAATTTTATGAACGTACTGAACCACTTCTTAGTTGTGCTTAGCATCTAGCAATTTTTTTCCATTCTCTTTTTTTAGCTTTTTCGTGGCGTGTATGGTGTGAGACGTAATATTGTTCTTGAAAACTAATCCAGTGTTATTAGACTCCTCTAAATTTTCTGGACGCAATAATACTTATATTGGCATATTAGAATATAGTTCTTAATTCCAAACAACTTTTCATTATAACAATTTTCAATATTTTGAATAATAAAGCTACTTTACTCTTGAGTAAAATTCATATTTTTTGACATAATATCTCGTATACGGCTAAAAAAAGGAAGCGATGGTTCTATTTTCAATTTAGACCATGCACAACTTTTCATGTTGACGAACAGAACGTCTATAGTCGTCTAATTTCCATTGATGTAATGTGACACAACGTCTATATACGCTGAATTTTTCCCTATTCTACTTTGCAAAATACATATAGTGTCACAACACTTGCTTATACATTTGCCGCAGTGTCCGTCAACGTGTTAATTGGACACACTGTACAAAACAATTATTGTTATTGTTTAAACAAATAATAAACAATTAGCGGCAAAATCTGTGAGTAGAACTTTTTACTTTAACATGTATATAAACTAACAAAAAAAGTTTTAGAAAAAGTTAATCTTGTTTGAATTGCTCCGAAACAATGCATCTTTTCGTTCTATCTTGACTCTTCTAAAATGCTTCGTATATATTGCTGAATAGAATTGGGCTTCTTATAACAGGCAATATGACGACTTATATACACATATAAGGATCTCGTAGAACAGTCGTATTATTCAAACGTAAATTAAAACATGGCAACATCGTCGGGCTTCGTATAATGCGTAATCCATATACACTGTGAACGCGTTTATACGAGTGGGCTTCGTAAGACTGTAGGAATAAGACAGTGCTACAATCCCCTTACCCCGTAAACCGCGGGCTCCCATTCATCTGCAGGTTGTAGCGGGCTTCCTATCATTTGTGAGCCATATATATATATATATATATATATATATATATATATATATATATATATATATATATATATATATATATATATATATATATATATATATATATATATATATATATATATATATATATATATATATATATAAGAAACAAGAAATACTGGATATTAGTGACTGTCAATATCAACAAACAAGTGGTTTATTAGGGTTGCAGTCAGAAGTTTGGCCAGGATATCAAAGAAACACTCTTTTGACTTTTTGTCTAGCTTTCGGGGTTGTTTGACCCCTTTATCAAGACTCTGTAATATAAAACAAAAATGTAAGTATTTTAAAATATTACATTGTTTTAGTAAACCTACTAGTCGTTGAGATTATTAAAGAGAAGCTTGATGATGCTCAACATTTCAAATTAACACAAATATTGAAAACAGAAAACAAAGGACACAATACATTTTAAAATTTTTGAATAATTAGCAGAAATACAATAATTATTCTGTCATGTTAACCTACTGATAATGTAAGTCAAAAACTCTGACACATAGAGAACAGAAAGAAGAAACAATCAAATTAAAAAGTATCAAATAAAAAAGTAGTTAAGTGTTATGATTATTGTGGTTCTTTTTAAAACATCAGAGGCCCATACAAGGTGTGTTCAAATTCACTAACTGTACTTAAGAGTATGCAACTCATTATACGTCCATGTGTGTTTTGTAAAACAAACAAGTATTTTTATGTTTTGGTTTTTAGTGTTGCGCAAGTAGATAACTATATATATATATATATATATATATATAGCTCGGCACCTGAGGTGCGAAATATTAAGACACATCATTGAACCGTCGGTGTATCAATTCGTACCTAGCCGAATACTGACGAGCGAGGCATCGCGAAACTAGTCTATTCTATTGGTACCCATTGATATACGGAGGATTTAACGATGTGATCTTACACCATTTATTTGGTATGTAAAATCTCGCATTGGCAAAGCTTTTGCCGAAGCCCTGCATGCAGACATATATATATATATATATATATATATATATATATATATTGTTGTAATCTTATTTATTTATTTGTGATGATATTCTTATATGTAATTTAATTTAATTAATGCATTAATGATAGTCTAATTAATCAACCAGATCATATATCAATATGTTTTCAATCTCAGGGCGAATTATAAAGTTACTTACTTACTTTCGTGACTTCTAAGTATTTCTCAGTGGTTCCTAATCGGGATAGGAAAAAAATAAAATAATACACACATATGGATTACAATTATAAATCAAAATTTTGTTTATTTTATATAAATGGCAATTACTGCTTAATATTTGTTAGATCTTATATTTATTTAATACAAACATTTAAAAATGGGAATCTTATTTCCTTTTGGTTTCCAATTTAGAATTTGTATTAATAATGAACTATTAGGATTTATTAGCAACAAATTGATTTAAGTTTGATGAAAATCTTCTGATATTAGCGATTATGTTCTTCAATTTTTAATGTGGTATTTAATACAAAACCCATACATTCATGTCCTGACAAATGAGACTGACCTTTATCTGGTGAACTGCGAATGTCCTCACACAAAACCCGTTTCCTCCTACCCTTGGTTGCGATGAAAAACTCGTCCTGGCCTCCAGTAATGTTCTCCTTTGAAAACTACCTCGTATCGCTCGCGTTCCTGCTTTTCTCGTGATGCAGTGTTCTACCTTTTTCGAACCACTTCAATCAGCCACCGGGACACTCTCTGCTCAAGGAGATTCTTTTCTCTCGACTCGGCCTACCTCTCGTTCCGATGGGTACTCAACACTCACGGAACTATACCGGCCACAAACCATACATACTTATAGACGTTTCACGACCATGTTAATCTTTCGGATCGAATTAACGCCATCTCTTGATTGGAATGGGAACTAAATTGACAAATTTTAGTTACGTGAGAATTTCAAATTATAAATTTTGCGGGATTTTTGATGAAATTTCGCAGGAAATTAAAACAACAGAAAGACAATTCAATGTTTTATTCCATATTTTACTGAAAACTTCAAATATTCCAATTTGTTTTCAAAATGATAAACACTACTGCTATGTGTCACGTGAAAGCACTGATGTGTATCGAGTTGAATGAAAATTTTTGAAAGAATCTTGTACATAGGATGACTGTTTAGATAAATATTACCTTATAATCTTTTACAAACTTCCAAAAATATATAGGTCCGAAATGTTGATGACACACTTGTCTATTGGAATAATAATATGTTTCAGGATCTATTACATTGTTTTTTTAATGTGAAGAAACACAACACGGGATGATCAATGTAAACTAAAAATTTTACTCATAAAAATGGAGAGGAGGTTAATACACTTATTAAAATTGTGATTAAATCTAATTAAAAACGTAACACCACTATAATAAAATAATTAAGCCACAAACTGTAAAATAAAAAGTAAATAATAAATTAATTTAATTGTCAACTGTCAGTTGTTAAATATGACAAGAGAATTGACTGACAGCGACATCTCTGGATTGGAATGGTAACTAATTTGCTGTCTTGACCTTGACCATTTACGTGAAACGTCTATAAGTATGTATGGTTTGTGATACCGGCGTTTTCACTCTTCGTACACTACCGTCCACCACTGGACTTCACCTCCCTACCGCTCAAAACCTTCTGATCTCTCATCCTCATTCATCCCCTACTTTCTCAATATCCCTTCCAGATTCAAAAATCAACATTCCACCACAAATTTTAATTCGCCGTATTCCTCAATACCAACGTTTAATCTTTCTAAATATGTTTAATGGATTTCAAGAAAAAATAATCATTTCCCAATTTAAACTTACTTTCTACTTTTTACAAAACTTAATGACCTATTATCTATTTCACTGAGTCTTATTTAGCGTAGGCTAATGATCGAATCTTCCGCGAGCTCTATAATGGTCCGCGTCACTCAAACTTGTTTATCTTAGGCGCATTGTTATCGAGTTTCGTACACTTCTTCGAATCACTTTCTTAAAAACTAAATATAATAATTTGTTGTATACAGGTTGTTCTAAATTTACATGCCCGTGGTTGAGAAAATTGAAGATCTTTTATATTAATTTGAATTTTGCTTATAATTATAAAATTTTAATTCTCATATCAAATAGGAATATAACAATATATATATATATATATATATATATATATATATATATATATATATATATATATATATATATATATATATATATATATATATATATATATATATATATATATTGATACATGTATCCATGTGACTTCCAAAGTAGATTCTCGTAATACGTTGTTACTTCATATATACCGTTATGACTTCCGATTTCGGAAGTCACAACGTTTTGCCTATATTTTTACGAATTTGGCTACTAGATGGTATCAGAAGGCTTATATTAAAAATTTCGCTGGAAGTCATATCGTATCTAACATACTCATAAGATCAGATTTTAGTTCGACGGTATATCACCAGCGCTAGTATCGCTCCCGTGATACTATACAGGTTATGTACACAACGCGTAGCGTCTTCCGTATACCACACCGCTCGGTGTGACTTCCGTTTTTTGGCAACCCTGTGTAACGGTTTCCAGACATTTATCTGTTGTAGATTCGCGGTCCTAATCGTACTTAGTGTTTTGTGTGCCTTTTGTTTTTAAACATGAATAATAGCAGATCTGCTTTACTTTTAAAGTTAGCCTTAAATGAAGGTACAATAAGTGATTATATATCTCTATAATTATATATTTTCTGTACTTATTTCAATCTATAATATTTACTTACCTATTTACTTATATAAATTCATTTTTCTCGTGTTTTTGTTTACTTCCTTTTTTACAATGAACTTCTAATTTAATCTACACTCACCGGCACGAAAAACGGGCACCCTAAAAAAATGGGTAATTTTTGATGTCCCGTATCTCCCAAACCTTTGGTCCGATTTAAGTAATGTTTTTAATATGTTATAGCCTTATTATTTAACAATATAGCTATGATAACATTGTTGATAGACAGGTAAATTTTCATTGTATACCGGGTGTACCAATCAAACTGGGTTTTTTCTCAATTTTCACAACACCCTGTGGAATATTCTAGCCTTTATAAAATATTTAAATTAAAGCCTAACTATAGCTCCAGGTTTTATTAACATTCTGTTTTTTTATTCATTCGCTTACGTTGGATAATAAAAAAGTTAAGGACTTTAACAACTAGCCATGTTCTTTATCGATACAGGTGTTTCTAAATATAAGTGCGACAAATTTTAAGGGGTAATTTCTGTATGAAAAAATAATGATCGTTTGGCAAAATAATTTTATATTTGCAAGCATTTGCGGACATAGCTTTATCAAGTAAACGATCATTATTTTTTCATGCAGAATTACCCCTTAAAGTTTGTCGCACTTATTTAGAAACACCATGTATTGATAAAGAACATGTTTAATTGTTAAAGTCCCTAACTTTTTTATTATCCAACATAAGCGAATGAATAACAAACAGAACATTAAGAAAACCTGGGGCTATAGTTGGGTTTTAATTTCAATATTGTATAAAGGCTAGAATATTCCACAGAGTGTTGTGAAAATTGAAAAAAAAAAACCAGTTTGATTGGTACGCCCAGTATACAATGATAATTTACCTGTCTAGAAACAATATTATTACAGCGATATAGTTAAAGAATAAGGCTATAACATATTAAAGAAATACTTAAATCGGAGAATAGGTTTAGGAGATACGAGCCATCAAAAATGACCCATTTTTTGGGGTGCCCGTTTTTCGGGCCGTGAATGTATCTATTAAATAATCAAAATTATTTTTAAAAATCTTATTAAAAGCTTAAAAATACAAGAAATGTAGGTAAATGTTCTCATTTAACGAAATTTCCGAAAATTGTGTATTTTTTTGACCCAAGTAGGCTGAAAAATCGATTTTATAGTTATTGTTATTTCGAAAGTAATAAAACGTGTAAAAATTACAAAAAAATTGAATGTACAATTACAATTGAATGGAATTAAATACACGATAAAATGAATCAAGAGCGATAAAAAGTTTAAAGTAATAAATTCTAGTAATAATATAAAATACAGTAAACTCTCTCTTAAGGGGGTAGGCGCAAAATCTCTGTCCAATGCTATTTAAATACATTTATTTTTTTCGAATCCTGAGAAAACTAATAAATATTTTTTAAAACATACACCCAGAATGAAAGATAACATTATTACGGGGGACCGAAAGTCCCTTAGAATAAAAAAAGTTTCTTTTGAATGAAATATTCGAAATTAAAAATCACACTAACTTTTCTCTTGTTTTTTCATCCCATTATCTTTATTAAAATAAACATATATTAGGTATATAAGTTATTAAAATAAACATTATATAAGTTTTCAGGGACTTTCTGCCCTCGGTAATAATGTAAGCTTCCATTCTGCGTTTAAATTTTTCAAAAATACTTATTAGTTTTCTCAGAATTCGAAAAAAATTAATGCATTTAATTAGCACTGGACTAAGATTTTGCGCCTATCCCCAACGAGCACCTCCTCTATACGGACGGTATTTAAAACAAAATTCATTTGCCGATATACTGAGCCTGTACTCTTCCGGACAATCCCTTAAAATGATGTGTACCTAAATGAAAAAAAAAATACATAGATATTTTTTCCAAATATTTTAGAATACAAAACTACAATATTTATATTTTATTATTTCAAATTAACACAGAGATGACAACGAGTGATATTTGATAACTATTTACCTTATCAGCAGTAGGTAATAAAAATCTGGTTCTAGTGTGGGATCCGTCATTAAAATATTTTGTGTGTCGGTCATTAAAAGAAATGTGACACCATAACGCGTTGCTCTAATAATACTTTAACATTGATATTATGTTGTGACTAAAAATGTTAACGGAATGTCTGCTTGGCAAAAGAAAACATCGGCACAATATCAATTTTCTTCTTTGATATGTTACCTATGTGTATGCCAAATTTCATGTCAATCTTAAGTGGTTTTTTAAAATTTATGGGTTTTGCAATATTTTACCGTCAGCGAACGGACTAATAGAGGAGGATCCGATATAAGGCCGATCTGCATCGATCTATTTAATGGATAACAATAATTATTGAATATGTAATTTAGTATGTTAACAATTATAAAAAACAAGGGGTGCATGATCTAATTTTCTTCTGACTATAATCAATTAATAATTAATAAATGACTTTTCTCTACTCTATGTCATATTATAATATATAAATTTTTAGTTTGTGAAAACTGTCATTATAGATAGCAGTGCTTTAAAGTAAGCATGAAGTAACAATGTATTTTAAATGGGATTTACTTTTTCTCACTGTTTTTGACACACTTTCATATAATTAAATATTCTTTCTTAACTTTCGCGTTTCATGGTGATGACATCTTCTTTTTCTTCAAGTGCCATCTCCGCGAAGGAGGTCGGCAATCATCATAGCTAATCGGACCTTGGAGACGGCTGCTCTGAAAAGTTCGTTTGATGTACATCCGTACCATTCTCTCAGGTTGCGCAACCACGATATTCTGCGTCTCCCTATGCTTCTTTTTCCTTGAATCTTTCCCTGCATAATAAGTTGGAGCAAGTTGCATCTCTCTCCACGTGTAATATGTCCGAGAAATTCCAATTTTCTGGTTTTAATTGTATTTAAGACTTCCATTTCTTTATTCACCTTTCTCAGAACCTCTTTGTTTGTGACGTGTTCTGTCCATGATATTTTTAGAATTCTTCTATATACCCACATCTCGAATGATTCCAGTTTTTTCATTGATGCCGCATTCAAGGTCCAAGCTTCCATTCCGTAAAACAGAGTCGAGAAAACGTAGCACCTAGCCAACCTTATTCTTAGCTCTAACCTTAGATCTCTTGTGCAGAGCACAAGAGAGGTGATGACATAATGAGCAATAAATTACAAAAAAAAATTTGACAGTTTTGTGGTTTGAAAGAAATTAGAATTTTTATATGTCACAGTTCTAAGAATTGTAGAATAGAAATGAATTCCAGTGACGAAGAGTTACAGTATTTTTATTTGTTTATCGTAGATAAAATATTGTATGAAATTGTGCGTGAAGTACTTTTTGCGAACTTACGCGATGTATAGCACTCACTCCGTTTCATAAATAACTATTTTCATATATTAAAAAAAAAATGTTTCGACCCGGGTAGATATTATTCCAGATTTTCAGATTTGGGCACAGAGTTGGATTGTTGGGGCATATATGGAGAGCAGGTAGCGCAACAACTATAAACTCAATTTTACAATGGAGACCCGGAGTTAGAAGGAGACGCGGAGGAACTAGAATAAATGGTAACAGGAATTAAAGGAAGATTTATATAGGGCAGGAATTAGAGACTAGCAGAAAAACAAAAGAGGATAGAAAGAAATGGAGAAGCATAGTCAATAGTATCGAGTAGCAGATTGGGAAAAATCTGCTCGAAAAAGATGGATCTAGATAGCTTTTTAGCGGGTAATCCCCACCTGGAGGGTTTAGCCATTTAATTTTTTATTACATATTATTATTGGTACATCAAAAATTAAAAGGACGGTGCCTGTAATAAAATCTAAAATATTAAAATTTTCTATAAGTTCAAATTTATTTATTAACATTTTTGATATAATTTTCATAAATAAATGACTTACTATTAACACTTTTTTAATTAATTCCAATAAATCCATTTTACAGCAATAATAATATATTAGTATTTTTGTTAAAATAAATATCAATCATATTATCATAAATAACACAGGTTTACAAAAAAAACTAAATTTCGGACAATTTGACGAAACCATATGACAAGGGGGTTTTTGGAGTGGCTGATCACAAATCCGGGGTCTGCTCACCTCTATCGCGTCAGGTAAAGGTCATTTCAAGGTCAAATCAAGATAAATCGACAGTCGCTCTGAAAAAGTATATTAGGGGGTTCTTGGGGTCGCTGAAGATGAATCCGGAGTCCGCTGACCTCTATCTCGTCTAGTTCAACGTCATTTTAAGGTCAAATCAACATAAATTGACACAATTGCTCTGAAAGTATAGGGAGTTTTGGGGTCGCTGATCATGAAAACTGCGGTCCGTTGAGCTCTACTACGTCATGTAAAGGTCATTTCAAGTTCAAATCAGGAGTTAACAAAATTGATTTGACCTTGAAATGGCCTTTACCTGACGTGGTTGAGCTCAACGGGCCCCAGTTTTGTGATCAGGGACCCCAAAAACACCCTAATATACTTTTTCACAGCGATTGTGTTGATTTATCTTGATTTTACCTCGAAATGACCTTCAGCTACACGTGATAGAGGTCAGCGGATCCTGGATTCGTTATAAGCGACCCCAAAACCCTCCTAATATACTTTTTCAGAGCGACTGTCGATTTATCTTGATTTGTCCTTGAAATAACCTTTACCTGACGTGATAGAGGTTAGCGAACCCCGGATTCGTAACCAGCGACCCCAAAAACCCCCCTAGTCATATGGTTTCGTCAAATAGTCCGAAATGTATTTTTTTGTAAACCTGTATAATCAAAAGAATATCAATATTTTAATTTAAATAGACAACTTTAAAACACAGACAACTGTATTCACAGTAAAAGTTTCAAAAGATCACACATTACGCTCAAAATAGGAGGTAAATCTAGCAGACGAGTCGTTGTGACTTCCAAAATATGACAACACCGCTGGAAGTGACAACGCGCCTTGAACTACCCTATATATGGAAGCCATAACGTATGCTGTACGCTTCGGTATATACGTATATATATACAAAATTTATTTTGGTAAATCCTTTCCCCTCAATAGGTAGACCCATTTTATAAGCCCCCCTTTTACCAAATACACAATTTTATTTGATTCTGATACGATGAACACTTGTTTGTTGGGTCTGAGCCACACAATTGAGGGTTAAGCCACTGTTTCATTCGTATTTTTAGTATTTGTCAAGGCAACAATACATTATGTAATGCCATCTTGCCAAATATAGAGCTAGATTGTGTAGACCACTGTTGAACCATATATCCAATTTTTCTGCTTTTATTGATGTATTAATCTAAAAATGCTCAATTTGTGGACTGTGCCACTGTTGCTCTGAGCGCCTCATTTAATACAAATACAAAATATTTAATACAAATGCATATAGATTTTCCCTTCGGAAAAAATCAAACAATATAGATGTTTTTTAATTGCATTAAGGGGATGGGTACGTAGTTTCTGCTGAAATGCTACTCAACTGGGATTCATTTTTTTTTTCGAATTCTGAGAAAACTAATAAGTATTTTTGAAAATTTTAAACTCAGAATAAGAGATTACGTTATTAGCGAGGGCCGAAAGTCCCTGAGAACTTCTATAATGTTTATTTTAATAAGTTACAGGGCTAAAAAACTAAAAGAAAATTTAGTGTGACTTTTAATTTCAAAATATCTCATTCAAAATAAACTTTTTATTTATTGTAAGAGACTTTCGGCCCTCGGTAATAATTTAGTCTTTTATTTTGCGTTTAAATTTTTCAAAAATATTTATTGTTTTTTTTTTCAGGATGTGAAAAAAAATGAACACAATGTCCGTGGTAATATTTTCCAAATCTTTGTCAGTACTACATAGAATATTGCCAGCATATTGTCAGTCAGACAGTGACAATTTTAAATATTTGACTTGGCATCGGGAATATTTTCAGTTGTTGATTAAATAATATTGATAATGTGTTTGATAAATAATTGATTTAAGACGTGAACTTAATAAAAAGTTATTTATTGTTTATTATTTATGGAAGATCCAAAGCAGAGAATACACCAGGATATATTCAGTGATCCAAGTATTGTGTTGTTACAGATGTTCAAAATTGTAAGCGTTTCATAGTAACAATATATTATTAAAAAATCACTTTATCACTTTTTCTCTTTTCTCGATTGATTATTAGCTTTTGTTGTACAGTAGATAAATTTTTACTGAATACATAGATAGTGAAAAAATTATCAGTAGTAATTGCACAAGAGCTCTGAAATTATCGAATTTTTCCCGAGTGACACTTTGACAGTATTAATTTCACGACCCGAAAGGGAGTGAAATTACGTCAAGTGGCACGAGAGAAACAATTCGATAATAATTTCAGAGATCGAGCTGCAATTTGCTGAGATTATTTCATGAATAAAACTGTTTAATACCAAAATTTTATTGTAATTTTTTTATGTAAGTACAAATTAGTACAGTTAAACACACAGTTGTTATAAATATTTGACGATTGAAAGTCATCACTTTTATAAGTTTTAAAACAGTAATTGTCATTAATGTCACTGAATGTATTTTTTCACAGCAACGAAGGGCATCTGACGTAATATACTTGACGATGGGATATTATCAAAAATGATCAATTTAATTTGTATTTCTGTAGCTTTCTATTGGTCGGAAATATGAAATAATCATATTAATTAGCTGAATTAACAATTAAGGAAATTAATTATACTAGTAAAAGTTATCCAAGAACATTCAAAAGCCATTTTTACAGTTAATGATGAAATTGTCAAGTAAAGTTTACATATCCATACCAGTGACAATTTTACTACACGTAATTTGTCGTGTAAAGACAGAAAAAGTAGGGATAGCCTTAAAATATTTGCGAATTATGTACCGATGGCCCTAAGAAATGTTTAATAAACAACATATTAAAAAGTTCTACTCTAGAAGTGGGCACTTAATTTTTTATTAAACAAATGAACTGCGAAATTAGATGTTTCTTTAAATAACCCCGAAAATATAAATTTTAGAAAAAAATTGACTTGACTATTTAAAAATTCAGACTATTGAAAAAAACCTTATAATTTGTCCGTTCGTTAACGGTAAAATATTTCAAGACCTCTAAATTCTAAAGAACCGCTACAATTTAGAAGAAATTTTGCAAATAAGCTCATCTTATCCTTCTCTTCAAAAGTGATATGACTACAATATGTGCTTTTTATTTTTAAGGGGTGAAAACTACCCTTTTTTACCAAAAATTAAAAACAGCCGATATAAGCGTTATTTAAATCTAAATTATGTGTAGGTACGTTAAATAGTATGTTAAATATAGGAATTTGATTGTTTCTCATATTGAAATGTATTTTATAGTTTATAACTATTTTTAAACCCTTAAACACTACCCTCTAAATAAGAATTTGTTTAAAAAATATTTTGCAACTTTAAATTTAGTAATAATGTATTTTGTAGTGATCTAAACTTTATTTTATGTTTGCAATTTAGTTTATTAAGTATTTAATATTTTCAACCCTTATAAATTACCCCTACAAATAGATTTATTTAGATCATTCACTCACGTTAAAATATTGCAAAACCTGTGAATTTTAAACAACCGCTTGGGTTGACATGAAATTCGGCATTCACATAGCTAATAAGTTAAGGAAAAAAAGTGATATAGTACCGATATGTACTTTTGACCTGGGGTGAGTTTCACCCCTTATCGGGGGTGAAAAAATATAGGTCCAAAATAAGTCCGAAACTGACTAATTCTAAGAAACTTTTGTTCTATAAAGTTTTTTCACTAAGTCAATACTTTTCGAGTTATTTGCGAGTGAATATGTTCATTTTTCAACAAAAGAACCAGGTTGTTAGACGGTTTTTCGCAAATAACTCAAAAAGTATTTTATCGAAAAAATATTCCGAGCAGAAATATAGATTATGAAAAACTGAAAAAATTTGAGTATGTATGAAGTTTGGAGACCTAGTAGAACCAGTGTCGTAGTTAATGAAGTTCCAAGATACGGGGTGTTGAGATTTCTCTTACAAAGTGAAGATCTATTGATTGCTCTAAAACCGGTTGAGATATGCAAATGAAATTTGGTGGGTTTTAAGAGGTAGTTATTACGCATTTATTGACAGGCTTACTATTAAGAATTTTATATTCATCATTGGCGCGCATACGGGTACTGTTCTGAATTAAAAAAAAAAAAATAGTACGCCACTGAGGTATTTCAAATTAAAAAGCATTTTTGAGTTACTTATTTAATTTATGACAGAAAATATATCTTCCTTTTTTTCATACGATGCGCCTTTTTCATAAAAAAAAATAAAA
This sequence comes from Diabrotica virgifera virgifera, assembly GCF_917563875.1. Lineage (NCBI taxonomy): Eukaryota > Metazoa > Arthropoda > Insecta > Coleoptera > Chrysomelidae > Diabrotica > Diabrotica virgifera. The sequence goes on along the minus strand of NC_065446.1, from coordinate 145,329,657 downwards.
TACTTATATCAACGCTTAAAAAGTATTCGACATAAGTTTCAATGTGGTTTTTTAACGATAACTTCTGTAATTTTCAAGATATTTCATTGCTCCAAAGCTTATTTTGTGAGGAATTTTAAGTGCTAAAAGTATGCAGAAGCTGGACTTTCCGGATGTCTTTGATTTTTAAAGCATGCGATTCAAAGAGCTTAGAAAACTGCTTCTCACACTTACGTGCAAACTTAAAATATAAATATCTCACTCAGTGTTTACCGTAGAGACATTGAAAAAACTGAATAAGTTTTAGTATAAAAAAATACTACATTTTAGTATTGATATATATGTTTCAGATTTCTTTTAGTTTTCAAGTAATTTTGGAAAAATGGAAAACATTTATAAAATATCAAAAAATAATTTAATACTAAATTGAAGTTTTTTTCAAACCTAAGCACTTTAAACTGGTTAAAATTTCAGAACGCGTAGTCAGGCTATAAATAAACCTAATTGTATATGGAATAATGTTAATTTTTATTTTTGTGGAAAATTCACCAATTTAAGTAATTACTCTTTTGATTTTTCAACGACATAATCGTTTTGTTTTTGTAATAACTCAGCCATTTTTTATCCAAATCACTTTTATCATAGCACTTTTTAAACGCATCAGTAAAATATTTAAAAGATATCTCCATAATTTTTTTCTAAAAATCTCTATTTCTTGCGTTATTTAATGATAAAATGTTTGATTCAAGGTTAATTCGAAAAAAACCCCGATTTTAAGTAGGCTGTAACTTAGGTTGTGTTATTGCTATAATAATTTAAAAAACACCACTCCATTCACTCATTTAATAGGTTTCTTTTTGATTATAATAATTTTTTCGTAAAAATGCATAATTTTAGAGATATTTTTGAAAATCCATTCAAAAACATGCATTTTTCATGTGGGAAATCATCAATTCCGATCGTGAATAACTTGCTAAATATTAATTTACCGAAAAAGTCGTATATAAGATTTTTTACTTAGAATTGAAATATCTATTAATTTCCGAGGTTATTTTGAGGTTACATATTTCCACACCCGAGAAGGGGTGGTACCCACCCCCAGAGCAAAAGCACACATCGGCACAATATCACTTTTTTTCTTTGACATATTATCTATATGTATGCCAAATTTCAAGTTAATCCAAGCGGTTCTTTAAAATTTACTGCAAAAACCGTCAAAGAATGGACTAAAAATATAAGACTAAAATTTTTATAAATTTTTTTTTTTTTTTTTGTTTAGCTAATGCCTCGACAACTAATGGCCATTGGCATGGTAGGTACGGTAATTTTGAACAGTTAGGTATTTAGTGTCATGTGTAGTGTGTGTGTTGAGTAAGTGTCTTGTTACTTTGCAAAGTCGACGTCATTGTCTTTGCAAAGAGACGCTAATTGTATCCGAACGTCTGCGGTCCCTCCGGTGAGTACCGATTCCACAAGGACAGAAACTATATTCATTTATTAATTTATAATAAATGAAAAATTTCTGACCCTGGTGAGATTCGAACCCACAACCTTTCGGATTTTTTCGATCCAAAGGCAGGCGCTCTTACCACTGAGCCACGGAGGGGGTTTTATAAAATTAAATCTGTAGCTTCTATAATTTTTTATTTATAACACTAAAGTCACCCTTCTCACAAACATTGGCGCACTGTAAACTAGCGAAGTGCACGGCTGAGTTATTTATGTGTATTTCTCTAATTAATAGATCAAATAAAATTTTACAAATTGGACAAAAAAGAAGGAAATTAAGAGAAGGAACAAGAAAGGATAGCTTAATTGGAAAGAAGAACAATTAAGCTATCTTATGGTTATAATAAAAAGAAATAAAATTTATGGGCATAAGTACGGTGTAGGCTGAATTTTGTTTAAACATTATTTAAAAATGTGTAACTAATAAAATTTTTCTTATAAAGCTCTCAAATTTGCACAACTTACCTTTCAAACATCTTACTAAACAATGATTCATTCAAAAAAATGCCAAAAATGTAATTCAAATGATATGACCCAAAAAATGCAATTTTTGAAAACTTTTACGTAAGTCTTAAGTAAAAACGTAGTTTACAGAATTACCAGCACTTTAAAACGGTATTACTCAAGTTTGAAAAGATTTTTTACAATTTTATAGGTGATTTTTTAAAGCATTTGATGTATTTTTTAAAATTTACTCAATAATTTTATTTTAGAAATGAAATAAACTATTCCTTTTTGACAAAAATTAAGAAAGATAACAAAAATGTAATACAAAAACTGAAAATTACCAACTAAAAAATTGTTTATAAAAAGTGATCAAAAATGTTTTCTCTAAAACTTACCTAAAAGAAATTTAATAATAAGCTTGAACAATAATACATTTTCAACAAAAAAATATAAGTCTGGATCCCGCGTATGAAAAAAAAAGTTGATTAATAGCAAGCTGAAAATTTGTTAATAGCTTAAGGGTGTCTAGTCGGATAAACTTTGATATATGGGAACACTGGAACAGGGGCAGTTTTAATTGTGGAACAGGTTAAAAATTTGAAACGGTCAGACCACGAAAACGGCACATTTATTTTGTCCGACAGAATAGACTTAAACTCTCCGAACAAAGATTAAACTCTCAGGCAAAAATCAGACTGCTATTTACCACCTGTCATAATTCCTGTCATTTGACATATTCTACATGTTCCACTTATTAAAACGCCCATTTGGTGATAAATAGCAGTTTGATTTTTGCATGAGAGTTTAATCTATGTTCGGAGAGTTTAAGTCTGTTCTGTCGGACAAAATACCTGTGCCGTTTTCGTGGTCTGACCGTTCCAAATTTTTAACCTGTTCCACAATTAAAACTTCCCCTGTTCCAGTGTTCCCATATATCAAAGTTTGTTCGATTAGACACCCTTAAGCTATTAACAAATTTTCAGCTTGCTATTAATCAACTTTTTTTTCATACGCGGGATCCAGACCTAATATTTTTAGCTCTTAAACATTATGTCTGCGTAACTTCGAACCTATTAATAACTTTTTTATTACCAGTTTTACGAAAAAAGTTATTCTTTATAAAATACTCTGCATCGTATATGATCTCAGATGCAACCATCAAATATCAAATTTTATTAATTTTACATACGAGGTTTTACATACGATTTTACATTTTGACATACGAGGTATGTAAAAAAATATGAATTTCACTCAAGAGTAAAGTACCTTTAGATTTCACAATATCGAAAATTGTTATTAAAAAAAGTTGTTTGGAATTACAAAATATGTTTCACTGTTCAATTACATTCTTCTAAATGAGATACTGTGAACTATAAAGGTATGGTATGTTTAACAGTAAATGGTCGAGTTCAATTAGTTACCACTATAAACATCCTGGAATAACCGATAATAGTATAAAAGGTCCGGTTTCAGGTAAAATTTAAATATGTTTTCTGGTACAATCTCTTTGCTTTATTATGGGATTACCGTCTAGTCAGTGTTAATTGTCAAAAGACCAACTCTGTCTACCTAGGTTGCTTATCGCTCCGGGTGGGTCTTAACAATGGGCCAGGTCAGATAAATTTAATAATATTTACGACCGCACTAATTGAACTCAACCATTTACTGTTGAACAAACCATACTGAACTGTTAAGCAAAAGTCATATTTTTTACATACCTCGTATAAAATTGAAAAAGTTTGATATCTGATGGTTGTTTTTTGGACTTTAGACCAGAATAGAGTATTTTATGAAGAATAACTTTTTTTCGTAAAATTAATAATAAAATAGTTGAAATAAAAAATGTATGAACATTCTCAATTTCTTTGCAAAACGAAAATGCAGCAGCTGCATAATACTCTGGTTAAAGCGGAGAGTGCAGGAAGAGTCTACACCGGTTTCGGAGATCTTTTTCCCCTCATCAGTAAACCCATATCCTCTTCTCTCCGCTTTAACCATTTACCATAGCTTGGGCCTTCCCGAATTGCAAAGAAAGAAATGTCACGGATGAACTAGGACCATCTACCGAAAAACAAACTAAGTTATCAATCGAAGCAGCGCAGAAAACGACAATAAATATCGCCTCCGTACCACCAGATTGACAACAGGTGGAATACTTTCTTTGGTTACACCTCCTCATCATGGGTTTACTGATGAGGGGAAAAAGATCTCCGAAACCGGTATAGACTCTTCCTGCACTCTCCGCTTTAACCAGAGTATTATGCAGCTGCTGCATTTTCGTTTTGCAAAGAAATTGAGAATGTTCATACATTTTTAATTCATTTACTCTTTTGTTTGAGTATTAAGGAATCTTTCTTGTTGAAGCTTTACCACGCTGAGTAGATGAGTTGTGAATTATTTAAAATTCACGCATCTTAATTTTTTTCGGCATCCTGTTTGATTTATAAATTTTGGAAATCTCAGGAGGTGTAACCAAAGAAAGTATTCCACCTGTTGTCAATCTGGTGGTACGGAGGCGATATTTATTGTCGTTTTCTGCGCTGCTTCGATTGATAACTTAGTTTAGTTGAAATAATTGAAATAAAATAATGATGATGGGTATCCGTAATTTGAGAAAACATCGAATTTTTTTTTTCAATTAGAATGATGTAATTATAATAAAACATAGTTTTTAATTCCCAACAACTTTTTATAATACCCATATTTTGATATTCTGGAATATAAAGGTACTTTACTCTTTAACAAAATTCGTATTTTTGACATACCTCGTATAAAATTGATAAAACTTGATATCTGATGATTGGGTTTTAGATTTTAGACTATGCAGAGCAATTTATGAAGAATAAACTTTTTTTCGTAAAATTTGTAATAAAAATGTTTCAAATATGGTTCCTTGCTACGCAGACATAGTGTAGAAGAGCTTCTTTATAAGCATTTTCAAATTGTAATGCCATATTCGGATTCAGCATAATCAAAAACAAAATAGAAACAAAATTCAACGATATTTTTAAAATTATTTTAAATTATATAATTTAACATGATTGTTTGGAATTAAGAACTATATTCTGATATGCAATTTCATCCTTCTAATGGAAAAAAAAAATTGAAAATTTTTCTAATCAACATTATTTTTAGTTGTTTATTTCAATTATGATACATATGATTATACAAATATGATACATATTTGTATAACAAGGGAGGAAAGTGCTACTTTTCCTCCCGAGAATGAAGTTTACTGCCCGACGCGTAGCGGAGGGCAGTAATCATTCAAGGGAGGAAAAGGCACTTTACTCCCATGTTATACATATGGTTTTTCCACCTTCCTCAAATAACAAGTCATTTTTTCATTTTTACTTAATTTATTTATGTAACTAATCAACAAAATTTATTAGAACTAAAACTAATAAGTACGTACAATATAACTGTCAACTGTCAAATATAAGTCAAAATAAAAATGTAAACATTGTTAAATCAAAATAACAATTTACAGTTTTTTACCATTCTGTGAAATACAGAGTGTTTTATAAATAAACGTTAAAATGTATACAAACTTACGTAACAGAAAATATATATTGTACAGGGCGTCAATAAGTTCTATTTTTATGAATGAAATACCATGATGTCACTTTTACTTTTTCTCCCTAGGGAGGAAAAGTACAACTTTGCTCCCTACAATCAGGTCCGGAAAAGTATACTTTCGGTAGAGGTAGGTGGAAAACTCTTTTATTATTCATTTTACGAAAAACAGTTATTCTTTATAAAATGTTCTACAGGGTCTAAAACCTAAAATACAACCGTCTTATATCAAATTTTGTCAATTTTATACGAGGTATATAAAAAAAAATATGAGTTTGCTAAAGAGAATTTTTTTTCTGGGAAATTATACGATCTGTAGTTCCTTCTAGTCTCCTATCTATCCTCCCTCGACAATCTAATAGAATCGTCCGCTTAGATAGTGACTCAGTTGACCTAATATCACTCAATTGTTAAGTCAGCGCGCTTCAAGTGAGACATTCTCTCATCAAGCGACCACCCGCGTTACGAACTGTACATAAAAATTAATTTTATTTTGGCACTTAAAACCTGAAATAATGTAAAAAAAATGTAATTGTCATCAATCAATTTTTCCAGAGCATTCTTGTTATATTTGTGTGCTGTGCCGTAAATTATCAAGATACGGAGATTGATTAATATTGTTTTAATTCCGATTATTTCTTTTTATTTTATTATATTATTATCTATATTATGTTACATTCTTTTTTTCTTATTATTAGTTAATAAAAAAAGTTTAAAAGCTGTTTTAAAAACTTTATTTTGTAAAAAAAGGTAAAATTTGGATATGTGAGAGAAAATCTCACGCGCCACCACTCGCTTAACAATCTACCTAGCGACCAATGCCGGGTCGCTAGGTTGGGAATCTATCTTTGGTTGGGAAATAAGCCACAATTAAATTGAAAAAATAATTTTATTCGCGTTTCGACGCCCAAATCGGATGTCGTTGTCAAAATATAAAATGTTACTAATATTTACTCGGTAATATTTTGTATTTTGACAAGGACATCCGATTTGGGCGTCGAAACGTTAATAAAATTATTTTTTCAATTTAATTGTGGCTTATTTCCCAATCAAAATAATTATAAAAATGCCACAAGAAAATAGCTTCAGAACAACACTAAAAACCATCTTCCAATATTCCATCCTTCTCATTGAAATATTCTGAACTATAAAGGTACTTTATTCTTGATCGAAATTTATCTTTTTTGACATACCTCGTATAAAATTAATCAAAATTGATATAAGATGGTTGTATTTAAGGTCTTTGGCCATGCAGAACTTTTTACAAAGGATAACTTTTTTTCGTATAATTAATAATAAAAGAGTTATTATAATTGAAATAACTGAAAATAATGTTGTATATCCATAATTAAAAAAAATTCAACTTTTTTTTAATTAGAAAGATGAAATGGCATATTAGAATATAGTTCTTAATTCCAAACAACTTTTCATTATAACAATTTTCAATATTTTGAATAATAAAGCTACTTTACTCTTGAGTAAAATTCATATTTTTTGACATAATATCTCGTATACGGCTTTAAAAAAATGAACTGATGGTTCTATTTTTAATTTAGACCATGCACAACTTTTCACGTTGACGAACAGAACGTCTATAGTCGTCTAATTTCCATTGATGTAATGTGACACAACGTCTATATACGTTGAATTTTTCCCTATTCTACTTTGCAAAAGACATATAGTGTCACAACACTTGCTTATACATTTGACGCAGTGTCCGTCAACGTGTTAATTGGACACACTGTACAAAACAATTATTGTTATTGTTTAAACAAATAATAAACAATTAGCGGCAAAATCTGTGAGTAGAACTTTTTACTTTAACATGTATATAAACTAACAAAAAAAGTTTTAGAAAAAGATAATCTTGTTTGAATTGCTCCGAAACAATGCATCTTTTCGTTCTATCTTGACTCTTCTAAAATGCTTCGTATAGATTGCTGAATAGAATTGGGCTTCTTATAACAGGCAATATGACGACTTATATACACATATAAGGATCTCGTAGAACAGTCGTATTATTTAAACGTAAATTAAAACATGGCAACATCGTCGGGCTTCGTATAATGCGTAATCCATATACACTGTGAACGCGTTTATACGAGTGGGCTTCGTAAACCCCCCTTACGCAATCCCCTTACCCCGTAAACCGCGGGCTTCCTATCATTTGTGAGCCATATATATATATACAACAAACAAGTGGTTTATTAGGGTTGCAGTCAGAAGTTTGGCCAGGATATCAAAGAAACACTCTTTTGACTTTTTGTCTAGCTTTCGGGGTTGTTTGACCCCTTTATCAAGACTCTGTAATATAAAACAAAAATGTAAGTATTTTAAAATATTACATTGTTTTAGTAAACCTACTAGTCGTTGAGATTATTAAAGAGAAGCTTGATGATGCTCAACATTTCAAATTAACACAAATATTGAAAACAGAAAACAAAGGACACAATACATTTTAAAATTTTTGAATAATTAGCAGAAATACAATAATTATTCTGTCATGTTAACCTACTGATAATGTAAGTCAAAAACTCTGACACATAGAGAACAGAAAGAAGAAACAATCAAATTAAAAAGTATCAAATAAAAAAGTAATTAAGTGTTATGATTATTGTGGTTCTTTTTAAAACATCAGAGGCCCATACAAGGTGTGTTCAAATTCACTAACTGTACTTAAGAGTATGCAACTCATTATACGTCCATGTGTGTTTTGTAAAACAAACAAGTATTTTTATGTTTTGGTTTTTAGTGTTGCGCAAGTAGATAACAATATATGTTGCTAAGTTTTTCTATATCTGATTTTTTATTTATACATGAGTTGCTAGATTTTATGCAACACATTTCCACAAAAACGCGTTTACAGTGGTTTGTTTCCCTTGCCAAAATATATTTTGGCAAGGGAAACAAACCACTGTAAACGCGTTTTTGTGGAAATGTGTTGCATAAAATCTAGCAACTCATGTATAAATAAAAAATCAGATATAGAAAAACTTAGCAACATATATTGTTATCTACTTGCGCAACACTAAAAACCAAAACATAAAAATACTTGTTTGTTTTACAAAACACACATGGACGTATAATGAGTTGCATACTCTTAAGTACAGTTAGTGAATTTGAACACACCTTGTATGGGCCTCTGATGTTTTAAAAAGAACCACAATAATCATAACACTTAATTACTTTTTTATTTGATACTTTTTAATTTGATTGTTTCTTCTTTCTGTTCTCTATGTGTCAGAGTTTTTGACTTACATTATCAGTAGGTTAACATGACAGAATAATTATTGTATTTCTGCTAATTATTCAAAAATTTTAAAATGTATTGTGTCCTTTGTTTTCTGTTTTCAATATTTGTGTTAATTTGAAATGTTGAGCATCATCAAGCTTCTCTTTAATAATCTCAACGACTAGTAGGTTTACTAAAACAATGTAATATTTTAAAATACTTACATTTTTGTTTTATATTACAGAGTCTTGATAAAGGGGTCAAACAACCCCGAAAGCTAGACAAAAAGTCAAAAGAGTGTTTCTTTGATATCCTGGCCAAACTTCTGACTGCAACCCTAATAAACCACTTGTTTGTTGATATTGACAGTCAATAATATCCAGTATTTCTTGTATATATATATATATATATATATATATATATATATATATATATATATATATATATATATATATATATTGATGCACGTTAAGTTGTGACTTCCGGTATACAGAAGAGGCTGTCTGGCTTCCACCTTTTCTACTTGGGATTATTTTTAAAAAATTGTATATTTGATAAGAGGGGGGGTGCTACGATAGATCTACATATTGAGGGGAAAGGATTTACCATAATAAATGTTGTATATATATAGGTATATACGGAAGCGGACATAATACGTTGTGGCTTCTGTAAATAGGGTAGTTCAAGTCGCGTTGTCACTTCCAGCGATGTTGTCATGTTTTTGGAAGTCACAACGTCTCTTCTGCCAAATTTACCTCGTAGTTTGAGCGTGATCTGTTATCTTAGAGTCTCACACTTGGCAGTGGAATTCATTGGTATCTAGCGTTCCAATAAGAATGTCTTCTTTTTAAAGTGCCTACCCGTTCCGGATGTTGGCGATGATCATGGCTATCTTGACTTTGTTTACCGCAGCGCGGGACAGTTCAGTGGTAGTCATGTTATACCACGTTCGTAAAGTTTACCACTTTTACCACGTCCTCTTTTACCACTTACCTTCCCTTGAAAAATCCGTTGGAGAAGGCGGTAACGTTCTTGATTTCTCATTACATGTCATTTTCGCATTGGAAATCGAAATTGGTTAATTGGCTTAATTGGTTAATTGGTTAAACGGCTTAATTCTATATATAAAATATCATTAATATTATATAGTTTAACTGTAATAATAATTGTTACAATAATTAAAACTATGCATTAGTCAATTACAGCTATTAATGAACATAATTCTGTAAATGAATATGAGTCTGTAATTCGGACCCCCGGAGAATTACAGAGGAATTAATTTATTAAACACAACACTAAGTGATAACAAACACACTGAATACAATTATAAGATTAGCAGAAGAACAACAAGGTTTAAGGTCGGGAAGATCATGTACCGACGCTATATTTATAATGAGGCAGATTCAAGAGAAATCATTAGAATACAACAAACCGGCATACTTATGTTTCGTCGATTTTAAAAATGAATTTGACAGAGTCAAATTAAAAGACGTTATCCATTTATTTTACGCAAGAGAGGTACCTCTAGGAATAATTAAAACGATCGAAAATATCTATCAGAACAACACGATCAGAGTAAAAGTAGATAAAGAACTAACTGACCCAATTGAAGCTGGCAATGGGATAAGACAGGGAGACTCCCTGTCTTGTTCTCTATTGTTCAACCTGATCATGGATGAAATAATAAAAAAAAGTAAGAACAAAAGAAAGATACCAAATGGGAGAAAACAACTTAAAATAATCTGCTATGCAGACGACGCAATACTAATCTCTCAAAGTGAAGATGATTTACAACGTATGCTGCACCAATTTAATATAACCGCTAGGTTGATTTCCCCAAAAAAGACTAAATGCATGGTTATAACAACAAATCTAATTGTAAATTAGAGCTGGACGGTCAGATAATAGCACAAGTCATAGAGTTTAAATATCTAGGCATCACACTATCTAGCTCTATCTACGGAAAGCTCGAAACCGAAGTACAAGCTCAGGTGAATAAAGTAAACAGAGCCGCAGGCTGCCTGAATGACACAATATGGAGAAATAAAAATATCGGAAAAGAAATGGAAGGCAGAATTTACAAAAGAGTCCTCAGACGAATAATGACATACGCGACAGAAACGCAACCTGATACAGAAAGGACAAAAAGAATGCTAGAAACAGCAGAGATGAAAACACTTCGAAAAATCGATGGTAAGATCGATGTGATAGAGCCAGAAGTGCAGATATACGTATACGACAGAGATGCAAGGTGGACAACATTAATAACTGGGTGAAAAACAGAAGAGTAGAATGGTGGAATGACCACAAAAGCCGAATGACAATAAACAGAGTAGTAAGGACGGCGAGAGACGGTTCCCCAATAGGAAGGCGATCAGTGGGAAGACCACGAAAATGATGGAATGACAACTTACTGGAGTCACATTGAAAAACAGACAGAGTTATGTCTACACAAAAAGATGAAGAAGAAGAATAAATGAATATAATGAATAAAATGATGCTAGGTAATAGTAATTTTAACAAATATTTTTAGTGATTTTATTTTAGCTCCAGGTTATTGTTGGAGTTGGAGTTTACTAACGACATTTTAAATTTAATAATATAATATTGAATAATAAAATATTATGAACAATATAAAGGTAGATACACTCCGGCCAAGAAAATCGAGCTTAGTAACAAATAAAAAACAAAATGTTGCAAATCCTATAATTGCAAAAAAACGCTCAGGGAGTTTGTCAGTTATCCAAAGTCAGTATCAGTGTCAGTTTTTTTTAACAGTAACAGTGATCCAAAAAATTTTTTACGGCATAAAAATAGCAACTGTAACAATTTGTTTAAAACATTTTTAGAATTTTTAAGTGCTTATTTTCCAAGCTCTGTTAATATGATGTATTTCTGCACACGTTTAAAGCAAAAAACTTTTAATAATTAGATACAATTATTCTATTATAGAGTGAACTCTCCCTTGGACGGACAGTAGTTGATCCGCATAAACTGTCCGTTTAAGGCAAGTGTCCGCAGGTTTAAGGGAAAAATAAATATGATATAATTAATTATTTTTAATGAGAAATAAGCCACAATTTTACTAAAAAAAATTATTTCATTAACGTTTCGACGCCCAAGTCGGGTGTCATCAAAATAAATATTACTAGAGTAACAATGTATTACTAGAGTAATATTTTGTATTTTGTTAATTTAAAATTTTTAATAACTTTAATAACTAAAATTATTTCAGTTACTTTAATTATATGTACATATAGGTTGATGGCTCAGATCATGCACAAAATTTATTGTGAAATTTAATCCGAAAATAATTTACGAAATTTTAACCAAAACGCTAAGACCTACAAATTAATACAATGACGTCTATTGAACCCAAATATCTTCATTCGACAATTAAGTTAAGATTCATATTTCAGTCAAAACACAAAAATTTATCGAGGTATTTATTATCAGAGTAATAATGGGGTCAGCAATTCTTTCATGGATCGACATACACATTAAAATTTTGCTTAATTAATATAGCGTAAACAGTATTCATACCTAATATCAAATATCACTTGTGTAAAGATCTGTTAGCCCGATCAAGGAATACAAAACTTATCGAAAACCTCCAAAAAATAAATTAAGGATGAAAATTTGGGAATAGGTACCTAGTTGAAATTGTCTATTATTATATAAGAAAATGTTTACAATTCTACATCTCCTCCATTTTACAAAAATGGAGGGGAATACACCCTTCTTGGGGTTGAAAATACACATTCAAAATAAGTCCGGAATTGGATAAAATAACTAATTTTAAGCAACTTTTGTTCTATAGAGTTTTTTCACTAAGTCAATACTTTTCGAGTTATTTGCAAGTGAATATGTTCATTTTTATGCTTATGAACGGTTTTTCGCAAGTAACTCAAAAAGTAAGTATTTTATCGAAAAATGTATTCTTAGCAAAAATATAGCTTATAAAAAAGTGAAACAAATGGTGTACATATGAAGTCTGTTGAACCAGTAGAAGCAGAGTTGTAGCTAATGAGGAGTAGGTCCTTCTTCGTCAAATTTCATCAAATCTTCTTTTTTCATTAAATTTCATCTTCGTCAAATCCAATGTTTCGACGTGAAATAACCAAAAAACGGAGCACTTTTCAGGGAAAATTAATTAAAACTTTTTTAAAGTGTTTAAAAAAAGGTTTATTTTTGTTTTTTAAAAGAACTTTTAACGTTAAAAGTAAGTGAGTTACGCTCAAAATATTGTTACGCAAATAAAAGGGCTCAACCCTTTTTATTTTTTGGTATAAAAATCGCGAAAATCACCCCCTAATTAGCATCTTAAATAAATTTAATCGTTACCGCTTCAAAGTAAGTTTCATCGGTTCAAAGTGCTTCTTTTTGAAATGGCTTTAGTTAAAATGGCTTGAACAAGCCACTAATCACGAGTGTATGCAAACTTTGAACAGTCTTAGCATAACCAATTTTTGTCTACCAGGAAAACAAAAAATCCAAAATAATCAGAACTCAAAACGTACATTTTATTACTGTTTGAGGTTTTTGGTATTACTAATAATTTTTCAGTTATTTTGAAAAAAAAAGGAATTTTTTTCAAAATCAGAAATTTTTTTTTATTTTAAAACCAATTTTTTTCAAAATTGAACAGTTTGAACCAATAAAACTTATAGATCATTATAAAGAATACATAAACAAAATAACTTGTGAAGCAGTAACGATTCATTTTATTTGGGATGCTAATTAGGGGGTGATTTTCGCGATTGTTTTTACCAAAATATAAAAGGGAGCAAAAATATTTTGAGCGTAACTCACTTACTTTTAATGTTAGAAGTTAAAAAAAAAACAAAAATAAACCTGTTTTTAAACACTTTAAAAAATTTTTTAATAAGTTTTCCCCGGAAAGTTCTCCGTTTTTTGGTTATTTCACTTTAAAATATTCGATTTGGAATTGGACGAATAAGGGCTTACTTTTCATTAGTTACAACTCCGCTTCTACTGGGTATACAGATTTCATGCGTACTCCATTCTTTTCACTATTTATAAGCTAGATTTTTACTAAGAATATCTTCTTCGATAAAATACTTACTTTTTGAGTTATTTGCGAAAAACCGTCTAAAACATGTTTTTTGTTGTTAAAAATGAATATATTCACTCGCAAATAACTCTATATTTTTCACCTCCGAGAAGGGGTATTCCCCTCAATTTTTGTAAAATGGAGGGTGTGTAGAGTAGTTAACTTTTTCTTATATAATAATAGACAATTTCAACTACCTATTACCAAATTTTCATCCTTCCTTTATTTTTTTTTGGGTCAGATTGTTCTTTGATCGGGCTATGTATCAATTTGAAACGATAAAAAATGACCTACAGTATCATACGCAGAGCATGCGAAACATGGGTGCTGAAAAGTCAGAAACAGACCTTTTAGAAAGATTGCAGAGAAAAATGCTAAGAGCAATATAATATGGAGGTGCGAAAATAGATCAGTGGAGAAGAAGAACCAATAAAGAACTGGAAGAACTGTATAAAGAGCCAACGATAACGATGACGATCAAAGCACAGAGAATAATATTTGGGGCAAATCGAAAGAATGAGAAGTAAAAGAATGCCAAAATGGTACTCTTACGTAGACCATAACAAAAGAGAAGGAAAGGCAGGCCAAGAGAAAGATGGGAGGACAGTGTGTACGAAGACCTGAAGAAAAGTAACATTGAGAGATGGAAACAACTAGCATTGAACTGAAGGAGAGGGAAGTAGGTGGTGAAAGATTGTATAAATGGACTGAATTGTAATTATATAAAATTTATAAGACTAAAATAAAATGTAATCAGAAATGTAAACGTTTTATTCCTAGGCCAACAAGGAATATTGAGCTTAATAAATAATAAAAAATGTAGTTTTATATCGTAAAATATTTGGAAAAAGTTCTTCATTTTATATTTACTATCCACATTTGCGAATACAATTATTCAATGTGTACTCCCAACTAATATTTCAGGAGGCACTATGGGAAAGAATTGAAGGTGTAAGGATTGGAGGGAGCATCATTAATAACATAAGATTTTCAGACGATACCGCAATCATGGCAGAGAATATAGACAATTTACAAATTCTCCTATATATCATTAACAGAGAAAGCAAAAAGATGGGAATAACAATGAATATAAATAAAACCACATTAATGGTGATCTCAAAAAACCCTGTTGACAACATACATCTGACATTGGAGGTAAACCGATAGAAAGAATCGAGAGGTATAAATACCTAGGAGCAATTATAAACTCACAATTAGATCAAGATGAGGAAATAAAGGTGAGAATAGAAATAGTTCAAAAAGGATTTATAAAATTCAAGTTAATGTTTACAAATAAGAAATTGAGTATGGACATTAGATTGAGGTTCGTCGAATGTTATGTTTGGTCGCAACTACTATATGGGGTAGAAGCTTGGACTCTAAAAGCACAATCCGTAAAAAAATTGGAGGCATTCGAGATGTGGCTGTATAGGCGTATTCTGAAAATTCCTTGGACTGCAAAAGTCTCAAACGAAGAAGTGTTAAGAAGAATTGGACATGGCAGTAAGTTTATGAACACAATTAAAATAAGAAAAACATCGTATCTGGGCCACATACTTCGTAACTATAAATACTCTCTGCTACACGTCATCATGCAAGGAAGAGTAGCGGGGAAAAAGGTTTGGGAAGAAAGAAGAAATCTTGGCTGAGGAATATCAGAGATTGGACTAACCTCAGTGTTGAACAGATATTTCACTTTGCAAAAGACAGAGAAGCGTTTAAAAAGGTGATCGCCAACCTTGGTTAGAAGACGGCATAAGAAGAAGAAGAAGATCCGCATTTACACATCATTTTTACTGTCAACGTCCGGTGTTGAGTGTCAGTTGTCAGTTGAAGGGTACAGGTTCATATATCGCCAAATTATTTTTGTTTGAAAAACCGTCCATATAGAGGAGGTGCCCGGCAAAGGGAGGTGTCTGTTAAGAGAGAGTTTACTGTATTTCATATTATTACTAGAATTTATTACTTTATTAGAGCTATTTATCACTTTTAATTCATTGTTTCAATTTTTTTGTGTGTTTTTATACTTTTACTTACTTCCGAAGTAACAATCACTAAAATTGACTTTTCAGCCTAGGTCCAAAATACCTATACGCGATTTTCGGCAATTTCGTGAAATGAAAATAATTACCTAAATTTATTTTTTAATAAGGTTATTAAAAAATAATTTATATTATTTAGTGGACACTTTGAATTTTGTACATGTATAATATACTAATTATAAAGATAATATATTTAATTTAACGCTAACTATGAAAGTAAAGCAGATCTGCTATTACTCATATTTAAATAACAGCTGCACAAAATACTACGACCGCAAATCTATAACAATGAAATGTCTGGCGTCTGGGAACGTTTACACAGCGTTGCCAAATAACGGAAGTCACAACGAGCGGTGTGGTATACGGAAGTCCCTACGCGTTGTGTATATCACGTGTATTCTCGTACGGGAGCGACACTAGCGCTGATGATATACCGTCGTACTAAAATCTGATCTTATGAGTATATTAGATACGATGTGACTTCTAGTGAAATTTTTGATATAAGCCTTCTAATACCATCTAGTAGCCAAATTCGTAAAAATTTAGGCAAAACGTTGTGACTTCCGAAATCGGAAGTCATAACGGTATATATGAAGTGACAACGTATTACGAGTATCTACTTTGGAAGTTACATGGATACATGTATCAATATATATATATATATATATACGTCTTCATATCAAGGCGAGATCCGACTAAATCGAGGACAACCCGAGATCCACCAATAGGAAATTAATTATTGGAGTATATTGTTCATAAGTATCTTTATAATTAACATATTAATCATGGCACACTTAGAGGGGAAAAGATTTTTGTACTTAAATTTTTCTGATAAATTTACAGCGAAACGAGATCCGTCGCTGAAAAGTAAAGGGGAGGACTTATATACGAAATTTTAGATATTTACCGTTCACCGCGAGATCACACACTGATGCCAGCTCTAAAGAGTATTAGTCGAGCGGTTGGAGCTCGTGTTGTATTGTATATTTCCCACGATATAAAGATATATAATGGGCGTAACTTTTAAGTATCGCTTCTTTTGTGTCCTTAAAGTCTACGATTGACCTTTCAGAAAGTCCCTTAGTTTTATTACATACATAAGGGTGTGAAAAAAGAAAAAGAATACTTGACAAATAATAACCATTTAATAATGATAATTATTTGCAATACAATATTTTAAAACTATACATTAATATTCTTAAAAAACACTTACTACGAAACCAAAATGTAATTATTATATTCTTAAATAATACAAATTGTTACAAAATAATTATTTAAATGATTGCTTGTTTTAAAAATACATTACAAGAAAGTAAAATTTTTTATAAATATTATTAAAGTTTAAAAAATAAAATAACTCAATATGTAATTATTATTTGATAGTTAAAAAATGATTTTAAGTAAAATGATTTAAAAGATAAAAAGAAACACACATAATTTTCAGGGTCAACTCCTAATTGCATGAAAATTTGGATTTAGATTCTACCCATCCCCCACTTCAAAGTTGAATTTGTGCCGTTGATTGCTTTTACTTGGAGGGTGAAAAAATATACGTTTAAAATAAGTCCGGAAACAGATCTGACTAAGTTTCAGCAACTTTTGTTCTATAGAGTTTTTTTAACTTAGGTACTAGGTTAATTTAGTAGTAGGTACTAGAGTCACTTGCGACTAAAAATATTTACTTTTCAACAAAAAAAAAACACGTTTTTCGGCGGTTTTTCGCAAATACTCAAAAAGTAAGTATTATATCGAAAAAATATTCTTGGAAAAAATGTAGCATATAAAAAAAAACGAAAAAATGGTATATTCTTAGTCTATAGAACCAGTAAAAGTAAATTTGTAGCTCATAAAAAAGACGATCTTATCCTTCAAATTCCAAATCAAATATTTTAACGTGATACATAGTATAAAAAAATGAAGCTCTTTTCGGGGAAAACCCATTAAAAATTTTTTAAAGTGTTAACAAAAAGCTTTATTTTATTTTATAAAAGTTATATACGGGTAGGAGAGACAACGGAACGAATTTTCGAACGTTTAAACAGACGACATCCCAGATTTACCAATTTCTGGACAATTGATCCAAAGGCTGGATTCTAACAACGAAACAGTTGTGGATTTTCAAGTTTTCAATGAGAGTTAGAATGAAAAAACATTAGTGACCTCGAGTATGATGGTTTGGAGAATTTGGCTGGTTATATCTGCCATAAATTGAAGGACTCCAGCATTCAATCCGAAGATGTTTCAACGTACACGTGGGTTGATCATTTGAGTAAGTGTGGTTTATGTAAACCATCAGACACTCTCTTGTCATATATTAAGTAACTGGAGACAATTTTTCCTTCCACATGAATGGTGATTCCATTTTGGTAACTAAAAATTATTTAGAAAACCTTATGTCCAAAAGTGTAACTGTAGACTGTTCTAACAAAGCGAACAAGTTATTTTTTAGGTCTCGGATGTACTTCCGAATTAAAGAATTAAACAAGTCTCTTAACAACCTGACATTGCGTAAAAGAAAAATTATGATAACTGCTACATAGTTGCTGTATGTACGTCTATTTCACATGCACAAAATTTAAATAAAGTGCATGGCATGAAAACTGTAAAACTTATTTTTGTCTTTTCCAAGCCTCTTACTTAAATCTGATGAAATACATTATTTAAAAAGTAAAAAATTTTGTTTTTTTATCAATCCATTAAATTTATGGTTTTATTTTGGGGCTTTTCTTCCCCTTGGTAAAAATTATATTTACTAATGTGTAGGCCACTAATCAATTTTTGCCAACTAACGAAATATAATAATTTTAGTAGATATCGATTATATGAATATTTTTATTTTCCGGATACCAATATAATCAAGAAACTGGGAACTTTACAAATAACTGAAAATCAATTTAAATAAAAGTAAATAGTTTAATAATTTTCCTCTAAACTATAAAAATCACTTAGTTTCTTTTAGTCATAATTCATTCATTTGTACTATTCTCAAATTTCATTCGCGTTCGTATTACGAACGCATAGACGGGACTATGCTTTACTCTGTTGTTAACGTCATGCGCCAATCGGACGAGCTTACGTAACTAGAATATTAGGGTGTGCATATTTCCGGGTCCCGGTGAATTCGTATCTATTTTAATCCCCATCCTAATTACAGACCAACTGGCAACTCTGGTGCGCAGGTAATTTTTAAATAACGCATTAACTACCGGTGAATTGGTAACTTTCATTTTTTAAGTATTGTTGATAATCTAATATCGGTATTCCAGGTATTTAGCGCTGCACTCCTAGAAAATGGAAAAAATGTCACAGGAAGTGAAACCGATGATGAAACGAAACGCAAAAGAGAAAACTTGGATGATTGTTTTAATAGAAGTAAAATTAAAAAACGGTCACCAAGCAAAGCAGGCAACGAAAACAAGGAAGACATGGAAAATGTTATGATTACAATAATGAAAGAGCTAATGAATAAAAACGATGAAATGCTTCAGGAAATAAAACAAATAAGGAAAGAATAACAACAAACCAATAAAGAGTTAATGGGTCTAAAAGCAGAGAAACAAAAACTAAAAAAAGAAGTAAAACAGCTACATGAATGAATGGAGCAACTGGAGAAATTTAGCAAAAAGAAAAGCTTGATCGTAACTGGGTTGAAAGTAAAAACAAATGATTATAAGAAATTAAAAGAAGAAATGGAAAATTTCAGAGCCCAAGAGATGCAAATACAAATAAAACTAAGAAGTGCAAAAAAAAATAGGAGAAACAGTATGCGCAATAGAAACAGAAGCCCTCACGGATAAAATGGAAATCCTAAACAAGAAACGTAAACTAAAACAGCATAAAGATCGTATCTATATAAACAACGATTGGACATCGAAAGAAAAAGAAATACAAAAGGAAATAACTAAAATAGCAAAGGACGAAAGAAGCAAAGGTAAGCAAACGAAAATCGGCTACAAGAAATTAATAGTGAATGGCAAAATCTAGATATGGGACGAAGAGAAAGAACAGCTGATAGAAATTTCAAAAAACTAATAAACTAAGAACAGCGGCTGAAATATGATATTGACATGGCAAAAAAAGACTCGGAAATGCAAACGGTTAACGAAAACAAAATAACGCACACAAAATAAAGAAAGAATCTCAATAAGAAGAAAAGAACAAAACCCATTAGAATGGGCTCTTGGAATATTAGAACCATGCTGGCAGCAGGTAAGATGCAAGAAATAGCTCTTGAAATGAAAAAATACCAACTAGAAATCCTAGCCGTACAGGAAATACCATGGAAGAAAGAAGGAAAAATTGAGAAGAAAAACTTTAGCATGTATTATTCGGGAGAAAACAATCAGGGAACGAATGGTACGGCATTTATGGTGAACAAAAAAATGAGGGAAAAACTGATACAATTCAAAGCAGTTATTGAAAGGATATCTTACATAAGAAAATAAACAAGCCCACATCTCGATAGTCAATTGCTATGCACCCACCGAAGAAGCAAACCAAGAAGATAAAACAGAATTCTAAGACATCCTGGAAGAAACCTGTGAAAATATTCCGAGGAATAAGATTGGGTGATTTCAATGCAAAGATCGGAAAGGAGGACTATAATCGTAATGTAGCTGGCAAAGAAACCATTCATGAAACTACGAATGATAATGGAGGAGAAATCTGCAACCTAGCAGCAGCAACAAATACATATATAGTTAGTACTGGGCATAAACATAAAAAAGAAAACAAAATAACATGGATGATACCAGGAAGAATGGATGGAAACCAAATAAATCATACTCTAATTTCGAAAAAGTGAACACAAATAGTACAAGACGTAAGGTCATATAGAGGGGCAAATGGAGGCACTGACCACATATTGTTGATAGCAAAACTTAAGATGAAAATAATCAAAGCAAATAATCATAAGGAAGGAAAAAGGAAGAAATGGAATATAGCCAATCTGAAAACGCAAGAAACAAAGCAACAAATACAGAACAACTGGAACAGAAATTGGGTCAGTACGAGCACATAGAAATAGAAGGAGAATGGAAAAACATAAAGAACAGCATAATAGAAACAGCAGAACAAATAATAGGATTCCAAAAAAACAAAGAATCGAAAGAATGGTTTGATGAGGAATGTCACCAAAAAAGTCAACTGAAGCACCTCGTAAGAAACAAATGGCTACAAAGTGCCGAACAGGAACAACTGGACCAATATAGAAAAGAAAAACAAGAAGCATTGAAACTCTATAGAAGAAAGAAGAACACATGGATCTCTGAACAAATGAAAGAATTAGAAACGAATAATTAAGACAACAAGAAATTGTTCGAATAGATAAAACAACAACACAGTACCAAAAAATCTGTCACAAAAATAAACAAAAAAGATTGGGAAAAACATTTCACGGACCTATACAAAAACGACAATAAGGCATATTCAGAGGATGAGGGTATAAGAGATAACAGAGATGAAGAGGAAGTCGCACCTACTTATTAGGAATTCATGGAGGTATTAAAACAACTAAAAGTAAACAAAACGCCAGGGCCAGATGAAATCAACAACGAACTGATCATCAACGGCGGAGAGGAGCTCACGAAGCGAATGCACAAGTTAATGTTAATTTGGAAGGACGAAAGCATGCCCATAGAATGGAAAAACGGACACATCGCACCAATCTTTAAGAAAGGAGATCCAACTAAGTGCTGCAACTACAGACCAATTATGCTACTAAATACAACGTATAAGATATTGACCACAATTATAAGAAACCGACTAAATCAATACACAGAAAAAATTATAGGACCATATCAGCAGGGTTTTAGAACAATAGATCAAAGGAAGATCAACAATAGATGCAATACACGTACTGACACAAACAATTGAAAAAAGCTATGAACATGACATAGAATTACACATACTATTCATCGACTTCCAACAGGCCTTCAACAGCATATACAGACAACAATTATTAAAAGAAATGAAAAAAATGGAGATACCGGCAAAATTAATAAGACTAACTAGAATGACAATAAAAGACTCAACAGCAAAAGTTAAAACAAATGAGGGCGATACAAATGACATCAAAATAGAACTTGAAGTAAGACAAGGAGACAGTCTGTCAACGACAAACGACACTATTTAATATCGCTCTAGAAGGAGTAATTAGGGACACAAGGCTGAAAAAGACAATTATTCAAAGCTCAACACAGATCATAGGATATGCAGATGAACTGGGACTGGTAGCACGAGATAAAAAAAGACTAGAAGAGGCACTTTTAACCCTGGTAAGAGAAGCAAAGACGAAAGGACTAATAATCAATCAGAATAAAACAAAATATCTTATAAGCACACGAGACAATGTAAACAGAATAGCAGAAATAAAGATAGGTGAAAATACATTCCAGAGAGTAGATTGCTTCAAATACCTGGGGGTGATGGTGGACGGCAAAAACGGAAGGAGTATAGAGATAAACGACAGAATTAAAGCAGGTAATAGAGTATATTGGAAATATCACCAACTACTCAAGGACAAAAACCTGAGCAAAAAAAAAAAACAAAATCAAAAATATACACAGCAGCAATCAGATCAGTGATAGCCTATGGAGCAGAAGTAATGTGCCTTACGAAAAAAGACGAAGAAAAGTTAAAAATAATTGAGAGAAAAATTATAAGGATACATGGCCCAGTAAAGACAGAAACAGGGGAATATTGAAAGCTGATGAACCATGAAATAATAAATATAAATAAAGGAGAAGATATAGTAAAATTCATTAAAGCACAAAGCCTCAGATGGTTTGGGCACACACAAAGAAGAGGGGTAGAAGAACTGATCAGGAAGATAATGAACTGGAAACCAGTAAAAAATAGACCAAGAGGAAGACCAAAAATTAGATGGGAAGATCAACTGCTAGACGATATATCAAAGATGGAAATTGCAAACTGGAGAGAAAAGATTCAGGACCGGAGAGAGTGGAAGAAGATAGTAGAGAGGGCAAAAAAACATCACAACCTATGAACTAAGACCTAAAGGAAAAGCGGACTAATTTACCGCGTGAAATGGATTAAAAGAGCTCATATTTGAGCGAACTATACTCTAACAAGAGTGAACGGTCCATATAATAATTCTAGGTATGTACCTGTATAAATTACCCTCCTTGAAGTTGGTGTAAAAGGTATTCACCATTTACGTATTGTCTTTTGGAAGGATTACTAGAGAAAATCCAAATAAATTTTGAAAAAATGGCTGAAATCGCTGAAATTCTTGTAAAAGATTCCGTAATGAGTGTACATGGGTGGTAAATGATTTTAAATTTCACTTAAAGAAAGTGCTAAAAAGTCTAAAAAATTTATGGTACTGTTCTGCATCTGGTTTCCATTCAACCTGTTATACCGACGGTTAGTTTTTTTAATATTTTGAGTAGTAACTATGTTGGTTATCAACAATTTTATGTCAAAAATGCACATTTTGCCATTTTTTGTCTACCAGTAAGAAGAAAAACATTCAAAACAAAATTTAAGATAACCGCATTATAGAGCATGTAAAACAATTTAAACAAGGTTTTAAAAATTTCGCTATACTTAATTGTTGCTTATAAAAATATAAATTAAGTCAGTTTAACGTTAATATAACTTATGTAAAAAATACAACTTATATCTCGATATTACGTGAAATAGCTCAAAGGAATGAGTAAAAATACACGGTTTTTATGACACTCAGTGTAACTACGTAACAATTGTTTTAGTTTCTATATGGACGGAATAACAAAATTTATGTAAATCTGACCAGTTTTTTCTCAATTTAATTATTTATTGACAATTTAAATGAAAAATAGCCGATTTTAAGAATTTTCCTCTATAAGTTACAATGTTTTACCAAAAAACTGAAAAAAGAACCGATGAGTTTATTGAAATAGCCTTAAAATGAGTTGAAGTAAAATAGAATTGGAGCTTTGTTTATCAATAAACATTAACTATTCAAATTTATTTCTTACGTTTTAAGCTAACTACATGAGGTACCCCTAAACCCTAAAAATGTCATCAAAACGACGATTTTGAAGCTCTTCCGACTGGATTAAAGAAGCTATTATCGATTCAAACAAAAGTTGTGTATTTTTAATTCTAAATTTCAACTATTTAATTAAAAATAAAGTGTTTCAGTTGAAAATTCAAAGTTGCTACACCCACCGCTTTCGCAGGTAGAATAAGAACCCTGCTATTGCATAAGTATATAGATTTTGAAAAACCATTCAAAAAGCATTCCAAAGCTTTTTCGATATGCCGTCTAGTTCTCGAGATATTTGACAATCGCCTTTCTGGACAGAGCCCTTAAATAATGTAAACATTCTTATTCAAGCTAGACATAAACCGAGTGAGAGAGCTGACCGTGAAATTCATTTGCGATGTTTCCAAATTTACCGGATCTCGGGTTGTCTGCAAAATATATATTTACCATATACACAACGGATCGCGCGCGCTGCCCTCTACAGCGGATTTAGTGGAACCACTGCAATATAAAATTCACCAAAAGGGGTGCAAAATGAGGTCCAGGCAAAAATCGATTTCCTTGTACCCTAACCATTGTTACATCGAGATGTCACTATATACACGTGAATACAAGGTGAGATCCAAAATCGGATCTCGCCTTGCAAAACGGATCTCATCTTGTATAGCTTATGTTACAAACGGATCTCGCCTTGATATGAAGACATATATATATATATATATATATATATATATATATATATATATATATATATATATATATATATATATATATATATATATATAAACTAGAAATGATCACAGCTGATTAGTAATTATCAATTTACAAATTATTGGGTTAACAGCTGAAATGGAAGACTCAGTGTACTCTTTTCTACGATTCCAATATTTCGTTAACAGTCGTTAACATCATCAGGGACGCTGAAATAATATTAAAGGTATAATAGTGAAACTGGGTATTAAAAAACGACTCACCAGTTTGAGATTTTAGTCAACGATGTTATAAATGTGTAAAAAAGCGGCATTAACGAGAAACCAATTAAAATTATGATAGACACTGGATCTGAAATAACATTGGTCAACAGAAAACTAATAGAAGAAGTTAACTTAACAAATTTAATTTACAAAATACCTAGGGTAAATTTAGTGGGCGCAAACAAACGGACATTGGCAACTATAAATGAAGGCATACGAGTAATGGTACGACTGGGTAAGAAGATGTATGCACTACAATGTGTAATAATGCCAAACATGTCACATGACATGATAGTAGGAGTTGACGAATTGGCAGAAAAACATGTAGTGATAGATTTTAAAAATAATACGATGAATCTAACAGAAGAAAAAGAAGAAGAACAGGACAAGGAACAGGAGAAACAAAATACGGACGAATCAGGTAAAGAACAAACAGTGGAAATGAATTTGGCAACGAAGCAAGGACAAAGAAGAAAAAGGAGAAAAAGTCAGAAAAAGACAAAAGAAAATGAAACCTGTGGCTCCTCAAAAGAAGAGTTGAGCCCAGAAGAAGAAAAATTGAGAGTATCAAAAGCAAAAGAAAACTGGGATTCCTCAAAAGAAGAGATGAGCTCAGGAGAAGAAGAAATAAAGCTTACAAATGAAAGCGAAAAAGATATGATCGAAACAGTGGCATTTGAAGAGGAGGCATATGAAAACGAGGATGCAGAATGCACGGTAAAAGTATGTGAAAAATCTGAGGAAAAAGACAGAAAATTGATATGGGAAAAAGGGAAAGACCACATAATAGCGGACACTCTAACACAGGATGAGGACACTGAAAATAAGGAAACAATTACTCTACAGGTGGGACAAATTAGAGTAATACAAGAAGAAGGGGTTTAAGACGTAGATTAAAGTAAGGAAATATACAGGGAGTTGGTTTTGCCTCGAGAAAATTTATTTAAAAATGCAGATAAATTTTATCGAATACAAGGCGGGGATCTGTTATATTTCTATTTGATATGAAAATTAAATTTTGATAATTATAAACAGAATTCAATTTAATATAAAATATTTTCAATTTTCTCAACCACGGGCATATAAATTTAGAACAGCCTGTATACAACAAATTGTTATATTTAATTTTAAGAAGTGATTAGAAGAAGCATACGAAACTCGGGACAATGCGCTTAGAATAAACAAAGTGAATGGCGCGTACCATTATCGTTGTTCGCGGAAGGTTCGATCATTAGCCTATGCTAAATAAGACTCAGTTGAAATAGATAATAGTTCATTATCGTTGTTCGCGGAAGGTTCGATCATTAGCCTATGCTAAATAAGACTCAGTTGAAGTAGATAATAGGTCATTAAATTTTGTAAATAGTAGAAAGTAATTTTAGAATGGGAATTAACTATTTTTTTTAAATCCATTAAGCATATTTAGAAAGATTAAAAATTGGTTTTGAGGAATACTGCGAATGAGAGTTGGTGGTGGAAGGTTGATTTGTGAATCTGGAAGGGATATTTAGAAAGTAGGGGAATGAATGAAAAAGATAGATCAGAATGTTTTGAGCTGTAGAGAAGTGAAGTCCAGTAGTAGACGGTAGTGTACGGAGAGTGAGAAAGCCGGTGTAGTTCCGTGAGTGTGGAGTATCTATCGTGGAACGAGAGGTAGGCCAGGTTGAGAGTAAAGAACCTCCTTGAGCCAAGAGTTCCCGGTAGCTGATTGCAGTTTCGAAAAAGGTAGAACACAGCATCACGACAGAAGCAGGAACGAGAGCTATACGAGCTAGTTTCAAAGGAGAACATTACTGGAAGCCAGGACGAGGTTTTGATCGCAGCCAAGGATAGCAGGAAACGGGTCTTGTGTGAAGACATTCTCAGTTCACCAGAAAAAGGTCAGTCTCATTTGTTGCTAATAAATCATAATAGTTAAATGTTAATAAAAACTTTCAATTGGAAACCAAAAGGAAATAAGATTCCCATGTGTAAATGTTATGTTTAAGAATAATAAGATATAGCAAATATTAAGCAGTGATTGCCATTTAAATAAAATAAACAATATTTTGATTATAATTGTAACCCATATGTGTGTATTATTTTACTCTTTTCTTTCCTATCCCGATTAGGAACCATTGAGAAATACTTAGAAGCCACGTAAGTAAGTAATTAAATTTATAAAAAGCCCTGAGATTGAAAACATATTGATATGTGATCTGGTAAATTAATTAGATTATTATTAATGCATTGATTAAATTAAATGACATATAAGAATATTATCTCATATCAATAATCAAGATCACATCAATATATATATATATATATATATTGATATTTATATATATATATATATATATATATATATATATATATATATATATATATATACCCCAATATTTCAACCTTGTTTCCTAACTGTTCAGCAAATATTATATACCTGTTATATATATATATATATATATATATATATATATATATATATATCAATTTACAAATTATTGGGTTAACAGCTGAAATGGAAGACTCAGTGTACTCTTTTCTACGATTCCAATATTTCGTTAACAGTCGTTAACATCATCAGGGACGCTGAAATAATATTAAAGGTATAATAGTGAAACTGGGTATTAAAAAACAACTCACCAGTTTGAGATTTTAGTCAACGATGTTATAAATGTGTAAAAAAGCGGCATTAACAAAAAGAATTGCAGTGAATGTTATTAAAAATTAAAAAATATAACAAATATAAAAAAAATGGAACTATAATATAAATAACTATGCTAAAAAACCACTAATTATTAAAATCTTTTAAATTCGTCGCACAGAAAGGTATTAGAGACAATTATGTCAATATACTGTCAATTATGACAGAAAGAGGTAGTATATTATGAACTAGAATCTAAACTAAAATCTTTATTGACATTTAAGTTTTTATCAAGTTCAAGAAGGAAAGAATAGATCTCTGTTAATTGTTTAATATCTGTTCTTTTATTAATTGTCTG
This sequence comes from Diabrotica virgifera virgifera, assembly GCF_917563875.1. Taxonomy (NCBI): domain Eukaryota; kingdom Metazoa; phylum Arthropoda; class Insecta; order Coleoptera; family Chrysomelidae; genus Diabrotica; species Diabrotica virgifera. The sequence continues at coordinate 145,301,850 of NC_065446.1, read as the reverse complement.
TTCATTCTGATAAATAAATGCTATTTCAAGAAAAGTTCTTTTGTGATAGTTCTTTTCATTTGTTAAAATTTTTACAGATTCAAAGTCCATATTATGGCTTTCATTTACAACATGTGTAGCTAAAGAGCACCTGTCTGGATATAATCTACAATCACTTTTATGACTTGTCATACGATCTTTGACTCGTCTAGTTGTTTGGCCTATGTACTGTTTGTCACAATCAATACATGGTATACTGTAAACTACATCAGTCAATAGCTCCTTTGGAGATCTATCCTTCATCTTTGAAAATAAGTTATTAATAGTTAAAACTGGTTTACTAGCTATTTTGATGTTTAGCTCGTTTTTTACAATTCGTGTGAGTTTTGGTGTAATCTCTCTAATGAAGGGCAAAGAGATTTTTTTTTTTTTTTTTTTATTTAATGTTGTAATATTTACAATCTGTCCTCAACTGAGAACAATAGGTAAATTATTTGACAAAAATTGAAAATTTTGACCTGTAGAGGGAGATCCAGTGATCACCCTCTTTACATAAATTAAATTAAAACAAATTAAAATAAGTTTAGTTATCACAGATTATTCGAATCTTCTTGCTAGATCCACTACTTTGAATCTCTTCAGGCGTCGTACATCATTGTGGTCATCAGTAAGGTTGCTGGCTAACTCATTTGGATGAGATTCTAGTCTCTTGGAATATTTTTTGTAATATTCCGTTATTACTGTTTTTATGGATGGCACATTGAGGTCTTGCTCTATCACATAGTTTGGCACGTACCAAGGGGCATTCAGCATTGTTCTAAGGACTTTGTTCTGGAATCTCTGCAATATTTCTAGGTTAGTTTGACTGGCTGTCCCCCAAAGTTGGATACCATAAGTCCACACTGGTTTTAATATAGTTTTATATATGTAAACTACTGTAAACTACATCAGTCAATAGCTCCTTTGGAGATCTATCCTTCATCTTTGAAAATAAGTTATTAATAGTTAAAACTGGTTTACTAGCTATTTTGATGTTTAGCTCGTTTTTTACAATTCGTGTGAGTTTTGGTGTAATCTCTAATTTAATACAGTATACCATGTATTGATTGTGACAAAAAGTACATAGGCCAAACAACTAGACGAGTCAAAGATCGTATGACAAGTCATGAAAGTGATTGTAGATTATATCCAGACAGGTGCTCTTTAGCTACACATGTTGTAAATGAAAGCCATAATATGGACTTTGAATCTGTAAAAATTTTAACAAATGAAAAGAACTATCACAAAAGAACTTTTCTTGAAATAGCATTTATTTATCAGAATGAACAGACAATTAATAAAAGAACAGATATTAAACAATTAACAGAGATCTATTCTTTCCTTCTTGAACTTGATAAAAAACTTAAATGTCAATAAAGATTTTAGTTTAGATTCTAGTTCATAATATACTACCTCTTTCTGTCATAATTGACAGTATATTGACATAATTGTCTCTAATACCTTTCTGTGCGACGAATTTAAAAGATTTTAATAATTAGTGGTTTTTTAGCATAGTTATTTATATTATAGTTCCATTTTTTTTATATTTGTTATATTTTTTAATTTTTAATAACATTCACTGCAATTCTTTTTGTTAATGCCGCTTTTTTACACATTTATAACATCGTTGACTAAAATCTCAAACTGGTGAGTTGTTTTTTAATACCCAGTTTCACTATTATACCTTTAATATTATTTCAGCGTCCCTGATGATGTTAACGACTGTTAACGAAATATTGGAATCGTAGAAAAGAGTACACTGAGTCTTCCATTTCAGCTGTTAACCCAATAATTTGTAAATTGATAATTACTAATCAGCTGTGATCATTTCTAGTTTATAAATCTGATATGGGTTTTTACACCGACATCCGTAATCAATATGGTGAAATAGTAGTAAAGGCATTAAAGCAATGGGCTAAAACTAAAAGGAAATTGGCAGTTGAATATAATCGTAGACAATTTTTGTTAAACTGTAGAAAAATGGGATTACTACCTAAACATTTACAAGGAGCCACTAAACCAATAGATAATTTGATTCTAAGACAAGAACCAAGTAAGGAACTGGATCTTCACAGAGACACAAAAAGGTTATGTACAAAATTATTAAATTATGAAATTAACTCCAATCATAAAACTATTCATAATTTTGAACGTTACTTAGAGAAATTGAAAACAACTATTGTCACAAACAGTAATGAACTTATCTTTACTAATTTTTTAAGTAGACAGTTAAGAATTTATAATAAAATATTTCATGACACTAAAAATGTACAACAAAGGAAGTTAGACAAACTAAAATCTGAGTATTGCGAAAACCGTTTAAAAGTTAATGGTGCTTGGTTAAAAAACTTGAGTGATATTGACATTCCTTCAGACATTGTAAAGTTTTTATCGTTGGGTCCTAAATTTAGTATCGAACCTAAGGTTGGTCATGATATTTCCATAAAACACCTTTTAGCAGATGTTCATTTGATCTCGTCTTACATGAGAGATGATATAAAAAGAAGTGTACTAACAGCCAGATCTACTAATATTATCACAAATTATGTCACTAATAACTATAAAACAGACACTTTTTTCCATCATCTTTATTGTAAGACTAAGAAATTTCTGAAATCTAATCCAGAGTTAATGGTAACTCAATCTGATAAAGGCAATGTAACAGTTATTATGAACGAAAGTCAGTATATGGACCTTTCCAGAGAATTACTTCAAAATAACACTTCTTACAGAGTCATAAATACAGACCCTACATTATCTTTAGAACGTACATGTAATGACTTAGTTAAATCTTTACATAATAGAAGGTTTATTGACCTTAATACTAAAAAACGTTTAACATCTTATAAAAGTGTCATACCAAAATTTTATGCATTGCCCAAGATACATAAACCTATATTATCAGTAAGACCTATTGTGTCATCTATAGGAGCACCCACTGAAGGAATTGCCACTCTTGTTACAGAAATCTTAACTAATGCTTACAATTATCAAAATGAATACTATATTAAGGATTCTTTTCAAGTAAAAGACAAATTTAATGGTTTAAAACTACCAAATGATTTTGTGATTGTAAGTTTAGATGTAGTTTCCCTCTTTAGTAATGTTTACTTAGAAACTTGTTTACGTTCTATAACAAAACACTGGAATGATATCTCCAACCATTGTAAAATTAATCAAAATACTTTTCTAGAACTGATAATTTTCTTATTTGAAAATAATTATTTTACATTCGACAACACAATATATAAACAAACTTTTGGTACCCCTATGGGAGCTAAAATGAGTCCTATATTGGCTGCTTATATGATGGATGATTTGTTAGATATAGTTATTCCTGTACTACCTTATACACCTTTCTTTGTCAAAAAATATGTAGATGACCTAATTTTAGCTATACCTACTAATAGTACAGATGAATTGTTATTTGTTTTTAATAGCTTTGATCCTCATATACAATTTACAGTTGAAGTAGAGGATGACCATTGTTCCATTCCTTTTTTAGACACCAAATTATATCGCACAACAAATAATACTATCTTAGTTGATTGGTACATGAAACCAATAAGTTCAGGTAGATACCTGAATTATTGGTCTTACCATAAACACTCAATAAAATTTAACTTAGTAAAACAAATGCGAACTAGGATTGAACGAATTGCTGATAAATCATTCCATCAAACTAATCTAAAAAAAACTATATAACATGTTTTTAGACAATTCTTATCCTCCTATAATGTTAAAACACTTATTATTTAACACTCCATCTATCACACCAACTATTGTAGATAATCATAATACAGCTAACAATAATAATGTTGTCATTCCGGAAATAGTTTCATTCATCTCTTTGCCCTTCATTAGAGAGATTACACCAAAACTCACACGAATTGTAAAAAACGAGCTAAACATCAAAATAGCTAGTAAACCAGTTTTAACTATTAATAACTTATTTTCAAAGATGAAGGATAGATCTCCAAAGGAGCTATTGACTGATGTAGTTTACAGTATACCATGTATTGATTGTGACAAACAGTACATAGGCCAAACAACTAGACGAGTCAAAGATCGTATGACAAGTCATAAAAGTGATTGTAGATTATATCCAGACAGGTGCTCTTTAGCTACACATGTTGTAAATGAAAGCCATAATATGGACTTTGAATCTGTAAAAATTTTAACAAATGAAAAGAACTATCACAAAAGAACTTTTCTTGAAATAGCATTTATTTATCAGAATGAACAGACAATTAATAAAAGAACAGATATTAAACAATTAACAGAGATCTATTCTTTCCTTCTTGAACTTGATAAAAACTTAAATGTCAATAAAGATTTTAGTTTAGATTCTAGTTCATAATATACTACTCTTTCTGTCATAATTGACAGTATATTGACATAATTGTCTCTAATACCTTTCTGTGCGACGAATTTAAAAGATTTTAATAATTAGTGGTTTTTTAGCATAGTTATTTATATTATAGTTCCATTTTTTTATATTTGTTATATTTTTTAATTTTTAATAACATTCACTGCAATTCTTTTTGTTAATGCCGCTTTTTTACACATTTATAACATCGTTGACTAAAATCTCAAACTGGTGAGTTGTTTTTTAATACCCAGTTTCACTATTATACCTTTAATATTATTTCAGCGTCCCTGATGATGTTAACGACTGTTAACGAAATATTGGAATCGTAGAAAAGAGTACACTGAGTCTTCCATTTCAGCTGTTAACCCAATAATTTGTAAATTGATATATATATATATATATATATATATATATATATATATATATATATATATATATATATATATTGATGTGATCTTGATTATTGATATGAGATAATATTCTTATATGTCATTTAATTTAATCAATGCATTAATAATAATCTAATTAATTTACCAGATCACATATCAATATGTTTTCAATCTCAGGGCTTTTTATAAATTTAATTACTTACTTACGTGGCTTCTAAGTATTTCTCAATGGTTCCTAATCGGGATAGGAAAGAAAAGAGTAAAATAATACACACATATGGGTTACAATTATAATCAAAATATTGTTTATTTTATTTAAATGGCAATCACTGCTTAATATTTGCTATATCTTATTATTCTTAAACATAACATTTACACATGGGAATCTTATTTCCTTTTGGTTTCCAATTGAAAGTTTTTATTAACATTTAACTATTATGATTTATTAGCAACAATTCTATTTAAGTTTGATGAAGCTTTTCTGATATTATTGATTATGTTCTTCAATTTTAAATGTGGTATTTAATACGAAAAACCCATACATTCATGTTCAAACAAATGAGACTGACCTTTTTCTGGTGAACTGAGAATGTCTTCACACAAGACCCGTTTCCTGCTATCCTTGGCTGCGATCAAAACCTCGTCCTGGCTTCCAGTAATGTTCTCCTTTGAAACTAGCTCGTATAGCTCTCGTTCCTGCTTCTGTCGTGATGCTGTGTTCTACCTTTTTCGAAACTGCAATCAGCTACCGGGAACTCTTGGCTCAAGGAGGTTCTTTACTCTCAACCTGGCCTACCTCTCGTTCCACGATAGATACTCCACACTCACGGAACTACACCGGCTTTCTCACTCTCCGTACACTACCGTCTACTACTGGACTTCACTTCTCTACAGCTCAAAACATTCTGATCTATCTTTTTCATTCATTCCCCTACTTTCTAAATATCCCTTCCAGATTCACAAATCAACCTTCCACCACCAACTCTCATTCGCAGTATTCCTCAAAACCAATTTTTAATCTTTCTAAATATGCTTAATGGATTTAAAAAAAAAATAGTTAATTCCCATTCTAAAATTACTTTCTACTATTTACAAAATTTAATGACCTATTATCTACTTCAACTGAGTCTTATTTAGCATAGGCTAATGATCGAACCTTCCGCGAACAACGATAATGAACTATTATCTATTTCAACTGAGTCTTATTTAGCATAGCCTAATGATCGAACCTTCCGCGAACAACGATAATGGTACGCGCCATTCACTTTGTTTATTCTAAGCGCATTGTCCCGAGTTTCGTATGCTTCTTCTAATCACTTCTTAAAATTAAATATAACAATTTTGTTCTAAATTTATATGCCCGTGGTTGAGAAAATTGAAAATATTTTATATTAAATTGAATTCTGTTTATAATTATCAAAATTTAATTTTCATATCAAATAGAAATATAACAGATCCCCGCCTTGTATTCGATAAAATTTATCTGCATTTTTAAATAAATTTTCTCGAGGCAAAACCAACTCCCTGTATATTTCCTTACTTTAATCTACGTCTTATACCCCTTCTTCTTGTATTACTCTAATTTGTCCTACCTGTAGAGTAATTGTTTCCTTATTTTCAGTGTCCTCATCCTGTGTTAGAGTGTCGGCTATTATGTGGTCTTTCCCTTTTTCCCATATCAATTTTCTGTCTTTTTCCTCAGATTTTTCACATACTTTTACCGTGCATTCTGCATCCTCGTTTTCATATGCCTCCTCTTCAAATGCCACTGTTTCGATCATATCTTTTTCGCTTTCATTTGTAAGCTTTATTTCTTCTTCTCCTGAGCTCATCTCTTCTTTTGAGGAATCCCAGTTTTCTTTTGCTTTTGATACTCTCAATTTTTCTTCTTCTGGGCTCAACTCTTCTTTTGAGGAGCCACAGGTTTCATTTTCTTTTGTCTTTTTCTGACTTTTTCTCCCTTTTCTTCTTTGTCCTTGCTTCGTTGCCAAATTCATTTCCACTGTTTGTTCTTTACCTGATTCGTCCGTATTTTGTTTCTCCTGTTCCTTGTCCTGTTCTTCTTCTTTTTCTTCTGTTAGATTCATCGTATTAATTTTAAAATCTATCACTACATGTTTTTCTATCATGTCATGTGACATGTTTGGCATTATTACACATTGTAGTGCATACATCTTCTTACCCAGTCGTACCATTACTCGTATGCCTTCATTTATAGTTGCCAATGTCCGTTTGTTTGCGCCCACTAAATTTACCCTAGGTATTTTGTAAATTAAATTTGTTAAGTTAACTTCTTCTATTAGTTTTCTGTTGACCAATGTTATTTCAGATCCAGTGTCTATCATAATTTTAATTGGTTTCTCGTTGATAAATCCATCCACAAATTTTAAATTAACTCCATTTTTCTTTTCGTTGTTTCCTGCCAATTTAATAAACTCCTTGGGGTGACAAAAGATTCCTGTTTGATTTTTGGTTTTTAGTGAGCGCCGTCGTGAAAAAACGCCGGTTGCTCATCGTTGTTTATATTTTCGTCATAATGTCTCTCTCCGTCATATTCATCTGTCTGGGTATTATTTACTTCTCTTCTATTTTCTCTTGGTCTGTCGGATCTGTTTCGGTTTTCTCGATATCCCTGTTCATTTTGTCTACCATTATTTCTGTTTTCTTGATTTGAGCGTGTGATGTTTCTTCTCTGGTATTCTCGATTTCTGTCCTCATTCCATTGCCTATTTCTTTGTTCATAATTTCCTCTTCCGTTGTCTCTATTTTCGTTTTCCCTTCTGGGATTAAAATCTCGTCTTGTATAGTCCCTCCTATTTTGATTTCTATCTCTGTAATCCTGTGTTTCTCGGGGCCTGTAATCTTCTCGCGACCTTCTTGATTTTCTTTCTCTTAAACGTGATTCTCTTATTTGTAGGAATTGGCATAAACTATCTATGTCTTTGTAGTTTTGCAATGTGATATGGTCTTCCAGCGTTTCTTCGAAATGTCTTGCAATCAGTTCGACTAATTGTTCCGATGAGTAATTATATTGTAAATGTTTTGCGTTATAGTAAATTTGTAATGCATATGTCCTTTCTGATATACCCATCCTATCATTGTATTTCCCATTTTGCAATTCCTTGTTAATTTCCAATTGTTGGACTTTTCCCCAGAAATAATTCAAAAATTTTTGTTCAAATTGTTGCCAACTGTCAAATTCTTCTTCTTTGCAATCGAACCATAGGCTTGCTTCATATTTGAGATGGTTTCTGATAGTTTCTTTTGCTGTATCGAAATTTCCGATGTGCTGTATTTTCTTTTTCAGGCTATTTATGAACGGCACTGGGTGTAATCTTCTTACATCCCCGCCAAACCTTATCTTCACGTCATCTGTGCTATGTATAACCATTTCTCTTCTTTCTCCGACATTTTGTTGAGTATTGATTTCCGCAATCTTTCTTTCCACTTCTTCTATGTCTGCTTGAATAGCGTTTTGCAACTTGTTTTCCAAACTTTCTATTTCCTTTTTCTGGCAATTCGTTATTTCCTTTATTTTGCTTTTGATTTCTTTAATCTCTGTCTCTTGTTGTCCCATATCGTTCTTGATTATTGTCAAACATCCTTTTACTTCCTTTTCATACTTTCCTATGCGTTCCTCCATTTTCTTGTTGTTCTCTTCTATTGCTTGTTTCATTTTTTGTTGTGTTTCATCCATTTTTTGATCCACTTTATCCATTTTCTTTGATGCTATCCATTGCTTGTTTTGTTTCTCTTTGATTGTCATCCAGTTTTTGTTGTGTTTCATCCATTTTCTGTTCCATTCTTTGTGACTGGAGTTGCATCATTTGTAATAATTTATCTATTCCTGATAATTCTTGCTGTTCTGATGCCATGATTGTCGTGTCTAAAATATCTTCTTGGTCTGAATTATTCTCTTGATTTGAATGTTCTTTTTGTTTTTTGTTGTCTTTGCTTTGGCTTCTTGTCACAGACATTTGTTTTCAAGAAGTACTGTCCCCGCCAAATATGAAATTTTACTAGTATGTTACCAAGACGACTTTTTCTCACCCAAATATTATAAATTGTCAATAAATATATCAAATGTAAATATCGTAAAATAAAATATTAAATCAGTCATGTAAAATTTGTACCTAAAGAGATCTAAAATTTTATGTTATCAAATGTAAGTATCTCACTTTTTACCACAGGCATATAAATTTTCAAATACCGGCTTTACTCTTTCTATCCTTCAAATTTGCCACTAGAAATACTTTTCAATGCTTTCCACGTTGGACGACAGTTGATGTGTTCTTGATTATTGATATGAGATAATATTCTTATATGTCATTTAATTTAATCAATGCATTAATAATAATCTAATTAATTTACCAGATCACATATCAATATGTTTTCAATCTCAGGGCTTTTTATAAATTTAATTACTTACTTACGTGGCTTCTAAGTATTTCTCAATGGTTCCTAATCGGGATAGGAAAGAAAAGAGTAAAATAATACACACATATGGGTTACAATTATAATCAAAATATTGTTTATTTTATTTAAATGGCAATCACTGCTTAATATTTGCTATATCTTATTATTCTTAAACATAACATTTACACATGGGAATCTTATTTCCTTTTGGTTTCCAATTGAAAGTTTTTATTAACATTTAACTATTATGATTTATTAGCAACAATTCTATTTAAGTTTGATGAAGCTTTTCTGATATTATTGATTATGTTCTTCAATTTTAAATGTGGTATTTAATACGAAAAACCCATACATTCATGTCCAAACAAATGAGACTGACCTTTTTCTGGTGAACTGAGAATGTCTTCACACAAGACCCGTTTCCTGCTATCCTTGGCTGCGATCAAAACCTCGTCCTGGCTTCCAGTAATGTTCTCCTTTGAAACTAGCTCGTATAGCTCTCGTTCCTGCTTCTGTCGTGATGCTGTGTTCTACCTTTTTCGAAACTGCAATCAGATACCGGGAACTCTTGGCTCAAGGAGGTTCTTTACTCTCAACCTGGCCTACCTCTCGTTCCACGATAGATACTCCACACTCACGGAACTCTTTGTGTCACAGGTGTCTTTTGTCGTTCATCGTCTTTTATGAAGACTTTGAAATTTACATTTTCGCGTCCGCTACGGAAAAGATTTCTTCTGTATACCAGAGAAATCTTTTCATTTAATTCATATAGATGTCGTACCAAGTGTACTGAAGTCTGGTTATTTTATTATTACCAGAAAGGCCAAAAGCATTTTCTTACACCTCGACCATCCACCTAGATGTTCCTGACGAGAGCTTGACATGAGCTCGAAACACGTCGTGTAGAATATCGGTGGTGGTCGAAGTGAAATAAAATGCAATCGCCGTTTCCTTTCATATCACGGTTTTTCTCCGTTATTGACGAATGTGTAGCGAATAACGTGGCTTTGTAGACAAATCTGTGACACAAAGAGGTGTCTTTTGTCGTTCATCGTCTTTTATGAAGACTTTGAAATTTACATTTTCGCGTCCGCTACGGAAAAGATTTCTTCTGTATACCAGAGAAATCTTTTCATTTAATTCATATAGATGTCGCACCAAGTGTACTGAAGTCTGGTTATTTTATTATTACCAGAAAGGCCAAAAGCATTTTCTTACACCTCGACCATCCACCTAGATGTTCCTGACGAGAGCTTGACATGAGCTCGAAACACGTCGTGTAGAATATCGGTGGTGGTCGAAGTGAAATAAAATGCAATCGCCGTTTCCTTTCATATCACGGTTTTTCTCCGTTATTGACGAATGTGTAGCGAATAACGTGGCTTTGTAGACAAATCTGTGACACAAAGAGGTGTCTTTTGTCGTTCATCGTCTTTTATGAAGACTTTGAAATTTACATTTTCGCGTCCGCTACGGAAAAGATTTCTTCTGTATACCAGAGAAATCTTTTCATTTAATTCATATATTCATATATATTGTTATATTTCTATTTGATATGAAAATTAAAATTTGATAATTATAAACAAAATTCAATTTAATATAAAATATTTTCAATTTTCTCAACCACGGGCATATAAATTTAGAACAACCTGTATACAACAAATTGTTATATTTAATTTTAAGAAGTGATTAGAAAAAGCTTACGGAACTCGGGACAATGCGCTTAGAAAAAACAAAGTGAATGGCGCGTACCATTATCGTTGTTCGCGGAAGGTTCGATCATTAGCCTATGCTAAATAAAACTCAAGTGAAATCGATAATAGGTCATTATCGTTGTTCGCGGAAGGTTCGATCATTAGCCGATGCTAAATAAGACTTAGTGGAAATAGAGAATAGGTCATTAAATTTTGTAAATAGTAGAAAGTAATTTTAGAATGGGAATTAACTATTTTCTTTGAAATCCATTAAGCATATTTAGAAAGATTAAAAATTGGTTTTGAGGAAGACTGCGAATGAGAGTTGGTGGTGGAAGGTTGATTTGTGAATCTGGAAGGGATATTTAGAAAGTAGGGGAATGAATGACAAATAGAGATCAGAATGTTTTGAGCTGTCGAGAAGTGAAGTCCAGTAGTAGACGGTAGTGTACGGAGAGTGAGAAAGCCGGTGTAGTTCCGTGAGTGTAGAGTATCTATCGTGGAACGAGAGGTAGGCCAGGTTGAGAGTAAAAGAACCTCCTTGAGCCAAGAGTGTCCCGGTAGCTGATTGCAGTTTCGAAAAAGGTAGAATACAGCATCACGACAGAAGCAGGTACGAGAGCTATACGAGCTAGTTTTCAAAGTAGAACATTACTGAAAGCCAGGACGAGGTTTTGATCGCAGCCAAGGATAGCAGGAAACGGGTCTTGTGTGAAGACATTCTCAGTTCACCAGAAAAAGGTCAGTCTCATTTGTTTGGACATGAATGTATGGGTTTATCGTATTAAATACCACATTATAAATTGAAGAACATAATAAATAATATCAGAAAAGCTTCATCAAACTTAAATAGAATTGTTGCTAATAAATCCTAATAGTTAAATGTTAATAAAAACTTTCAATTGGAAACCAAAAGGAAATAAGATTCCCATTTGTAAATGTTATGTTTAAGAATAATAAGATCTAGCAAATATTAAGCAGTGATTGCCATTTAAATAAAATAAACAATAATTTGATTATAATTGTAACCCATATATGTGTATTATTTTACTCTTTTCTTTCCTATCCCGATTAGGAAAAATTGAGAAATACTTAGAAGCCACGAGAGTAAGTAATTAATTTTATAATTCGCCCTGAGATTGAAAACATATTGATATATGATCTGGTTAATTAATTAAATTATTATTAATGCATTGATTAAATTAAATGACATATAAGAATATTATCTCATATCACTAATCAAGATCACATCAACTGTCGTCCAACGTGGGGGGCATTGAAAAGTATTTCTAGTGGCAAATTTGAAGGATAGAAAGAGTAAAGCCGGTATTTGAAAATTTATATGCCTGTGGTAAAAAGTGAGATACTTACATTTGATAACATAAAATTTTAGATCTCTTTAGGTACAAATTTTACATAACTGATTTAATATTTTATTTTTACGATATTTACTGACAATTTATAATATTTGGATGAGAAAAAGTCGTCTTGGTAACATACTAGTAAAATTTCATATTTGGTGGGGACAGTACTTCTTGAAAACAAATGTCTGTGACAAGAAGCCAAAGCAAAGACAACAAAAAACAAAAAGAACTTTCAGACCAAGAAGATATTTTAGACACGACAATCATGGCATCAGAACAGCAAGAATTATCAGGAATAGATAAAATATTACAACTGATGCAACTCCAGTCACAAAAAATGGATGAAGCAAAAAGGACAATGGATAAAAATCAAGAAGAAACATCAAAGAAAATGGATAAAGTGGATCAAAAAATGGATGAAACACAACAAAAAATGGATGAAACACAACAAAAATTGGATCAAAAAATGGATGAAACAAAAAGAATAATGCAAGAAAATCAGAAGGAAACAAAACAAGCCATAGAAGAGAACAACAAGAAAATGGAGGAACGCATAGAAAAGTATGAAATGAAAATTCAAGATAAAATAAAGGAGTTAACGAATGGCCAGAAAAAGGAACTAGAAAATTTGGAAAATAAGTTGGAAAATGCTATTCAAGTAGACAGAGAAGAAGTGGAAAAAAGAATCACAGAAATAGAAAAACAAGTCACCGAAAACCGGACGCAACAAAATGTAGGAGAAAGAAGAGAAATGGTTATACATAGCACAGATGACGTGAAGATAAGGTTTGGCGGGGATGTAAGAAGATTACACCCAGTGCCGTTCATAAATAGCCTGAAAAAGAAAATACAGCACATCGGAAATTTCGATACAGCAAAAGAAACTATCAGAAACCATCTCAAATATGAAGCAAGCCTATGGTTCGATTGCAAAGAAGAAGAATTTGACAGTTGGCAACAATTTGAACAAAAATTTTTGAATTATTTCTGGGGAAAAGTCCAACAATTGGAAATTAACAAGGAATTGCAAAATGGGAAATACAATGATAGGATGGGTATATCAGAAAGGACATATGCATTACAAATTTACTATAACGCAAAACATTTACAATATAATTACTCATCGGAACAATTAGTCGAACTGATTGCAAGACATTTCGAAGAAACGCTGGAAGACCATATCACATTGCAAAACTACAAATACATAGATAGTTTATGCCAATTCCTACAAATAAGAGAATCACGTTTAAGAGAAAGAAAATCAAGAAGGTCGCGAGAAGATTACAGGCCCCGAGAAACACAAGATTACAGAGATAGAAATCAAAATAGGAGGGACTATACAAGACGAGATTTTAATCCCAGAAGGGAAAACGAAAATAGAGACAACGGAAGAGGAAATTATGAACAAAGAAATAGGCAATGGAATGAGGACAGAAATCGAGAATACCAGAATAGAAACACCACACGCTCAAATCAAGAAAACAAAAATAATGGTAGACAAAATGAACAGGGATATCGAGAAAACCGAAACAGATCCGACAGACCAAGAGAAAATAGAAGAGAAGTAAATAATACCCAGACAGATGAATATGACGGAGAGAGACATTATGACGAAAATATAAACAACGATGAGCAACCGGCGTCTTTTCACGACGGCGCTCACTAAAAACCAAAAATCAAACAGGAATCTTTTGTAACCCCAAGGAGTTTATTAAATTGGCAAGAAACAACGAAAAGAAAAATGCGAGTTAATTTAAAATTTGTGGATGGATTTATCAACGAGAAACCAATTAAAATAATGATAGACACTGGATCTGAAATAACATTGGTCAACAGAAAACTAATAGAAGAAGTTAACTTAACAAATTTAATTTACAAAATACCTAGGGTAAATTTAGTGGGCGCAAACAAACGGACATTGGCAACTATAAATGAAGGCATACGAGTAATGGTACGACTGGGTAAGAAGATGTATGCACTACAATGTGTAATAATGCCAAACATGTCACATGACATGATAGTAGGAGTTGACGAATTGGCAGAAAAACATGTAGTGATAGATTTTAAAAATAATACGATGAATCTAACAGAAGAAAAAGAAGAAGAACAGGACAAGGAACAGGAGAAACAAAATACGGACGAATCAGGTAAAGAACAAACAGTGGAAATGAATTTGGCAACGAAGCAAGGACAAAGAAGAAAAGGGAGAAAAAGTCAGAAAAAGACAAAAGAAAATGAAACCTGTGGCTCCTCAAAAGAAGAGTTGAGCCCAGAAGAAGAAAAATTGAGAGTATCAAAAGCAAAAGAAAACTGGGATTCCTCAAAAGAAGAGATGAGCTCAGGAGAAGAAGAAATAAAGCTAACAAATGAAAGCGAAAAAGATATGATCGAAACAGTGGCATTTGAAGAGGAGGCATATGAAAACGAGGATGCAGAATACACGGTAAAAGTATGTGAAAAATCTGAGGAAAAAGACAGAAGATTGATATGGGAAAAAGGGAAAGACAACATAATAGCCGACACTCTAACACAGGATGAGGACACTGAAAATAAGGAAACAATTACTCCACAGGTGGGACTAATTAGAGTAATACAAGAAGAAAGGGTATAAGACGTAGATTAAAGTAAGGAAATATACAGGGAGTTGGTTTTGCCTCGAGAAAATTTATTTAAAAATGCAGATAAATTTTATCGAATACAAGGCGGGGATTTGTTATATTTCTATTTGATATGAAAATTAAAATTTGATAATTATAAACAAAATTCAATTTAATATAAAATATTTTCAATTTTCTCAACCACGGGCATATAAATTTAGAACAACCTGTATACAACAAATTGTTATATTTAATTTTAAGAAGTGATTAGAAAAAGCTTACGGAACTCGGGACAATGCGCTTAGAAAAAACAAAGTGAATGGCGCGTACCATTATCGTTGTTCGCGGAAGGTTCGATCATTAGCCGATGCTAAATAAGACTTAGTGGAAATAGAGAATAGGTCATTAAATTTTGTAAATAGTAGAAAGTAATTTTAGAATGGGAATTAACTATTTTCTTTGAAATCCATTAAGCATATTTAGAAAGATTAAAAATTGGTTTTGAGGAAGACTGCGAATGAGAGTTGGTGGTGGAAGGTTGATTTGTGAATCTGGAAGGGATATTTAGAAAGTAGGGGAATGAATGACAAATAGAGATCAGAATGTTTTGAGCTGTCGAGAAGTGAAGTCCAGTAGTAGACGGTAGTGTACGGAGAGTGAGAAAGCCGGTGTAGTTCCGTGAGTGTGGAGTATCTATCGTGGAACGAGAGGTAGGCCAGGTTGAGAGTAAAAGAACCTCCTTGAGCCAAGAGTGTCCCGGTAGCTGATTGCAGTTTCGAAAAAGGTAGAATACAGCATCACGACAGAAGCAGGTACGAGAGCTATACGAGCTAGTTTTCAAAGTAGAACATTACTGAAAGCCAGGACGAGGTTTTGATCGCAGCCAAGGATAGCAGGAAACGGGTCTTGTGTGAAGACATTCTCAGTTCACCAGAAAAAGGTCAGTCTCATTTGTTTGGACATGAATGTATGGGTTTTTCGTATTAAATACCACATTATAAATTGAAGAACATAATAAATAATATCAGAAAAGCTTCATCAAACTTAAATAGAATTGTTGCTAATAAATCCTAATAGTTAAATGTTAATAAAAACTTTCAATTGGAAACCAAAAGGAAATAAGATTCTCATTTGTAAATGTTATGTTTAAGAATAATAAGATCTAGCAAATATTAAGCAGTGATTGCCATTTAAATAAAATAAACAATAATTTGATTATAATTGTAACCCATATATGTGTATTATTTTACTCTTTTCTTTCCTATCCCGATTAGGAACCATTGAGAAATACTTAGAAGCCACGAGAATAAGTAATTAATTTTATAATTCGCCCTGAGATTGAAAACATATTGATATATGATCTGGTTAATTAATTAAATTATTATTAATGCATTGATTAAATTAAATGACATATAAGAATATTATCTCATATCACTAATCAAGATCACATCAATATATATATATATATATATATATATATATATATATATACATTGATTTATTACAATTAAGTTTGAAACATCTGAATAGTTCTGCTTCCCTTCCCTTAACAAATATTTTTCTATCAAACAAACACTAAACATATCAAAATAGCATGTACCAAAATGTATAGTCACTGCGCAAGCTAAATAATGACGTCACTGGCTTGATGAAGTTTAATTCGGGTCTACCTAACTTTTTTATTTGCGTACACGTTAGCGTGTACCTAGACACAGCGAAATATAACCATAATCAAAACTAATGCAAAACTATGTGACGTCACGGGCCGTTTGAACTATTTTATAGCGCAGAAGACTTTAAATATGTATTTCTAAGTTATTACGAGTTTTTGAAGAGTGAAATTTTGGAAATCTCATTTTTAAACAAAAGTGAACATTATTATCTAATAAAAAAATGTGCAAGTTCCCTATTATTTTATTCGGTGGACAGTAAACAGCAAATAAAATAATCGAGCCTTGTGAATCTTCTACCGACAATGATGTGGCTTGAATGTTAACTCTGCTAATTTTGTTTATTGCATGATGCTTAATATTATTTCTTATAATAATTACCGTACCTCCATGGGCCTTTCCTAATGGATGTTGAGTTACATAGGTTGAATATTTGGGAATATTAAAATAACTCTTAATAGTCATGTGTGCTTCGGAAATAAACATAACATCTAGATTATGAGAATAAATAAAAGCTTTTACTTCGTGAAAATGATTAGTTAAGCCATTGGTATTCCAACAGCACATCTTAAGTTTAGTGTTGAAGGTTAAGCTTAGATATCAGAGACATTATTAGATCAAACATTTTACCATTCTTTCCATTAGCTTATGTACCACACGTTCTAAATTGTTTTGTATATGTTGGGGAGTTGCTGTTTCTATTTCGTGAGTAGTAGGGTGGATCGAAAAACGCGTTTTTTCTGTCATACAATTCTAATAGCGCGGAAAACTTGCGCATAGACGTCATTATAAAGGGAAAAACAAAATAAAAAAAAATTCAAAATTTGAAATCGCGCAGAAGGCCTAAAGTTACAAATAAAATCAAAATATCGGTAATTTTCAAAAACAGGCAAAAATTACAAAAAAAACTGTTTGCGTTCTAATAGTGAAAAAAGTGTTAATAAAAGTGTCCTTAATGCATACAAAAGATAATTATACCCATTCCCGTTTAACTGAATTCGCGCAAAAAGCAGGTTGCAGGTTGTTTCGTAAAATAACGATATTTCATTATTTTCGACGATTTTTAAACATGTGCCAAAACCATACAAGTTGTATTTTTAATTTGTAATAGTGTAAAAACTATTGAAAATAGTTTTCCTAATGCATAAAAAATACTTTCAGACCTGTTATTCCTTAACTGTATTCGCGCAATAGGTCTAAAGTGTAGTATACGTAAGTTGTACGGTCCCGTAAAAACGCGGTTTTCCATATCTGATGAGTGTTTTTTAACACATTAAGGTTTGTAATAAGACTATAACAAGTGATTTACAAACAAATTTATTAGCCAACACATCATATTGCAGCTCTCAGCTCATTTCAGCATTTAATCTGTGCTGCAATGACCCAGGATTCACGACGAGGACGTGGCTGCAAGGCGAGTCCCACCCCCACCCTACCCAACCAACCAACCAGGGTGAATGTTATTTACAATATTTACAGTAATTATTTACTCTGTACTATGTATGTATTTGTTGTAGGCAAAAGGTTATTTACATAGAAGCCCCTTTGAATTCTGACTTTGAATTAAATGTGGGCATCAGCTGCCTTGATTTTAAAGTAGTTCGAATATAACCATCTCGAGTTTCATGCCCGCACAATTTTTCTGCTGCCTCTGTAACCAGTTTTACACACCTCTCAACTGACTGGGTGTGACATGGGAATTTGAGGTATTTAAACTCTGGTAAAGTTTTGTCTTTCAATAAAGAAGTAATATGTGCAGTTGGTATCTTGGACAGTAGTGGCGGTGGTGTTAACTTACAGATTGACCAATCAATAAGTTCGATATAGTCGATTGCACTAAAATTTATTGAAGGTATTTTAAAGTCCCTAACGTAGCCTTCAGCTGATGGCTCATTTCTGGATTTTAGGATCCTCCTGTAGCCAAGTTCCCTAATGTGTTGTCTTTCATCCATTATCATAGCCAACATCATATTTTCAGGGTGGTAGAAGAATGCGTTCCTTTGAACTACTGGATCAAGGATTTTCTTGATATTGTCCGGTAGATGTCTGGTTGTTTTAACTACCTTCAAAATATGCCTCGGTTCATCTTTCACAGTGTAGTTTTTCTTTATATCAAACCAAAAGGTGCATATGTCTTCACTATGTAATTTGCAAGAGTCTGTAACTCAATTGTTGGAGTAGTTTGGGAGACATACAATCTTAAAACCCGGTTAGCACAGGTTAGCCAACGAGAGTGACTGATGCAGCCAGGATTCTTAGCAGCCAATTCTGGATTACAGATTCCTGTGTTGACCGCTCTGACAATGTCTAGGAGATACTGCTGATCTTTACTCAGATCGGTTTTATTGATATCAATGACTTCTTCTGATTGGATCGGCTCAAAATCTACAACAGGGAGTTTCTCACAGCCAGGGAGTTGTTTTCCAATTGGACCGCTGAATTAAACTGGTCCTGTTGTCGTTCCATCCAAGTGATCAAACAAATGCCTATAAGGTAACTCGTTGAAATATAGCAAGCAGATAAACCATTGTAAAGGACGGCGACACTTAACTTCAATGTTATGTACAACACCGCTTTTCCATCAGTGTTTGTGACTGTTCCATCACATCCGATGGCCTCTACTGCACTTATATCAAATTCCTTCCTTTCTAAGTGTTCGTAAATACTGTCTGCAATTTCATTGGCGGTCCCTTTCTTTGGTGTGACATGACCAATGTATTTACCACCTGGCTCACTGATCACGCTAATATGTTCTTCTTTTATAGTTCTGCGGTACATTTTAGCTTTAATCTATTCTTGGGTTATAGTAGTATCTTTTCTCCCGTCGAAGTAAACTGCGTTGACTTCTTTCATCTGGTGGTCTTCTTCCGTTATTGCTTTCCGAGTTTTCACTTTTGCTCTTCTTATTTTGTTTCTGTCTATGACTTTTGCCATGTTTTCTTCAGATAACAGTCCCAAATCGTGTAAAACACCGGTAGCTATTGCAGCGGTGGCTCTGTCCGACACCTCGAACCTGTCACTTAACAAGGATGTTGTTGTCAACTTCGAACGCATTTGCGCAGGAGAAGAAGGCAGCAAAAAACCTACATCACAGTCAGCAACTGAGGAAGTTTCCTGGTTTCTGTTTTTTTTTTCATTACTGCAACCACTTATGACACTTTCGCTTGTGCTGGGAATACTAGGATCAAACGTAGTAAGCGATTCTTGAGACAACAGCTGTTCTCTTCTTCCTTCTCTCTTTTTTAATTTACTAGTTTCCTGTGCATCTATACTACCAATAATCATCTTCCTGGCTGTTCTTTGATCGTGTATAAATTTCAACTCTATGTCTAATGTCTGGAATCTTTTTTACTTTTTTACATTGACAAGCTACAATCAAAGGACAGGTACCACCCTTACAGACAGTCTCACATGTGCAATACAAAGTTATATTGTATTTACAGGCAGCAATATCGAAAAGTTTGCTTTTTGCATTCTGTACGAAAACTGCTATCCTTTTCTTATAAAAATCTTTTTCACAGTATCGATTAAAATATTTTTTTAACGAAATAT
The DNA here is from genome assembly GCF_917563875.1 of Diabrotica virgifera virgifera. NCBI lineage: Eukaryota > Metazoa > Arthropoda > Insecta > Coleoptera > Chrysomelidae > Diabrotica > Diabrotica virgifera. The sequence goes on along the minus strand of NC_065446.1, from coordinate 145,281,778 downwards.
ACGAGTTGTAGTAAGACTGGATCATTTGGACCACACGAGTATGTGTGACTGTTGGGATTGTGGCCTTATTATAAATCTCAACTATTTGAGTTCCTACGGACTCGGCCACAGCTACAAATCCTAACTCTTTCTTATTCTTAGGGCTAAATAACAAAGAACGTTTATACTTCTCATCTAAGCAACAGAGCAGCATATCCTCGTATGTGGGCAACGAGAATCCACTTAGTTCTTTGGGTACGCCGATGATAGGGCACGCAATAGACTGTCTTGTAGCACGCGAAGTTTTTGGAGACGCCATTTCAAAACTACGAAATACACTTCCACTTTGTCACACTGTTGATACAACACTGGTTGATTGCGATTGCACTAGCAAAGTAGTAACGTGTGCGAGTTCAACTACGCGTGGGCGAGTCCACTCGGTGCCGGCGAAGGGGAGTAAAGCCTGGGTTTCCTCGAAAGCGGCACCGACAAACAGCGATCGTAGCACTGCGATGAATTACGTCAGATTACGGTGAAAAATTCAACGTTCTTCACTGGGGCAATGGAATGTGCAAGCTCAGCAAGCGGTGGCTTCCAACGCATCCTTGGAAACCAACGCTATTATTTTGCATGGTACAGTTTTTTATGATGTCATTCATCGCAGTGTTACGATCGGAGGTTGTCGGCACCGCTTTCGAGGAAACCAGCGCTTAAGCGTTATTCTTTTGCGTTCTTTTATTCTAAGCGTTATTCTTACAGTTAAGGAGTATCAGGTCTGAAAGTATTTTTTATGAATTAGGAAAACAATTTTGAATGGTTTTCATACTATTACAAATTAAAAATACAAATGGTATGGTTTTGGAATATGTCTAAAAATCGTCAAAAATAATGCAATATCGTTATTTTACGAAACAACCCGCAACTTTAGGCTTTTTGCGCGAATTCAGATAAACGGGAACAGGTCTAATTATTTTTTGTATGCATTAAGGACACTCTTGACAACACTTTTTTCACTATTAGAACGAAAACAGACTTTTTTTGTAATTTTACGTGTTTTTGAAAATTACCGGTATTTTGTCTTTTTTTGTAACTTTAGGCCTTCCGCGCGATTTCAAATTTGAAAAAAAAGTTTTTTTATTATTTTTCCCTTTATAATGACGTCTATGCGCAAGTTTTCCGTGCTATTAGAATTGTATAACAGAAAAAACCCGTTTTTCGATCCACCCTAGTGAGTAGTCTCATTTGTGTTAGTTGTATTTTTATTATCTTTTCCTGCAGCAATGTTCGCATAACTGATATTTGGTTGAGTGATTGCCGAATGTGCAACACGAGGTGGTTGACTTGCATTTTTTTCTCGAAGCGATGGAAATTTTTTCTTTTGCAGCTCTTTGTATACAGAACATCCGTTGTAGCTTGCAGGATGATTTTCTCGACAATTTACACATTGGACATCTTTTATATTCTTTTCTTTTGGAAATTTAGACGATAGGTGATCTACGCATTTTACGCAGCGTGGACTCCTGTGGCAATAATTGTGTGTGTGGCCAAAATGTTGACATCTTTGACATTGAGGTAGTTCCCTCTTCGGATGCGGTGCCTCAACTGTGACAATGGTGTTGAGTAATTTCGTGATCTCATATATATCTTTATTATTGCTGTGAATAGCCAGTTCTATATTAAATAGCGGCAGATCTTTCTTTGTGCCTCTTTGCTTAATATTAGAGATGTTCAGTGCAGTATGCCCGAGATCCAGCAATGCTTTTTTAATGTCGTCTGGATCTGTTGAAGGGTGGATATGACGTATAACAACTCGGAATCCTCGGTTTTGTTTTAGTTGGTATGTATGGTACTGAGTATTTTTTTCTGATAGAGATTTTACGATTATTGAGTAGGTTTTTGATGAATCAGCTTGAACTTTAATTTGATTGTTAGCAAGACATTTTAAAGTATATTTACCTGGAGTTATCTGCTGTAGTAATTGCTGTAGTGGTTTGATGCGCTCAGCATTTTGTATAAATATGGGTGGTGGCTGTTCCTCTCTTCGGTCTTCCAACGTTACAACTTCTTCACGAAATGTATCATCTTTAAGTAACTCGTATCTGTTAAATGTATGAACAGTTTTACTCAGCCAATAATCATTGAGTGTAGCTTGTTTGGTTTTTTTCAAATTAGGACTGTCGTCTTTACGTTGACGTTTATTGTGGTGGACTGCTACCCATTCGCCATCACTTTTTGCTACATCTGCATCTGGGAGATGTTCTTGCGGTTTATCTATTTGAAAATTTGATAAATGTGATTGTAGATCGTTGTTGCATGTTTTGACTATTTTCTGCTGTTCATCTAGTGGATTGGAACTGTCTTTTTGAGTTCTTACAGGTGGAGGAGTTCGTGCTAAGCTGTTTCCTCTAATTGCTGGATTTATGTCCTCACTGAATGGATAACTAGTAGATTGTTCCTGGTTATCGTGCTGGTAACTCATAGTTTTCCACTAGTTATAGCTAGGAATTTTTCAAACATTTCGACATATTTTGATAATATACTGGCCTATTTTCTTTATATTTAGGTATATTTATGTTGATAAACTTAGTAATTAGATTTGTAGAAATTACTTACTGGATAATTATTTTAACATTAAACAAACAATTTTTTTGGCTAACGATGGATTTATAGTAAATACAATATGATAAGATTTTTTTCCTAATTTTTGATTGAGATTTTGCTATTTTTGGCAATTTTCACTCGTAATATCGATAGTTTTTATTATAATAATATATGTTATATAAGTATTTTAAAGATACGAAAATTTATGTGTAGAAAGAGGACAAAAATGAAAAGGTGATGATCTTTCTCAGGAAGGAGTATCACCAGATAAAGCAAAATATGCAACGATTGAACAATACCCGACGCCTAAGACAGCAGAAGAGGCAAAAAGGTTCGTATCATTTTGTAATTACTATAGACGTTTTATTCAAAATGTTCCTGAGATATGCAGATCACTAAACAGATTATCGAGAAAAGGAGTAGAATTTTTTTGGTCAGAGGAATGTGAGGAAGCATTCAATAAGCTTAAATCATCTCTGATTAAACCACCAATCTTAAAATATCCGGATTTCAATAAACAATTCATCCTTACCCACGACAGACGCATCCAACGAGAGTTGTTCAGCCATTTTAAGTCAAGACTATAACGGAACAGACCTACCGATAGCATACGCATCAAGAAGTTTTAGTAAAGGAGAATGTAATAAACCTATAATCATCAAGGAATTACTAGCGATTCATTGGGGAATTAATCATTTCAAATGTTATTTATATGGAGCACCAACATTTTTAGTAAAAACGGATCATAAACCACTAACACATTTATTTTCAATGAAGGAACCAACCTCAAAACTCACGAGGATCAGATTAGATTTAGAGGAATACGATTTCGAAATAGAGTATATAACAGGGAAAAATAACTACGCAGATAGCCTTTAAAGAATAACATTGCATCAACTAAAGAACTTATACATAGACAACACTCATATCCTAGCTATAACACGAGCTCAAGCAAGAGAAAAGAAGAAAGAATCAAGGCAAAAGAAGGCAGAAAGTGAACTCATACTACAGCCAGAAGCCCCCAAACAGACAGTAAGAAAGGTACTAAATAATTTAGAGGCGAGTAGACTACCAATTTTGTCTTTTGGAGCAGAACTGATCTCACCAAGACTGAGCATTAGGGACAAAAACAAAATAAAATGCAGCAAGAGCATAGCCACAGGATTCAATAATTTCGAGTTAAATCAAATGTTGGCACAGCTTGATAAGCTGAATTAATTTATTAAAGAAGGGAAAAAAATATTGAAGAATGTATAAATATACATATGTGAAGTACCAGAAACAATAGAAGATGGCAGAAAAGCATAGATTAATAGAGGAATATCATAATCACCCGATGTTTGGAGGACACGTAGGGAATAATAGACTAATAAAGAAGCTAAAAGCAAGATTCAGATGGAAAAATTTGGAAAAAGACGTAAGAAAATACGTTAAACAATGTCATGAATGTCAAATTAACAAACCGAAAAGAACACATGTCAAAGAAGTCGTGATATCGGACACGTCTTCGAAACCATTGGACATAGTATACATAGATCAATTATACATTGGTCAATTCACTGGCAGTAATGAAAACAATGAAGACAAAAAGAGCGTCAAGAAGAGAATAAGTCCAAAGCGACGCCACAACACTTCGAAATAGGAGACCTAGTCCTGGTAAAGAGATGAGAAAGGTAAGTGTAATAGCCTTTATGTAGGCCCCTTCACAATAACAGAGGTAAATAACGTTAATTGTAAGATCAAAATGGAAAACAATAAAATCAAAGGAAATACATAAGAATAGATTATATGCTTACAGTCCGAGGACACAGTGAGTGACAGGTAAAACGGGAACAATGTTGTTATCGAACATTTTTTTTGTATTTACTTATTAGTTATAGGACATAAATATTTAATTTTGTATTGATTAAAACACAGTAATCAGTTGGTGGCGCACACAAAAATTTTCTTCCTTGTCGGTAGTCAGAAAATTTTTTCCCATAAGGGGATAGATGTATAAGAGTAACACAAAGATAAGAGTAACACATAATCATTTAATTTTTAAATGTCCTAGAAAAACAAACTCCACGTTTTGTTTTCAATTAAGTAGGTGACACAGATTTCTCAACACAAGTACACTAATCGGCAATAACGCTTGGTCAGCTAGTCAATATTATTGTAATTCACGGTCACGCTGTATCAGCATTCAAAACAACAACACATTACACTTCACTTATACATCCAGCTAAAGAAGCGTGAATCATTGTAATTCGATCTGTTATCAATTATCATTCGTGCAGATGGTTATAGCGTAAGCACACCAACTCTTTACTGTTATACTTAGAGTTGGTAAATAAATACGTATACAGCGAGTAGTGTTTACTTCATCAACCCCTATCAAAGGGGGTAACCACCACCAACTAACCTAGGATGTTTCTGAGGATGGAGTACCACCATAACTCCTTCACCACCTCCCTCCATCTCCTATCCAATCCTAGTTCTTTCCATCTCTCAATGTTACTTTTCTTCAGGTCTTCGTACACACTGTCTTTCCATTTTTTTCTTGGCCTGTCTTTCCTTCTCTTTTGCATTGGTCTTCGTGAAAGTACCATTTTTGGCATTCTTTTACATCCCATTCTCTCGATGTGCCCCAAATATCGTATTCTCTGTGATTTGATCGTCATGGTGATCGCTGGATCTTTATATAGTTCTTTCAATTCTTTATTGGTTCTTCTTCTCCACTGACCTTCTATTTTCACACATCCCTATATTGCTCTTTGCATTTTTCTCTCCCATCTTTCTAAAAGGTCTGTTTCTGACTTTTTGAGTACCCATGTTTCGCATGCGTATGTTACTGTAGGTCTGATAACAGTCTTATAAATTATTATTTTTGTTTTTCTTGATACGTATTTGGATAGATTTCATTCAGTATTTCGGGATTGGTCAATGTCCCAATCAAGAGCAATTAATTAGCAAAAAGATATGCGGCCAAGATGGGCCCTGTACCCGTTTTCTTTGCGAGATATAGCTTGGATGCTGCTAGCTTTACCGTAAAGTTAGCAACATCCATGGTTTATCAGAAACGGCTACACCATTAATTTTTTCCGTAATAAATGAGCAATAAATTAGCAATTAATTCCCTGCTGTTAAATTTTCTACTTTCATAATTTTTTCGGAGGTGAATTCTGCACTAGGGATTGATGAGGTAGGTTTTCGGGATTGGTCAATGTACCAATCAAGAGCAATTAATTAGCAATAAAATATACCGCCAAGTTGGGCCATGTACCACTTTTCCTTGCCGAGATATAGCTTGGATGCTTCTGGCTTTACCATAAAGTTAGCAGCATTCATTGCTTCTCGGAACCGGCTACCGCATTAATTTTTTTCTTTTCGAAATAAATGAGCAATAAATTTGAAATTAGTTCCCTGCTGTTGAGTTTTCTAGTTTAATAATTAATTTTTTCGGAGGAAAGTTTTGCACTAAGGGTTGATGGTTGATAGGGTAGTTTTTCGGGATTGGTCAATGTCCCAATCAAGAGCAATTAATTAGCAACAAAGTATGCCACCAATAGAAGCCCTGTACTCCTTTTCCTTGCCGAGATATAGCTTAGGTGCTGCTACCTTTACCGCAAAGTTAGCAGCACCCATTGTCTCTCGGAAACGGCTACAGCAATAATTTTTTCTTTCAGTAATAAATGATCAATAAATTAGCAATCAATTCCCTGCTGTTTAATTTTCTAGTTTGATAATTTTTACGGGGGTGTTTTGCACTAGGGGATAATGGGATAGTTTATCGGGATTGGTCAATGTAGTATTGCATTTCTTGGCCGGTGGTGTAACACGGCTGGTGACCAGCTCAGTGCATAAACTTTGATATAACTAATATATAAATTTATTTATAATATTCACATTTCCTTTTCCTAATTTAGTTTGGCAAAGTCGCAATTATTTTGAACGAGATTCGTTTCCTTATCAGCTAATGTTGTGCTGTCAGTTATGATTTATTTTTACGGTTGTGTATGCATACATATGACTTTTGGCTGAATACACTGCTATAACTTAATGTTTTTTCTCTAATACCTTACACACGAAGCGCCGTTTATACTCAATTAACATCAAATACATATTATAGTTTACCTGTCGCAACTATACTGAAGATTAGGAAATATATAGAAACAACACGTACTTATCACTTTGGAACTTTTTAAATATTCTTCCTTTGTAACAGCAACCAGCATAAATTCATTTAAGGTCAATATGTTACTCTTAAGGGAAGTTTTAACAACCACCCTTCCAGCTTCATCATCTAGTCCTTGAACCTAAAATAAGCAAATAGTGTTATTTAATAAATAAAGTCCTTGCAATGATATACGACCACCTCATACCCCATACATTGACCCCGCTCGTAAACAAACAAATGTTCAGCAAAGGTCACAAACACAACGGGAAACTGACCTCAGAGCACAGCGAAAAGTCACTCTTGTATAAAATTAGATCTATAAACACAGGATGAGTTTTTAGTGTGACATCGGTCGATAATTCCATTATGGTATAGAATATCGAAAAAAGTTATTTAGAAAAAATATAGGCAATGATATTCACCAGGCCTTCAAAATGTGTCAAATTCTACAGGGTGATCAGTAACTGCGTGGTATAGCAAATATATGTTTTAAATGGGACACCCTATATATCTTTTCATATTTATATTCCTTGCATAATTCTTGTTCTTATAATATAAGGTTTTGCATTACTAGACTGCGTATTTAATAAGTTATGGATATTTTTCTTTCGAAATTCCTATGAGATTAACACTTTGTGTATAAAGAAGTAATCCATAAAAAATTACTTATTTTATACAGGGTGTCCAGAAACTCTACCGACAAACGAAGACAGGAGATTCCTCAGATAATTTAACCCAATTCACCTAGTCCGAAAATGATTCCTAAGGGAGCTAGAGCTCTTTGAAGATGGCGCCATGTAATTAGTTTTTCTTAAATACCTCCAGAACGCTTCTATTTAGAAAAACGAAAATTTGTATACATATTTACTTTCCAGAAATGAATCGATTTCATCCATTGCGAATTTCTAGTACCGGTCATAGGCGTCCGTTTTGGGTAGGGCAACGGTTATTTTATCGCATAACTTCTTTGTCTTCAACTTTTAAGCATTTTTGATACTGAATTATTAAATTATGGGGTATTCTAGTACTAAAAGGTACTCTTACTTTAAGTCGGTAGGACACACCGTTTTCTAGAAAAATCGATTTGAAATTTTTTAGTTTTGGGAATTTGAAAAAAAAAATTACAAAAGTTAAAAAAAACGATGTATTTTACCAACTTAAAGCAAGAGTACCTTTTAGTACTCGAATATCCCATAATTGAATAATCTAGTGTCAAAACATATAAAAAATTAAAGACAATAAAGTTATGCTATAAAATAACTGTTGACCTACCCAAAACGGACGCCTACGACCGGTACTAGAAATTCGCCATTAATGAAATCGATTAATCTCTGGAATATAAATAAATGTACGTTTTAATTTTTCTAAATAGTTTTTTTAATCTTTTTTTTTTTGAAATTCAAAGAACGAAAAATTTTCAAATCGATTTTTGTAGAAAACCGTGTATCCTATCTACTTAAAGTAAGAGTACCTTTTAGTACTAGAATACGTCACAATTTAATAATTCAGAGTCAGAAATTCTTAAAAATTAAAGAAAAAAAAGTTAAGCGATAAAATTACCGTTGCCCTACCCAAAACGGACGCCTATGACCGGTACTAGAAATTCGCAATGGATGGAATCGATTCATTTCTGGAAAGTAAATACGCATACCAATTTTCATTTTTCTAAATAGAAGCGTTCTGGAGGTATTTAAAAAAACTAATCACATGACGCCATCTTCAAAGAGCTCTAGCTTCCTTAGGAAGCATTTTCGGACTAGGTGAATTGGGTTAAATTGTCTTAAAATTATCTGAGGAATCTCTTGTCTTCGTTTGTCGGTAGAGTTTCTGGACACCCTGTATAATAAGATAAACAATATAATGTAGTTTTTAAATTAAGTTGGATTGAAATCATTAACACATATTTGTATACAGGGTGAACTACAAAAGCAAATTACGAGTTTCTCAATATTTTTAAATGGATCACCCTATATTTTATTTTTTAAGAATATCAATTTACAGTAAAAGTAATTATTTTACAGTAAATGTTCAAAATGCCCACGTTCAATGTCACGTTTTTTTTTTGGAGATGGGAATCTTTGCAAGACCGTCTGGGAAGGTTTCCCAGGTGTGTAGGATTCAGTCCGTCCTACTTCATCTTGACGGGCCGCCTACCGACTAAACCCACCCCACGATGGAACTAGCAAAACAGAACCAGTTGGCAATTTCGAGTAACACCAATCATTCGTACATTCATCGATTCACACTCGCACTCATACCCATTTACTCCAGGTTAAAAAGGGAGGCAGTCAGCGAGGTTGGATGTAAAATGTCCTCCCCCACTAGCTGTCCCAGGACAGAACAAACAAAGCAATAACAAATAAACAGAAAATAGATAGAACGAAAACAATACCCAAGACAGTCGGCATGGACCAGATGTAGAGTCTTCCCCATACTGGCTATCTGTTACGACGTGCACCAAATAAATAAATGAATAAAATTTGTTAAAAAATAAGCGATAAAAAAATTGTTGAAATAATATTGATTAAATTAATAAATAATTAAAATAAATAAATAAATAATAAATAAATTAATAAAGCACTGTCCTCCCTCCGCTGGCTGCCTTTTACGACACAAGACACCGTTATAAAATAAATAAACGCTCATCCCGCCTGCAGTCGCCTCTCTTTTTCTTCTTTATACTTTATGGTCTTTGTGACAAAAGCAATGATCAGGTCGAAGTCTCGCTTGCTGTCTATAGCTTTATCGGTTAGCTCGCCAGGCTCACCTAGAGGGGATCCCAGGTCCAGCCGCAGCTCGGCACGCCCCGCATCATATGCGGGGCATACGAACACGACATGCTGCGCGTCATCCACCACCCCACACTCAGGACATAGATCGTTCTCGGTTTTCCCTACACGATGGGTATCGGTGCCGCCCAAAATCCCGACTGCCAAAATCCCGACAGCCAAAATCCCGACGGCCAAAACACCGACACGCCAGAATCTCGACACGCCAGAATCCCGACACGCCAGAATCCCGACAGGCCAAAATCCCGACATGCAACAATCCTCGCACAAGTAAAAATTCCGACAACTACATTTTGAATATTTATTGTTTCCTTTTCAAATGCAATACCAAATCATATTATAGAGTATTAAAATTGAAAAATTATTACTTACTAATAAGTACGGGTACTAATAATTAGTATGTATTATAAAAGAAAAAATTATTTAAACACTTCATTTTATAATATAAAAGCTATACTTACTGAAAACTTGAATTCAGGATTAGATTATACATATATTATTGGACTATATATTGGCAAAAAAATAATTTAATTCATATACCTATGTTAGAAATTTTATTTAGAAAATTAGTTCATATTAAATGGTAAATACTTTTGTTTAGTAACAAAAATAAAAAACAGATGGCCATAAACAAAAAACAAGAAATAAATGTAATTATATGTTAAAAAGAAACTTATCAAACCTGTCGGGATTCTGGCCTGTCGGGATTTTGGCCTGTCGGGATTTTGGCCTGTCGGGATTCTGGCGTGTCGGGATTTTGGCCGTCGGGATTGTGGCTGTCGGGATTTTGGGGTAGACCCGATGGGTATATTTCCTGAACGATCCATGCCCCGTCAAAAACTGTGTGAAGTAATAGTTGACGCGCCGATGCCGACACCCATACCACTTCACTACGTCCGGGATCAGGGATCTCGTCCAGTCCGCCTTTCCGACTTCTGCTGCCCATTCCCTCTGCCACATCTCTAGACTTGTAGCTCTTTCCTGTGCCTGAACCTATCGCCTCGTTGCCCCTCCGGTACATTCGGACTCTCTCCCTGGCCGGGATGTGCACCGGTACAGAACCAGCCACCACCTGTAAGGCAATGGTTGATACAGTTCTGTACGCACTGCACACCCTGATCAAGGGTTTTCTTTGGGCCCTGAAAAGCATGTCTTTGCATTTTTTCATCCGAAGGACCTCATGCCACACTGGGGCCCTGTATAGTATTATAGATAATAATATTGATTGTAGCACTACTGTTCTCTTTTGGGATCCGGGCCCCCCAATGTTGGGCATTAATTTGTTCAGTGTTGAGGTCCTCTTTTCCGCCTTCCGACAGGCTTCTTGCACATGTTGTCCGAAAAAGAGTCTGTCATCTAACGTTATTCCCAGGTACCTAACTGTCCTTTGGGGTTTTATTTCGGAGCCTTGATATTTAAAAGTTATCTCGTTTCTCTTTCTTGGTCCCCTCAAGATTATTGCTTCTGTCTTTTCTACTGCTAGTCTTAGGTCGTTCTTTTCTATCCACGCCGCAGTCGTTCGTATCGCTTCATTTACTTTTTCTGTTATTCCCCAATTCGTATCGTTTTCGACCAGTAGGGCTAGATCGTCCGCGTATGATATCGCTCTCACTCCTCTCTTCCTGTGTATTTCTAGCACCCCGTTATATAGTATGTTCCAAAGTAAGGGTCCCATGACTGACCCCTGGGGTACTCCCGCAGTCATTTATTTCTTTTTCTTCTTTGATATGCATACGGATCTTTCAGATAGATAGTCCTTTATTATGTTGGACACATACTCTGGAGCCTCAAATTCGACGATTCGGTCTACTATGAGGCCCCAGTTAGCCGAATTAAAAGCATTTTTGTCCAACAGAACAAGGACCACCCATCTTTTCTTGCTTGCCTTAGCCGCGTCCCTTATCCAGGTCGCGGCATCGACTGTCGATCTGCCTTTTCGAAATCCATATTGTTGATTTGATAACACTATCTCGTCTTCCAACATGTCTTCTCGTCTCTTCTTGATAAGTCTTTCATAGAACTTACCAAGGCAGTCCAGAAGGCATATTGGCCGATAAGAGGCTGCTGAATCGGGGGTTTCCCAGGCTTTAGAAGTAGAACCAAGTTCGCTTCCTTTAAGTCCCTGGGAAACTCTTGATTCTGCAGTAGATCGTTACATATTCTTCTGATCAAACCTGGTTTCTCTGTTGCTATAATCTTTATTGCCTCTGGTGGCAGCCCGTCAGGGACGGGAGCTTTCCATGTTTTCATCTCCTGACCGGCGGTTTTTATTTCTTCTTCTATCGTTGGGAATATCTTGATAAAGTTTTGTATTTCGTTAGTGGGGAAGAGGAGTTCAGTTGATTCCATCAGCTGGTCTTCGTCGAGTCTATATGGGGCGATTATCTTCAACGTCTTCATTGTGATCTTGTACGACTCGCCCCATATATCCTCGTCCAATGCTTTTATGAGGGTCTGCCACTTTTCCTTTTTCTCTTATTTTATTTTTTACTTAGCGTTCTCTTGATTTTTTCGTATATTTCTTTGAGCTCGAGGTTGCCCTGGCTTCTTGTGTAATTCCTTCGAGCTCGGAGGCATCTTTCCAGCAGACCTTCTATCTCATCCGTCCACCAATAGGGGGATTTTTTATTATTCTTCCTTTTCACGGTGGCCAACTTTGTTGTTTTTTCTAGAGCTCTTCTCAGTTGGCCAAGGTCAGAAATCTCTTCTTCGTTTATCTTTCTGACCTCCGATAGGTACTTATTTTTTTGAAGTAAGTTTCCGTGTGATCTATTGGCCCTTTTGTCTCTATTTCGAACTTTATGTAACGGTGGTAGGTGAACGGGAGATCGTCAAGGACATACCATCCATGTACTTTTCTGGATAGCCCTTCGCTCGCAAATGTGATATCAATATGTGATTGGCTGGCCCCCTTACGAAGGTTGACTTGTCGTTATTTAATACTTGGAGGCCAGCCTGGGTTATCCATTCGTTTCAGAGTTCCCCCTTTTTGTCATTTATAGGGGAACCCTATAATCTAGATTTCGCGTTGATGTCCCCGGCGATCACTATTTCTTTTTCGTTTATGGCGGCGCTCATTATTTCATCAACGATGGTCTCGTATCTCATCATAGGGATGTTAGGAGATATATAGCATGCCAGGAGACTGAAATCCCTGAGGATATGATTTCCTCCCGTGACATTGCTCTGCACTCCCCCATCCCTATTTCTAATGAGCACCGCCACGTTCTTTCCATTATCTTGAACCCAACCACCGCCTGACGTGATCTTTTTGTTTGGCACAGGGACGATGAGCAGGTCAGTATCTAGCTTGCAGGCTTTTGCGTGGACAAGGTTGTGCGCTCGGCGCGCTCTGCCCACGTTCACCTGCAATATCCGTATACCAGATTGATCCTTGAGGTTCACTTTGGTTCAGCTCCCTGAGGTCGTATCTGCAAGGGATTCGCGTCTTTTCGATAGATTAAAATTTACGTAATTCTTCCGCTTTTGTAGGGCGCACGGCTATGGTTGCAACCTGCTTCCCGTCCTAGTTCGTCCTTGTTCGTCCTAAGCATTTTTATGTCGGCCTCATCTTTGGATATCCTTGTATAAGCCTGTATGGCGTTGTGTAATATTTTCTCCGTGACCCCGGAATCCAGTCCAGTTATCGTGAAGTGAGTTTCCTTCCTTCTTATTGCCATATTCATCCCGGACATCCTCGTGTCCATTTCCTTCCTTAACTTTTCGGCGGGTCCCTTCCCCTTTAGTTTACCCAGGATGTCCCCCCTTCTGTTTTCTTCATCCTGTCTACTTTGACTCCTATTTTTCCGATGTCTATCTTCTGATTCATTTCTTTCAGGACATCGGTGTATGACTTCGCTTCAGTTTTGATTAGGAGGGCTTCCTCTTGTTCGTGTCTAGCTCTATTTACTACTACGCGGATTGTTTCCGGCAGCTCCTCCCTCTCTTTGATTTGCTTCAAGGCCCTCTCGGCCATTTTATACATCCCTTGCTTCTTAATTTTTACTACATACGTATACCATTGCCTTCTTTGACTGGCCATGGAGCTTTTCTTCGCATTTTCAATATATTCTACATTTCCCTCATTGCAACCCTCTATAATTTCATAGACTTCTTCCCTAATTGTGCATATAATACTTTATACCCCTCCCTCTTTTATATTGTTCCTCGTTACTATCAAGCATTCCTTCTTTTCTATTGTCTCTTGTAGACCCCCCTGTTCCCATTTCGTTTTTTCGTAAACTTTTTCTTCCCATTTCTTTTTATATATGTATTTGACTAAAGTCATTAATATCCCCCCATTTGTTTAAGACTCAATATTTTTTCGGTTTCTTTTTTCTGCCTTTCCTGTTCTATTTTAAGTTTACATTCTTCGCATTTAATGTCTTCCTCCTCCCCTTGTGTCGTTTGGTTTTGGCTAGTTTTGTTTTGTATGGCGGTTATTTCACCTATTAGCTTTCTCGCTTTGGCCTTTTGTTCTCCCTCTATGGATCCTTTGGCATGTAGGATGTCTCGTAGCTCCTTTAGTTTCCTTTGAATCCTCTCATTTTCCGTTTTCCCGGAATATCTTACGCTTTCTTCTGGCTTCTCTTTCTTAAATTTTTCGTTTATTCGCCATCAAACAGAAGAGCTGACAAAATGTCTATGTCTTGCCACTGTGTATTTTGTAGCAGATGGATTTCTACTACAATGTTTTAAAAAATATATCCATTAATTTTATATCCTATCCCAAGAAAAATATCTATTTTTCTAAAATATTTTGTCAGTTTATATATCTTTAAAATTTCCTAAGCCGCTCCTGTTCGAAATATTTCAAAATATTTCGCAGCATTGTAAAACTTAGGAAAATTCCTATTTATTTGTGTAGCATTTACGAACTACGTAGATAGTTATTGTGAAAACATTCCTTATTCTAGAAAAAGTCGAGAGTATATTTCCCTTTGCTTAGAGCGCGAAGCATCGTTTGATATTATTTGTCTGAATTTTGAAAGATCCTTGAGTTTTAGTTGACGATTGGTCAATAATTTTTGGTCGAGAAATGCTTCGGCTCGACGAGCAAGGAGAATTTTCGGAAGGTTAGGCACGCCGCCGAAAAGAAGGTCAGTTCTGAAATATGTTTGAGGGTAGAACATATCTTTTTTGTTAGAACTCACACAAAGAAACGCACTTTGCCGGCTTTAAAATGGTTTTCTTCTTATGGTAGAAGAACTAAAGGTTTTGTAACTTGTCAAGGAATATTATTACAATAGTTTCACAGCAATTAGTTTGGACATATTCATGTGAAACAGTATTATTGTGACGCAGTTTTGTTTTGCCGGTAGAAAAGTGCGTGGTTCCTGTCCTTTGTATAGCTGTTGCTATTTTTATGATGATGTTATGGATTTGTTCATGTTCCAGTAAGAATTCCCGTATTGAAGTTCCTGTTTTGTAATGATTTGAATGTCTTCCCTCCCCCCAATCTCGAATGGAAAATTTTGAAGTTCCAAGTGTGACATGTGAATGGATTTTTGTTTTAAAAATGAAGGTATGAATAATGTTTATTTTAAATAATTCATATTAATTTGGTAAAGGTTTTACATAATTAAATAGTTTGTTTTCAACATGGATTTTATTAGTATCGTTCGCGGTAACGATTCCGTACTTGTCCAGGACAACTTCGCATGCGCACTTTAAAAAAGAGCGTTCTCTTTTTTAAAGTGCGCATGCGATTTTTAAAGTGCGCATGCGAAGTTGTCCTGGACAAGTACGGAATCGTTACCGCGAACGATACTATTGTAAAGTAAATGGAATGGCAGTGACTTTTGACAGCCATAAGTCAAATTTTTGTTTTGGTACACTGCTAAAAATAAGGTTAAGAATTGTAAAATCATATATTTGTTTTTATTATTCATTTCTTGCTTGAGAATATGTTTATTCTCAAAGTAATAATAATAAGGTATAAAGGTTTAAATAAACATTATAAAATGTACACATTTTTATTTCTGTAACCTCTTTCTTTGAGAAAATTATGAACAGATATCTAATACAAGCGAATTAAGTTTTAGCATAGAAGAAAATGTAATGACATAGAAGCCAATAAAGGTAAATGATAGCCCAGTATAGCCCCAACGAGGAATCTACGATGAATGTCCCCCAGTTGGTTTCCAGTAAGTACTCGATATGAGAATTTGAGGATTTTTCAAACGGCGTCCCAATTTGTTTAAATAGTAGGAAAGTCCTCAAGTCTGTGTAAGTATCCTTTGCTTATTTGGTTATGTAGTTAGTCTTCTTTAAACCCTTCTACCTCTCCCAACGAATCTACGACCCGCCACCGCACAAAAAATGAGCTGTCGTATGCATGAAGCTTTATGTGTCTGTTCCTTCTACTAGCCCCATTTCGACCCCCCAGTATCTTAGTAGATAGTCTTTCCTTGATCCCATTAGAGCAGACATGTAAAAACGCATCAATTTCTTTGCCTTTCTTTTCCCCCTTCAGCTTCTATCTCCTCCACTTCTACTATTCAATGTCTATGCAAGTGTGTAACCGATATTCAAATGACCGGGCCACATTTGTTAACATTTATAAGTCAATATGATTAAAAGGTTCTCTTATTCTATTTTTCATATCATCTGGCGTTGTTGGAGGCTTCTGATATACAAGGTTTTTTTATAGCCCTACATGAAAAAATCAATTTTGGAAAATTCCGAGATTGCAGTGGCCAAACAATTGGTCCTCCTCTGCCTATCCACATCCGAGGAAAGTTATTACTTAGATAATTCTGAATAAAGCAGTGTGCTGAACTGGACCACCGTCGTGTACAAACCACAATCGTTGTCGAATATTAAGTGGTACATTTTTCAGTAGTATTGGCAAATGATTATTTAGAAAAACCAGATATGTATATGGCAACATTCGCACAGCCGTCAAAAAAATGTGGGCCAATCACATAATCGCCAACAAGACCAGCCCAAATATTTATAGATCACCATTCACCTAGTTTAAGAGTGTTAACAAAGTAGGGATTGCTTGATGCAGTATTGCAAATTAGTATGAAAATTATATTATTAATAACTGCGTGTCACAATCTCCAATTAGAAAAAATTTACTAACTACTTCTTGGCTCAGAATACTGTTGACAAAAGTCTAAAAACTGATACATCGGTTGCATATTGTTTTGATTTGTGTTTTGTGTGAGTTATTTATTGAATAAAAATAATATTGTTATATTACTATGTACTAAAGCAGTGATAAAGCCAATCTGGACATATGGCATCGAACTGTGTGGCTGTGCTAGCAAATCCAATACCGTGATTATCCAGAAAGCACAATTCAATACACTTCGAGCAATAGTTAATGCACCATGGTACGTATCAAACCAAACTCTACACACTGACCTAAAAATTCCATATGTAAACGAAGTCATTCGAGAAAACAACAGAAAACACCACAACAAACTAGAAGACCACCCTAATCCATTACTTCATCCACTACTGCAACCTGTCCACAATAGAGGACTCAGAAGAAGCTGGCCATCCGATCTAAGAGGTAACTGAGGAAACATCTCTGGCTGTTTACCTCTCCACGTCACCACAAGTACAATCATTATTTTACTGTATTAGCTGTATTACCAACAAATTGACTCATAGATGTTTGTATTATATCTGATTGTCAATAAAGGGAGATAATAAAAAAATATTATATACAAGACATTTTTTTTTTGTAAGAATTTTAAGATTCTTGTATATTATGGAATTATGATATGGGCCATTCCACGAACATACGCCTGTTTTGGATTACCTCGACAACGAATATTTTACTGTGCAACATAAGAAGTACGAAAGTAAATGGCGCTAATAATTATTCCAATAAACAACAATGTAATTTGCAATTTACTTTCGTTCTTCTTATTTTGCCCAGTAAAATATTCGTTGTCGAAGTAATCCAAAACAGGCGTATGTTCGTGGAAAAGGGTATAATTCCTTAATATCACATTTATTGATACATTCATTGCATATTGTTATGGTTTATATTTTTGTTAGTTATTTATTGAATAAAAATAATTTTCTTATATTATCACTCAATACTAACTTATTTCTACTAGGAAAATTGAATGTATGTAATCTCGAAATTTGAAGAAAACTAAAAATGTCTCGAAAAATAATGGGTTTAGGTATATAAAAATGAAAGAGTATCATAAAAATACAATATTTCTGAAAAATAAAATATACGGTGATCCATTTAAAAAAATTGAGAACATGGTAATCTGGTTTTGTCGTTCACCCTGTATACAAATATTCGTTGATGATTCCAATCAAACTTAATTTAAAAACTACATTGTTTACCTTATTATATAAAATAAATAATTTTTTATGAATTACTTCTTTCTATACATGGTGTTAATCTCATAGGGATTTCGAAATAAAAATGAACATAACTTGTTAAATACTCTGTATAGTAATGCGAAACCTTATATTATAAGAACAAAAATTATGATAGGAATGTAAATGTGAAAAAATATATATGGTGTCCCATTTAAAAATTATTTGTTTGCTATCCCACGCAGTTATCGATCACACTGTAGAATTTGATATATTTTCCAAGCCTGGAGAATATTATTGACTATAATGGAATTAACGACCCATGTCGCACTAAAAACTCACTGTTGTTCTGAAGCTATTTTCTTGTGGCATTTTTACAATTTTAATTTTTACAATGGGAAATAAGCCACAATGTTATTAAAAAATGATTTTTATTAACGTTTCGACGCCCAAATCGGGTGCCGTTGTCAAAATACAAAATACTACTAATACAAACAAAAATGTTGTTGCTTAGTAAAAAAATTCTTTAAAAAATTAATAACATTGTGGCTTATTTCCCATTGTAAAAATTAAAACTAAAAACTCACCCTGTATACAGGGTGTCCCAAAAAGATTGGTCATAAATTATACCACACATTCTGGGGTCAAAAATAGTTCGCTTGAACCTAACTTACCTTAGTACAAATGTGCTCATAAAAAAAAGTTACAGCCCTTTGAAGTTACAAAATGAAAATCGATTTTTTTTAATATATCAAAAACTATTAGAGATTTTTTATTGAAAACGGACCTGTATTATTCTTATGGCAGGAACATCTTAAAACAAAATTATAGTGAAATTTGTCCACCTCATAAAAATTTTATGGGGGTTTTGTTCCCTTAAACTCCTCCAAACTTTTGTGTACGTTCCAATTAATTCATTATTGTGGTACCATTAGTTAATCACAACGTTTTTAAAACTTTTTGCCTCTTATTATTTTTTCGATAAGCCAGTTTTTATCGAAATGCGGCTTATTTTTTAATATATTTACATAAAAAATTTATGGAGGTTTTGTTCTTTTAAACCCCCCAAATGTTTGTGTACGTTCTAATTGAACTATTATTTTGGTACCATTAGTTAAACACAGTGTTTTTAAAACTTTTTTGCCTCTTAGTCTTTTTTTGATAAGTCACCTTTTATTGAGATGTGGCTTTTTTTCAAAATATACCTACCTAAAAATCTAAATTATAAATAAATTTTCAGATTATTAACAAGTCTCTATAATCGTACTTAACCATAATATACAAATATGTGGTGGATTCGACAAATATTCAAAATATCTCGATAAACAGTGACTTATTGAAAAAGTACTAGGAGGCAAAAAAGTTTTAAAAACATTGTATTTCACTAATGGTGATACAATAATAATTTAATTGGAACGTCCACAAAAGTTTGGGGGTTTAAGGGAACAAAACCCCCATACAATTTTTATGGGGTGCACAAATTTCACTTTAATTTTTATTTAAGATGTTGCTGCCATAACAATGCCACATGTCCATTTTCAATAAAAAATCTCTAAGAGTTTTCGATATAAATAAAGAAAAAAATCGATTTTCATTTTGTAACTTCAAAGGGCTGTAACTTTTTTTCTGTGCACTATTGTATATAGGTAAGTGAGGTTCAATCAACCTATTTTTGACCCCAGAATCTGTGGTATAATTTATGACCAATCTTTTCGGGACACCCTGTATATATGCAAGGTGAGTCATGAGGAACTGTACATACTCCTACCTCGTATGGAGCCCCTATGGGGAATAACAAATGACCATTAAAAAGTATCTGCTCCCATTGTTTAATAATATACAGGGCGGGTTGTTAATTTTTACAGAAATTTGTATTCGTCATAATTTTTGAACGGTAAGATCGATGTGTCTCTTATTTTGGTCAATCGTTACACTATTACCACCCAATCAACTGATTTATCCAAACTAGAAAAAATCAGGTCCGGCTTTAAAAAATTAGTTCATTTTGGTCTTAGCAAAAATTTCACCCTGTATATGGTTTTTGAAAACTCTAATAAGAATTTTACAAATTAGACAAATAGGTAATTAAAATGGCATATTTATTTTTTACTTAACCCACACGATTACTTAATTTCTAATAAAAAAATCAAATTTGACTATGAATTAAAAGTTTGGTGAAGTGAACCATAGATTTAAAAAAATTAACTTTTATTACAAAAATTAATTTTTTTGAACAAATATTTAATTTATAAATTAAGACTCAATCTGAAACTGTAAAGAGGCAACCGATTATGTATGTATGTATGTATTTAATTTATAAGTTAACATCCCATCAACTGATTTATCCAAACTAGAAAAAAAATCAGGCCTGGATTTAAAAAAAAATTAGTTCGTTTTGGTCTTATGGTGCTTATTGTATGCTGATGATGTCGTGTTAGTAGGAAATAGTGAAAGAGACTTAGAACAAAAACTGGAACAGTGGAGGCAAGCTCTGGAGGAAAAAGGTTTAAAACTTAGTAGGACAAAAACAGAGTATTTGGAATGTTCATTTAAAGATGGAGTTACTACAAATAAAATGGTATCTTTGGATGGTGAACTGGTTGTAAAAAGCAATAGTTTTAAGTACCTGGGATCGGTATTACAGAGTAATGGAGAAATAGATGGAGATGCATGCAGTAGAATTAGGGCTGGATGGATGAAGTGGAAAGAAGCGAGTGGTATGTTGTGTGACAGAAAAATTCCAATGAAGCTGAAGGGAAAATTCTATAAAACAGCCATAAGACCGGCTATGATGAACGGAACTGAATGTTGGTCAGTGAAGAAGAACGAGGAACAACGAATGCATGTGGCGGAAATGAGAATGCTTAGATGGATGAGTGGAGTGACAAAGAAGGATAAAATTAGAAATGAGTATATTCATTGTCAAAAAATTCATTGTCACTCGACATTCAAATTAGTGTAAGCGTCACCTTCTGGAAATTACTGTCAGTAGTAATTGCACAAGAACTCTAAAATTATCGAATTTTTCCCGAGTGACACTTTGACAGTTTTGACACTCCCCTTCGGGTCGTGAAATTATGTCAAAGTGTCACGAGGGCAAAAATTTGATAATAATTTTAGAGATCGAGTACAATTTGCTGCGATTATTTCATGAATAAAACTGTTCAAAACCAAAATTTTATTGTAATTTATTTATGTAAGTACAAATTAGTACAATTAAACACACAGTTGTTATAAATATTTGACGGTTGAAAGTCATCACTTTTATAACTTTTAAAACATTCATTGTCTTTAATGTCACTGAATGTATTTTTTCGTAGCAACGAAGGGCATCTGACGTAATATACTTGACGAGGGGATATTATCAAAAATTATCACTTTAATTTTTATTTCTGTATTTCATTTCATTTGCATATCGTAGGTGTAGTAAGCATTAATAGCCTTTGTAAAAAATACCGAAAGTGCACTTGTACTCGTATATGTTTGATTTGTAGTTTTTTAAGGACAAGAAGCGCAATTTATATTTATATTTTATATTTCTCATCCCAAAAAACCCCTGCTCACCAAATGTTGTGTAGTTATCTCATGCCTGTCAGGAATAATATTCAAGAATAAATAAAATAAAAGTTTAACTTTGACACTATGTATTTCGGTTATCAACATTCGTACTAAGGTAAGTTAGCTTAAATTCTTAAATCGACCTATTTTAAGCTGAGGAATTTAAGGTTAAGCTATGATGGCCCATTCTTTACCAAACACCCTGTATATCGTTAATATTAAAGAATGTATCGAATATCGACACACTGTTACAGCCTTAAGCGGGCCCCACACTCTCGGCGAAGTTACTTCGCCAAAGTTGACCGAAGTCCGAAGTACCTCTCTACACGCTCGTTCTACTTCGCGAGGAACACATTCAAGCGGTGCGATACCGACAAAGATCCCTTTGATTCGGACGCGTCAGACCGACAGAGAACGGAAGTAGAACGAAGCGAGGCAAAGTTGCACAAGGTGGCCGTCTACACTCTCGTACTTGTTGAACCTCGATCGACTTCGGCGAGAGTGTGTTCACATTAGTTTTATGAATTAAAGGCCAGAACGCATTAGAGTCGCCGACAACAAGAATCGAAAGTTCTCTTAACCAAGCTCTTAAAGCAAATATTGCTAAACATAATGAGATTGTTAAAAAAATAGATATATCGTTAGAACACTTAGAGATGTCGTATGTTTTTAGGTTAAACAAGAATTAGTGTTTCGGGGTCATTTTGAGGGCGATGACTCTCGACAGTCGAGGCAATTACAGGGAATTGTTAACATTAATAGCTAAAAAAAGATCAAAAATTTTTCCAACATCTAGAAATATCAACTGTTTTTTAGAGAGTTTCAAGTGATGTACAAAACAAGATTATTGAAGCCAAGTCTGCATTTCACGCTACGATATGCAAAGTGGCCAAACCCACAACCCACAATTTTGCCAAAACGCTTTTATTACATTAGGCCGGTCGTCCATTGGAAGCGTAGTCGCGCTACTCGTAGGTAGCGTCTAATCATACGTCCGTGTATGTGCGATCATGCGACTGGTATCATCCACTGCAGGCGACTGTATACCACGGTTCTTAGACATTACTACGGTTGCCCAGATCGACTAACCAATGAACATTAAGGGTGCGATTACATCACGAGTGTACTGTCATTTGAATCATAATATGATTTTTTTAATCCTGAGAAAACTAATAACTATTTTAGAAAAATTTAAACGCAGAATGAAAGATTATTACCGAGGGCGGAAAGCCCCTTAGAATAAACAAGCAGTTTCTTTTGAATGAAATATTTGAAATTAAATATCACACTTCTCTTTTATTTTCAGCCCTGTAACTTATTAAAATAAACATTATAGTTTTCAGGGACTTGCGGCCCTCGGTAATAATGTAGTCTTTCATTCTGAGTTTAAATTTTTCAAAAATATTTATTAGTTTTCTCAGGATTCGAAAAAATGAATACAATTAAAACACGTTGAGAATTTTGACATGCGCCAAAATGATGTATGGAAAATAGTCGAGATAGTCAAGAAATAAAGATGTTTAGTGGATTATATAATACCTAATTATTGAAAACTGTTGATATTTATCCATGTATGTAATATTTACGGAAATCTAGGACTTCAATATCCATTCTACACTGAAAATTTGTCGATGATTTTCCAATAATGCTGGATTAACTATTGAATACATACTATCCTTAGAGGTCAGCTAGGATTATGTGAATTAGAATTACTTGTATAATTTAGGTATTGTAAGAATTTAAATAATAGGTATACTTAATAAATTTGGCCACAGCCTGTACCTGGCATTCTAAAATGTCATCAACATTATTATTACGTTAATACTTAATGAACTTTTAACGTTTTAACCTACCTTATAAAAATATATTCTTTTTTAAACTCCTACAATAGGTACGATCTACAACTTTCATGAATAATTCAAAGTTTTTACGGGAAACAACACCAAAATTACAAATACAAAAATATAAAGTAAACTAGGATATACCGGGTTGTGAATTGGAAAAGGGGCCATAGGAAACTCAATGTAAAATTCTAAACTGTTAAATTCCAGCTTCCCTAATTATTTTACATCAAAAGACATTAGAAACTATTTGTAGAGGATTGAAATCTGTATTGAAAACAACTGTTAAAATTGGTCTACGAATTAAACATATTTTAAATAAAAAAAACAAAAACCATATAATGGATTTCGATAATACTAAAATTTTGTGCAGTGAAGGTAATAAATTCAAAAGGACCTTTTTGGAAATGGTATCTATTAGTAAAAGTGATAATAGTTTAAATAAAAGATCAGAAATTCAAAATTTAAGTAAAATTTATAACTACATCATCTCTTTATAATTCAAATATTTCACCATAAAACCATAAGACACATTGATTCCAAAAATTTTTTTTTATTCTATTTTTATATCCTTTTTTAAAAAAAATTTGCACTTCTGTAAACTATAATATAAAAACAAAATATTTTTCTACTTACTTAAATCTTCTTTTTGTTTCTTTTTAATAAATTATCACTTTGGTAATATACTTAAATATATCCCACTTTCATTTACTTGTCTATGTAGGATGACTTTTTATTTGACATTGACTTTGAATTTTATAAAAAAATTTATTTTATCGATAATTTTAAATTCAAAATTAAATAAAAATTCATAAATTTTCCTTACAGTCTGGGAAATATACATTTTGATAATAATTTATATTTGATGTTACTTAAGTTAGCAGTTTAATAACCAACCTAAATTTATCTGGTGAGTTATATTTTTTACATCATTTTTGTTTCCACTTTATTAGCAACTCTGTATTTTAGCTCTTGAAAAGGAATGTAATTAACATTCGAAAGCTTGAGAGATATAAAATAGTTTTCTAAAAGCCCTTTTTTATTGACTCCAACCCACAGAAACTTAAAATTGTTTTTTAAATAAGTCAACATAGTACTTCTTTTTCTTTACTTTGAGTATATATATATATATATATATATATATATATATATATATATATATATATATATATATATATATGTCTTCATATCAAGGCGAGATCCGTTTGTATCATAAGCTATACAAGATGAGATCCGTTTTGCAAGGCGAGATCCGATTTTGGATCTCACCTTGTATTCACGTGTATATAGTGACATCTCGATGTAACAATGGTTGGGGTACAAGGAAATCGATTTTTGTCTGGACCTCATTTTGCATCCCTTTTGGTGAATTTTATATTGCAGTGGTTCCACTAAATCCGCTGTAGAGGGCAGCGCGCGCGATCCGTTGTGTATATGCTAAATATATATTTTGCAGACAACCCGAGATCCGGTAAATTTGGAAACATCGCAAATGAATTTCACGGTCAGCTCTCTCACTCGGCTTATGTCTAGCTTGAATAAGAATATTTACATTATTTAAGAGCTCTGTCCAGAAAGGCGATTGTCAAATATCTCGAGAACTAGACGGCATATCGAAAAAACTTTGGAATGCTTTTTTAATGGTTTTTCAAAATCTATCTTCTTCTTCTTCATGTGCCATCTCCTCTAAGAAGGTTGGCAACCATCACGGCAATTCGCACTTTCGATACCGCTGCTCTAAAGAGATCAGCAGAAGTGCAATTAAACCAAGCTCTCAAATTGTTTAACCAGGAGATGCGTCTTCTTCCGCGACTCCTTCTACCCTGTATTCTTCCTTGCATTATCAATTGTAACAAGTTATAACGCTCGCCCCTCATAACATGTCCCAGATATTGCAGTTTTCTGACTTTAATTGTATTTAAAACCTCTTTATCTTTTCCCATTCTTCTCAACACCTCGGTTCTTATTCTGCCTGCGAAAGCGGTGGGTGTAGCAACTTTGAATTATCAACTGAAACCCTTTATTTTTAATTAAATAGTTGAAATTTAGAATTAAAAATACACAACTTTTGTTTGAATCGATAAGAGCTTATTTAATCCAGTCGGAAGAGCTTCAAAATCTTCGTTTTGATGACATTTTTAGGGTTTAGGGGTACCTCAGGTAGTTAGCTTAAAACGTAAGAAATAAATTTGAATAGTAACGGATTAAGCCAACACAGAGCCTATCGCAAATGTATACTTTTCATTAATGTTTATTGATAAACAAAGCTCCAATTCTATTTTACTTCAACTCGTTTTAAGGCTATTTCAATAAACTAACCGGTTCTTTTTTCAGTTTTTTGGTAAAATATTGTAACTTATAGACGAAAATTCTTAAAATCGGCTATTTTTCATTTAAATTGTCAATAAATAATTAAATTGAGAAAAAATTGGTCAGATTTACATAAATTTTTCTATTCCGTCCATATAGAAACTAAAACAATTGTTACGTAGTTACACTGAGTCTCATAAAAACCGTGTATTTTTACTCATTGCTTTGAGCTATTTCACGTAAAATCGAGATATAAGTTGTATTTTTACATAAGTTATATTAACGTTAAACTGACTTAATTTATAGTTTTATAAGCAACAATTAAGTATAGCGAAATTTATAAAACCTTGTTTAAATTGTTTTACATGCTCTATAATGCGGTTATCTTAAATTTTGTTTTGAATGTTTTTCTTCTTACTGGTAGACAAAAAATGGCAAAATGTGCATTTTTTACATCAAATTGTTGATAACCAACATAGTTACTACTCACAATATTTAAAAAAAACTAACCGTCGGTATAACAGGTTGCGTGGCAACCAGATGCAGAACAGTACCATAAATGTTTTCCACTTTTTAGCACTTTTTTCAAGTGAAATTTAAAATCATTTACCACCAATAACTTACACCCATGTTCACTCATTACGAAATCTGTTACAAGAATTTCAGCGATTTCAGCCATTTTTTCAAAATTTATTTGGATTTTCTCTAGTAATCCTTCCAAAAGACAATACATAAATGATGAATACCTTTTACATCAACTTCAAGGAGGGTAATTTATACAGGTACATACCTGGAATTATTATATGGACCGTTCACTCTTGTTAGAGTATAGTTCACTCAAATATGAGCTCTTTTAATCCATTTCACGCGGTAAATTAGTCCGCTTTTCCTTTAGGTCGTAGTTCATAGGTTGTGATGTTTTTTTGCCTTCTCTACTATCTTCTTCCACTCTCTCCGGTCCTGAATCTTTTCTCTCCAGTTTGCAATTTCCATCTTTGATATATCGTCTAGCAGTTGATCTTCCCATCTTATTTTTGGTCTTCCTCTCGGTCTATTTTTTACTGGTTTCCAGTTCATTATCTTCCTGATCAGTTCTTCTACCCCTCTTCTTTGTGTGTGCCCAAACCATCTGAGCCTTTGTGCTTTAATGAATTTTACTATATCTTCTCCTTTATTTATATTTATTATTTCATGGTTCATCAGCTTTCTATATTCCCCTGTTTCTGTCTTTACTGGGCCATGTATTCTTCTCATAATTTTTCTCTCAATTATTCTTAACTTTTCTTCGTCTTTTTTCGTAAGGCACATTACTTCTGCTCCATAGGCTATCACTGATCTGATTGCTGCTGTGTATATTTTTGATTTTGTTTTTTGCTCAGGTTTTTGTCCTTGAGTAATTGGTGATATTTCCAATATACTCTATTACCTGCTTTAATTCTTTCGTTTATCTCTATACTCCTTCCGTTTTTGCCGTCCACCATCACCCCCAGGTATTTGAAGCAATCTACTCTCTGGAATGTATTTTCACCTATCTTTATTTCTGTTATTCTGTTTACATTGTCTCGTTTGCTTATAAGATATTTTGTTTTATTCTGATTGATTATTGATCCTCTCGTCTTTGCTTCTCTTACCAGGGTTAAAAGTGCCTGTTCTAGTCTTTTTTTATCTCGTGCTACCAGTCCCAGGTCATCTGCATATCCTATGATCTGTGTTGAGCTTTGAATGATTGTCGTTTTCAGCCCTGTGTCACTAATTACTCCTTCTAGAGCGATATTAAATAGTGTCGTTTGTCCTTGACAGACTGTCTCCTTGTCTTACTTCAAGTTCTATTTTGATGTCATTTGTATCGCCCTCATTTGTTTTAACTTTTGCTGTTGAGTCTTTTATTGTCATTCTAGATAGTCTTATTAATTTTGCCGGTATCTCCATTTTTTTCATTTATTTTAATAATTGTTGTCTGTATATGCTGTCGAAGGCCTGTTAGAAGTCGATGAATAGTATGTGTAATTCTATGTCATGTTCATAGCTTTTTTCAATTGTTTGTGTCAGTACGTGTATTGCATCTATTGTTGATCTTCCTTTTCTAAAACCCTGTTGGTATGGTCCTATAATTTTTTCTGTGTATTGATTTAGTCGGTTTCTTATAATTGTGGTCAATATCTTATACGTTGTATTTAGTAGCATAATTGGTCTGTAGTTGCAGCACTTAGTTGGATCTCCTTTCTTAAAGATTGGTGCGATGTGTCCGTTTTTCCATTCTATGGGCATGCTTTCGTCCTTCCAAATTGTAACCATTAACTTGTGCATTCGCTTCGTGAGCTCCTCTCCTCCGTTGATGATCAGTATGTTGTTGATTTCATCTGGCCCTAGCGTTTTGTTTACTTTTAGTTGTTTTAATACGTCCATGAATTCCTGATAAGTAGGTGCGCCTTCCTCTTCATCTCTGTTATCTCTTATATCCTCATCCTCTGAATATGCCTTATTGTCGTTTTTGTATAGGTCCGTGAAATGTTTTTCCCAATCTTTTTTGTTTATTTTTGTGACAGATTTTTTGGTACTGTATTGTTGTTTTATCTATTCGAACAATTTCTTGTTGTCTTTATTATTCGTTTCCAATTCTTGCATTTGTTCAGAGATCCATGTGTTGTTCTTCTATAGAGTTTCAATGCTTCTTGTTTTTCTTTTCTATATTGGTCCAGTTGTTCCTGTTCGGCACTTTGTAGCCATTTGTTTCTTGCGAGGTGCTTCAATTGACTTTTTTGGTGACATTCCTCATCAAACCATTCTTTCGATTCTTTGTTTTTTGGAATCCTATTATTTGTTCTGCTGTCTCTATTATGCTGTTCTTTATGTTTTTCCATTCTCCTTCTATTTCTATGTGCTCGTACTGACCCAATTTCTGTTCCAGTTGTTCTGTATATTGTTGCTTTGTTTCTTGCGTTTTCAGATTGGCTATATTCCATTTCCTCCTTTTTCCTTCCTTATGATTATTTGCTTTGATTATTTTCATCTTAAGTTTTGCTATCAACAATATGTGGTCAGTGCCTCCATTTGCCCCTCTATATGACCTTACGTCTTGTACTATTTGTGTCCACTTTTTCGAAATTAGAGTATGATTTATTTGGTTTCCATCCATTCTTCCTGGTATCATCCATGTTATTTTGTGTTCTTTTTTATGTTTATGCCCAGTACTAACTATATATGTGTTTGTTACTGCTGCTAAGTTGCAGATTTCTCCTCCATTATCATTCGTAGTTTCATGAATGGTTTCTTTGCCAGCTACATTACGATTATAGTCCTCCTTTCCGATCTTTGCATTAAAATCACCCAATATTATTAATATGTCATTCCTCGGAATATTTTCACAGGTTTCTTCCAGGATGTCGTAGAATTCTGCTTTATCTTCTTGGTTTGCTTCTTCGGTGGGTGCATAGCAATTGACTATCGAGATGTTGGCTTGTTTATTTTCTTATGTAAGATATCCTTTCATTAACTGCTTTGAATTGTATCACTTTTTCCCTCATTTTTTTGTTCACCATAAATGCCGTACCATTCGTTCCCTGTTTGTTTTCTCCCGAATAATACATGCTAAAGCTTTTCTTCTCAATTTTTCCTTCTTTCTTCCATCGTATTTCCTGTAGGGCTAGGATTTCTAGTTGGTATTTTTTCATTTCAAGAGCTATTTCTTGCATCTTACCTACTGCCATCATGGTTCTAATATTCCAAGATCCCATTCTAATGGGTTTTGTTCTTTTCTTCTTATTGAGATTATTTCTTTATTTTGTGTGCGTTATTTTGTTTTCGTTAACTGTTTGCATTTCCGAGTCTTTTTTTGCCATGTCAATATCATATTTCAGCCGCTGTTCTTCGTTTATTAGTTTTTTGAATTTTTTATCAGCTGTTCTCTCTCTTCGTTCCATATCTAGATTTTGCCATTCACTATTAATTTCTTGTAGCCGATTTTCGTTTGTTTACCTTTGCTTCTTTCGTCCTTTGCTATTTTAGTTATTTCCTTTTGTATTTCTTTTTCTTTGGATGTCCAATCGTTGTTTATATAGATACGATCTTTATGCTGTTTTAGTTTACGTTTCTTGTTTAGGATTTCCATTTTATCCGTGAGGGCTTCTGTTTCTATTGCGCATACTGTTTCTCCTATCTTTTTTGCACTTCTAAGTTTTATTTGTATTTGCAACTCTTGGGCTATGAAATTTTCCATTTCTTCTTTTAATTTCTTATAATCATTTGTTTCTACTTTCAACCCAGTTACGATCAAGCTTTTCTTTTTGCTAAATTTCTCCAGTTGCTCCATTCTTTCATGTAGCTGTTTTACTTCTTTTTTTAGTTTTTGATTCTCTGCTTTTACATCCATTAACTCTTTATTGGTTTGTTGTTATTCTTTCCTTATTTGTTTTGTTTCCTGAAGCATTTCATCGTTTTTATTCATTAGCTCTTTCATTATTGTAATCATAACATTTTCCATGTCTTCCTTGTTTTCGTTGCCTGCTTTGCTTGGTGACCGTTTTTTAATTTTACTTCTATTAAAACAATCATCCAAGTTTTCTCTTTTTTCGTTTCATCATCGGTTTCACTTCCTGTGCATTTTCCATTTTCTAGGAGTGCAGCGCTAAATACCTGGAGTACCGATATTAGATTATCAACAATACTTAAAAAATGAAATTTACCAATTCACCGGTAGTTAATGGGTTATCTAAAAATTACCTGCGCACCAGAGTTGCCAGTTGGCCTGTAATTAGGATGGGGGATTAAAATAGATACGAATTCACCGGGACCCGGAAATATGCACACTCTGATATTCTAGTTACGTAAGCTCGTCCGATTGGCGCATGACGTCAGCAACAGGGTAAAGCATAGTCCCGTCTATGCGTTCGTAATACGAACGCGAATAAAATTTGAGAATAGTACAAATGAGTGAATTATGACTAAAAGAAACTAAGTGATCTTAATAGTTTAGAGGAAAATTATTAAACTATTTACTTTTATTTAAATTGATTTTCAGTTATTTGTAAAGTTCCCAGTTTCTTGATTATATTGGTATCCGGAAAATAAAAATATTCATATAATCGATATCTAATAAAATTATTATATTTCGTTAGTTGGCAAAAATTGATTAGTGGCCTACACATTAGTAAATATAATTTTTACCAAGGGGAAGAAAAGCCCCAAACAAAACCATAAATTTAATGGATTGATAAAAAAACAAAATTTTTTACTTTTTAAATAATGTATTTCATCAGATTTAAGTAAGAGGCTTGGAAAAGACAAAAACAAGTTTTACAGTTTTCATGCCATGCACTTTATTTAAATTTTGTGCATGTGAAATAGATGCATAGATATAACAGAATAGATTAGGCCAGTTCGAAAAATAGCGTAACGCGGAACAGTTCATGTCGGTGGTCTATCTATCTCTCTACCGGCGCTTAGCTTTCTCTCTCTAGCATATGATGGCCGCCGCCTGTGTGTCACTGTCGTTCCGTTATTCCCACCTCTTGGTAGATACGCTCACACTCGCACGACAGACAAAGATAGCTAGACCACCGTACTTGAAATCGGCGTTACACCCCGATGCATTGAGTGGCATATGACTAGCCTGATCTATTTTCTTTACATATCTCTGAATAGATGTACATACAGCAACTATGTAGCAGTTTTCATAATTTTTCTTTTACGCAATGTCAGGTTGTTAAGAGACTTGTTTAATTCTTTAATTCGGAAGTACATCCGAGTCCGAGACCTAAAAAATAACTTGTTCGCTTTGTTAGAACAGTCTACAGTTACACTTTTGGACATAAAGTTTTCTAAATAATTTTTAGTTACCAAAATGGAATCACCATTCATGTGGAAGGAAAAATTGTCTCCAGTTATGTTAATATATGACAAGAGAGTGTCTGATGGTTTACATAAACCACACTTACTCAAATGATCAACCCACGTGTACGTTGAAACATCTTCGGATTGAATACTGGAGTCCTTCAATTTATGGCAGATATAACCAGCCAAATTCTCCAAACCATCATACTCGAGGTCACTAATGTTTTTTCATTCTGACTCTCATTGAGAACTTGAAAATCCACAACTGTTTCGTTGTTAGAATCCAGCCTTTGGATCAATTGTCCAGAAATTGGTAAATCTGGGATGTCGTCTGTTTAAACGTTCGAAAATTCGTTCCGTTGTCTTTCCTACCCGTATATAACTTTTATAAAATATAACAAACCTTTTTGTAAACACTTTAAAAAATTTTAATGGGTTTTCCCCGAAAAGAGCTTCATTTTTTGGTACTATGTATCACGTTAAAATATTTGATTTGGAATTTGAAGGATAAGATCGTCTTTTTTATGAGCTACAAATTTACTTTTACTGGTTCTATAGACTAAGAATATACCATTTTTTCGTTTTTTTTATATGCTACATTTTTTCCAAGAATATTTTTTCGATAAAATACTTACTTTTTGAGTATTTGCGAAAAACCGCCGAAAAACATGTTTTTTTTTTGTTGAAAAGTAAACATTTTTAGTCGCAAGTGACTCTAGTACCTACCACTGAATTAACCTAGTACCTAAGTTAAAAAAAACTCTATAGAGCAAAAGTTGCTTAAAGTTAGTCAGATCTGTTTCCGGACTTATTTTAAACGTATATTTTTTCACCCTCCAAGTAAAAGCAATCAACGGCACAAATTCAACTTTGAAGTGGGGGATGGGTAGAATCTAAATCCAAATTTTCATGCAATTAGGAGTTGACCCTGAAAATTATGTGTGTTTCTTTTTATCTTTTAAATCATTTTACTTAAAATCATTTTTTAACTACCAAATAATAATTACATATTGAGTTATTTTATTTTTTAAACTTTAATAATAATTATAAAAATTTTTACTTTCTTGTAATGTATTTTTAAAACAAGCAATCATTTAAATAATTATTTTGTAACAATTTGTATTATTTAAGAATATAATAATTACATTTTGGTTTCGTAGTAAGTGTTTTTTAAGAATATTAATGTATAGTTTTAAAATATTGTATTGCAAATAATTATCATTATTAAATGGTTATTATTTGTGAAGTATTCTTTTTCTTTTTTCACACCCTTATGTATGTAACAAAACTAAGGGACTTTCTGAAAGGTAAATCGTAGACGTTAAAGACACAAAAGAAGCGATACTTAAAAGTTACATAAAGAATTCGAGACAACGCTGTTGGTGCCGTCATTGACTCCGCCCGCTATATATCTGTATATCGTGGGAAATATACAATACAACACGAGCTCCAATCGCTCGACTAATACTCTTTAGAGCTGGCATCAGTGTGTGATCTCGCGTTGATCGGTAAATATCTAAAATTTCGTATATAAGTCCTCCCCTTTACTTTTCAGCTACGGATCTCGTTTCGCTGTAAATTTATCAGAAAAATTTAAGTACAAAAATCTTTTCCCCTCTAAGTGTGCCATGATTAATATGTTAATTATAAAGATAGTTATGAACAGTATACTCCAATAATTAATTTCCTATTGGTGGATCTCGGGTTGTCCTCGATTTAGTCGGATCTCACCTTGATAGGAAGACGTATATATATATATATATATATATATATATATATGTATATATATATATATATATATATATATATATATATATGTATATATATATATATATATATATATATATATATATATATATATATATATATATATATATATATATATATAGAGAGAGAGAGAGAGAGAGAGAAAGTCAAAGACAGTAACGGGTTACTGGTAAAACAAAGACAGTTGAAGGTAACCGGGAACGACCCAATACTAAGGAAGCAATAAAAAACGGGTGCTTCTAAGTGAGTGTCTTTTATTAAAAGTCAAGCTTTCGCCACATAATTTTGGGCTTCATCAGAACTTGCTGGAATGGAAAAACATTCTTTACAATCATCATAAATTAAAGATGTTATTTTAATCTTACCTAAATGTTGACACTATTTCTTAGTGCATAATAAAATTGATATGAAACCACACATTGTCACAAAAACAAACTAATCACATCTCCCAACTGGAGGAAAAATGGCAAACAAAGCCTTTATTAAGTATTAAAATTCATTTTTTAAATCACCCATGTGGCCGGCATTTTTGACAAGTAATTGTTAATTAAGTCATGTGTCGTTTCGACTGTCAATTATCGAAACGCCACCTGTCTTAATCACTTCTTCTTTTTTTCAGCATAGGACACTAACTTTATTAAGTCACATATTGGACACTTTTTAAATTTCACAACAAAATACCATAGAAATATAGGTCCCGTTCTATATAAACATATCATGTTAAATAAATTATGTGGTTTGTATTTAGTGTTGGATATAGTAGTCAACACTCCGATGAGATGTACGTATTACATACCTTTTGTTAAAGAAACAAATATATCAGTGATGTTGATAGATGCAAAAGTTAAATCTTGTTTACAAAAGGGAAATAACACATCCGTGTAGGTGTTAGTAATGTAACAAGTAATTTCATTGTTGTCTTTTTACATTTACATTCTTTTATGTTAGTGGTATAAACACATAAACACACTTCTTGGACATATTATGTTTATACCACTAACATAAAAGAATGTAAATGTAAAAAGACAACAATGAAATTACTTGTTACATTACTAACACCTACACGGATGTGTTATTTCCCTTTTGTAAACAAGATTTAACTTTTGCATCTATCAACATCACTGATATATTTGTTTCTTTAACAAAAGGTATGTAATACGTACATCTCATCGGAGTGTTGACTACTATATCCAACACTAAATACAAACCACATAATTTATTTAACATGATATGTTTATATAGAATGGGACCTATATTTCTATGGTATTTTGTTGTGAAATTTAAAAAGTGTCCAATATGTGACTTAATAAAGTTAGTGTCCTATGCTGAAAAAAAGAAGAAGTGATTAAGACAGGTGGCGTAACTAACGCCAATGCAACCAATGCGGTGCATTGGGGCGCAGGCCGTAGAGGGGCGCAAAAAACTGATATTCTGGAAAAATTTTAGCAAAAAAATATGTTGAAGCAAATATAATGTTTAGCTTCCCGAAAATAAAAAATGTAAAAAAATATTCGTGGTATGTTATTCCGTTCACTCACTTCCGTTCAGACACAACAGAATGTTGGTGACTCTTTTGTTTACTATTATAGTTATCGTGTTTATGGCTTTCTCATCACAACTGCTTTTGTTTATTTATCGTTGTTAGCTACAAAGATATTCAGGTAAAATATTTTACGTGTCCCTGTCAGTCCTTGTTGTAAGATCGTACGGTTCAGTAGCTTTATTTGTTACATAAAAATACAAAACAAATTTTGTCGGTGTATTTGTTATACAATTGAAATAAGTGGACCGTTTATTTGTGCGTTTTAGTGGATTTAGTGTGAACAAAATGAACGGAAATAAAAGAAAAAGACCTAGTGGTGCTGAGTTCCGAAAAAGGAAAAAACAAGAAGATGAAAAAGTGAAAAAACTACCAAAGATTGACATGTTTTAAAAATCAAGGATTTTGCTGGTACTTCTAAAAGTCAATCAGGTGACGATGGTGTTGGTGAGAGTGAATGTGAGCGTGGGTACAAAATATCCACGATAGAAGAGATCGTCGCATTGCATTTTCTTGCCGATAACCAAAATTCAGAAGTCCACCAAAACGTGAGTAAGTCTGCTGATTTAAATATTACGTATTATACAGCTCCTTCTACATCAGCAACTGGCATAAGTAGTATAGTACAAGAAAATACTGATGACATAGGTATAATCTGCAATGTAGAGAATACAGACATAGCTTTTTTCTCAGAAGATATGAATAAAGATGAACTGAAATCTCGTATTTTGAACTCCGAACCATGTAGACCTCAAGGCCATTCCCTAAAGACATTCAAACAAATAGATCTTTTTCAAAAGACTATTATTTATTCGAAACAAAGACTGGTCAAAAAATTGAGCGTTTTTGGCTTTGCTACTCTCCGTCTTTAAATGGAGTGTATTGTGAACCATGTTGGTTGTTCGCTAACAGACTTGATAAAAACTTTAACAATGCATGGACTACGGGGAAGATCAATGATCGGAGAAATCTGTCAACAAACATTAAAGACCACGAATTGAGTAAGTGCCATATTAATGCATGTATCGCTTATGGAATGAGAAAAAAATAACAGAGATATCAAAATGCTTTTTTATGACAAAGAAGAAAAACTGATTAAAGTAATAAAGAGAATTTTTGATGTTATCATAACAATATCAACCTGTAATCTAGCTTTCAGAGGGCATCAGTCTGAAAGCATAAAAAATGTTCAAAGTGAGTCAGGATTGTTAGTCAAAGTCAAATGTGGGAGTCAAATTACTGTTATATTTCTTCGTATAATCTCTCTCTGAAAAGAAATGTCGTTAGTTTCGTTGGCGGTTGTGAGTGTTACGGATAAGGGGGAATAAGTTAGGCAAAAGTCTGGGTTTCTAACTTATTCCATACAAGGAGCTACTCAATTCACCCCCGGCCTATCCGTATCCTCGTCCATTTTCAAAATATGGCACGGCTTCGCTGGTCATCAGCTACGCCTCAGCCCTACAGGGCTAAGGCAATGGGAAAATGCACCAGGCCTTGACAAAGGCGAGTGCAAAGGGGGACACTGAGTTCTAACAAGAACTCAGTGTCGTTTCTTACATTAAAATAATTATACCTAAAAATAAAACACTGCTACGCTGCTTCTAGAGACTTTGGCTGGTTCTGAAAAGAACCAGGCCAAAGCTATTGCTTTCTTACATTTTGAGATTGAACCCTAAAAAGAAAAGCACTACTGGAACTTAGACTAAACGATGAAATAAAACAACTTCTTTGGTGTAGAATGACCCCAGACCACAGAGTCGGGGAAGGTAGGTGCAGCGCCCCAGGCCGACGGGCAAGCCCGTGCAGACCGGAGGACAACTGCGGACTGAGATGCCGAGGATTGGAACCGCCAGCTTTTATAGAAGCGTCGCTGTGACGCGTGCGGCAAGCTGGGAATTCCAATGTCTCGACGGGTGGAGCCTCTGACTCGCGTCAGAGGAGAGAAGGCGGGGCGATGCACATCGCGAGCGTGAGCTGCGATGACATCCCCCCTCCTTTGGAGACTCTGTGGCTGGAATAAAATTTATTAAGTCGAAAATAATTTTAAAATACATGTAAAAAAACGTAAAAGAGAAAATACAATTAAAAAAAAGTCTTTGAAAATCACAAACTCACATGAGACAGCTTTCTGGGGTCGTCGTTGGTCTGAACGTCATCTCTTGCTCCTACGTAAACCATCCTCCGTCAATGTACCAGCTCCCTCGAAGTTCGGCTCCTCCTAGGTCCTCTGTTCTCCCATCTACCATGTTCCAACGGGTTGTTGTAGGTGAGTCCTGCCTGCGGCATTTGGTGCTGTGTGACCGGCGCCTGGCCAGGAGATATGACTCAACGGCTACTCCGAGGACTCTCGTTGGCTTCTGGGGGACATCCGACTTCGGGCGAAGTCTGGCTCGTCGGCGACCTGGCACACCGAAGACATCTGGTTCCCGCAGGATCCATTGATGAGGCGGAATGTTGGCCTACCAGGCACTCTAACATGGCCTCCCCGCTGTCATCTTTGAGTCCACCTCCAGGTGAACTCAGCCGGATGGCTTGGTGTGACTCTCAATCTCAAGGGTCGGGTGTGAGGGTTGATCCACTAGTTAGGCGCCATGTTACGGATAAGGGGGAATAAGTTAGGCAAAAGTCTGGGTTTCTAACTTATTCCATACAAGGAGCTACTCAATTCACCCCCGGCCTATCCGTATCCTCGTCCATTTTCAAAATATGGCACGGCTTCGCTGGTCATCAGCTACGCCTCAGCCCTACAGGGCTAAGGCAATGGGAAAATGCACCAGGCCTTGACAAAGGCGAGTGCAAAGGGGGACACTGAGTTCTAACAAGAACTCAGTGTCGTTTCTTACATTAAAATAATTATACCTAAAAATAAAACACTGCTACGCTGCTTCTAGAGACTTTGGCTGGTTCTGAAAAGAACCAGGCCAAAGCTATTGCTTTCTTATCGCGAGCGTGAGCTGCGATGACAGGAGGGGAGGGGGTGGAGAATAAGTCTGGGAATAGGGGCGCACGAGGAATACTTGCATTGGGGCGCAGGTCAGACTAGTTACGCCACTGCGTTTCGATAATTGACAGTCGAAACGACACATGACTTAATTAACAATTACTTGTAAAAATGCCGGCCACATGGGTGATTTAAAAAATGAATTTTAATACTTAATAAAGGCTTTGTTTGCCATTTTTCCTCCAGTTGGGAGATGTGATTAGTTTGTTTTTGTGACAATGTGTGGTTTCATATCAATTTTATTATGCACTAAGAAATAGTGTCAACATTTAGGTAAGATTAAAAAAATAACATCTTTAATTTATGATGATTGTAAAGAATGTTTTTCCATTCCAGCAAGTTCTGATGAAGCCCAAAATTATGTGGCGAAAGCTTGACTTTTAATAAAAGACACTCACTTAGAAGCACCCGTTTTTTATTGCTTCCTTAGTATTGGGTCGTTCCCGGTTACCTTCAACTGTCTTTATATATATATATATATATATATATATATATATATATATATATATATTCCGCTTCCATACAAAGTCAGTCCAGTAATAGGTAAACGAATGCACTATGCCGAGCCATCAAAACAATGCCGAACCGTTTATATGGATCGGGATTGTTTCTCGCAGTTTTCTACATCAATTTGCATATTTTATTGACAATTGCGAAAGAAAATGAAAGAGCATGGCATTATCTACTGCAAATGATACCAACATGCCTATATTTGAGCTACATATAGCCAAAAATTTGAAGGCAAAATTGAACTGAACTGGCTCAACATTGTACGAAAGATCGTTTTGTTAGTTCTAGAGAAGTCCGCTTGAAATTATATACACCGCGCTAGTTGCATACATTTGTATATGTTTGAAAATGAACAATCTCAGTCCATAAAAATTGGCAACAGCGCTGTTGTTATCAATACCAAGTTGGGTGCTGCATTCTTTGTCAATACCTACAATACGCTACAATATTGTTTAGGTAATGAAAGTAGGTAACATTTTTTGAAGGGAGAGGACAATGTTACTAACGAATTTAACCCTAGGATGCATAAGCAAATATTTCTACGTTATGGCATAACATGAGTCTCGCAGAGTCGCTATGTAAATAATTTATTTTCTTTAATAGTTGTCTAATATTTATTTAATATTTCTTTCATTATACCAGGTAGAATGACAAATGAGGTGTCAAATGACAGCTTATAATCCAAGGATGGTACTAAAGGTGAGATATTTGACCTATGCTGTCTGTCGGTCGGTCCGTCCGACCGCGAATATAATTCTTCCGTCATTATAACAGCTACAAT
This sequence comes from Diabrotica virgifera virgifera, assembly GCF_917563875.1. Classification (NCBI taxonomy): domain Eukaryota; kingdom Metazoa; phylum Arthropoda; class Insecta; order Coleoptera; family Chrysomelidae; genus Diabrotica; species Diabrotica virgifera. The sequence goes on along the minus strand of NC_065446.1, from coordinate 145,242,815 downwards.
GACAAATGAGGTGTCAAATGAAAGCTTATAATCCAAGGATGGTAGTAAATGTGAAATATTTGACCTAGATTGTCTTTCCGTCGGTCCGTCCGACCGCGAATATACCTCCTCCTTTATTATACCAGGTAGAATGACAAATGAAGTGTCAAATGACAGCTTATAATCCGAGGATGGTACTAAAGGTGAGATATTTTACCTATGCTGTCTGTCCGTCGGTCCGTCCGACCGCGGATATAATTCTTCCGTCATTATAACAGCTAGAACGACAAATGAGGTGTCAAATGAAAACTTATAATCCAAGGATGGTAGTAAATGTGAAATATTTGACCTAGGCTGTCTTTCCGTCGGACCGCGAATATAACTTCTCCTTCATTATACCAGGTAGAATGACAAATGAAGTGTCAAATGAAAACTTATAATCCAAGGATGGCAATAAAGGTGAGATATTTGACCTATGCTGTCTGTCCGTCGGTCCGTCCGACCGCGAATATAATTCTTCCGTCATTATAACAGCTAGAATGACAAATGAGGTGTCAAATGAAAGCTTATAATCCAAGGATGGTAGTAAATGTGAAATATTTGACCTAGGCTGTCTTTCCGTCGGTCCATCCGACCGCGAATATACCTCCTCCTTCATTATACCAGGTAGAATGACAAATGAGGTGTCAAGAAAGATTATAATCCAAGGATGGTAGTAAATGTGAAATATTTGACTTAGGCTGTCTTTCCGTCGGTCCGTCCGACCGCGAATATAACTCCTCCATCATTATACCAGGTAAAATGACAAATGAGGTGTCAAATGAAAGCTTGTAATTCAAGGATGGTACTAGAGGTGAGATATTTGACCTAGGCTGTCTGTCCGTCCGACCGCGAATATAATTATTCCATCATTATAATAGCTAGAATGACAAATGAGGTGTCAAATGAAAACTTATAATCCAAGGAAGGTAGTCAATGTGAAATAGTTGACCTAGGCTGTCTTTCCGTCGGTCCGTCCGACCGCAAATATAACTCCTCTTTCATTATACCAGGTAGAATGACAAATGAGATGTTAAATGAAAGATTATAATCCAAGAATGGTACCAAAGGTGTGATATTTGACCTAGGCTCTCTGTCTGTCGGTCCGTCCGACCGTGAATATAACTTCTACGTCACTATACCAGGTAGAATAACAATTAAGGTGTCGAATGAAAGCTTATACTCCAAGGATGGTACTAAATGTGCGAAATGTGACCTAGGCCTTCCGGTTTTATAAATGCGATCAGAAATACTGTTTTAAAGTCACCGGAGTAGTACACGTCGATGATTAAGAGCACAGATATAGTATGTCCACTTTTTGCTGATTTTAAGATAACATTTTAAAAATATTCAGTAGGGTCATATGAATGTTCTGCATAATTATTGTAAGTCCAGAATGATTGTAAATGGGTTAAACGGCCTTGCCAAAATATAGTATTTCCCATTTGTACTAAAAACCGACTTGCACAGATATTTTATGTCCGTTTGGAAGTGCACAAACATAGTATGTTTTGGGACATTCAATGTTAGTGCTCACGCGATCAAACTTATCATGGCTGTAAATATTATTTGACCGGACATGCAGTAACATGCGTCTTATGTTGTATGTCCATACACATTTTCAAAAAAAAATATTTTTTAACCCAATAATACATAATATTTTAAAAAATATCTACATTAAGCTAATAATGATACCCGAACTTATTACCCAAACATTATGATATATCGGTATATCAGCAGTATCAAACAAAAAGTAACGCGAAAACTTCAAAACGTTCTCCTCAACAATTAAGATATTTGGACATACTATGTCTGCGCTCTTAACCATCGACGTGATATATTATTCGACGCTACTTTGCAAGATAAGAACAAATATATGCTTTCGGTTTCATGACTGTCTGTTCATCTGTCTTGCGTCCGCGAATACAGCTCCTCCATTATTAATATAGATAGAATAACAAATGAGATGCAAATGAAAGCTTATAACCCAAGGATGGTACTAAGGATCAGAAATTTGACATCGGATTTCCGGTTTTAGAGTGCAACTGTATGAACTGTTCTAAAGTCACCGAAATAGTATAAGCGGTATATCATTCGACGCGCCTTAGCAAGATGAAAACAAATTTTGGTTTTGGATTTTATATCATTTCAGCTTAAAAAGTTCTAACCAGAAGTGTTGTTATAGTCGCAGAAATAATACATGTAACACATCAATTGAAATATTGAAAAGTTTAGTTTTAATCTTTAGTTCCTGTTTTGAAGTCATTTCTGTTTATGTCAAAATGACAAATGAGGTGTCAAATGAAAGCTTGTAATTCAAGGATGGTACTAGAGGTGAGATATTTGACCTAGGCTGTCTGTCCGTCCGACCGCGAATATAATTATTCCATCATTATAATAGCTAGAATGACAAATGAGGTGTCAAATGAAAACTTATAATCCAAGGAAGGTAGTCAATGTGAAATAGTTGACCTAGGCTGTCTTTCCGTCGGTCCGTCCGACCGCAAATATAACTCCTCTTTCATTATACCAGGTAGAATGACAAATGAGATGTTAAATGAAAGATTATAATCCAAGAATGGTACCAAAGGTGTGATATTTGACCTAGGCTCTCTGTCTGTCGGTCCGTCCGACCGTGAATATAACTTCTACGTCACTATACCAGGTAGAATAACAATTAAGGTGTCGAATGAAAGCTTATACTCCAAGGATGGTACTAAATGTGCGAAATGTGACCTAGGCCTTCCGGTTTTATAAATGCGATCAGAAATACTGTTTTAAAGTCACCGGAGTAGTACACGTCGATGATTAAGAGCACAGATATAGTATGTCCACTTTTTGCTGATTTTAAGATAACATTTTAAAAATATTCAGTAGGGTCATATGAATGTTCTGCATAATTATTGTAAGTCCAGAATGATTGTAAATGGGTTAAACGGCCTTGCCAAAATATAGTATTTCCCATTTGTACTAAAAACCGACTTGCACAGATATTTTATGTCCGTTTGGAAGTGCACAAACATAGTATGTTTTGGGACATTCAATGTTAGTGCTCACGCGATCAAACTTATCATGGCTGTAAATATTATTTGACCGGACATGCAGTAACATGCGTCTTATGTTGTATGTCCATACACATTTTCAAAAAAAAATATTTTTTAACCCAATAATACATAATATTTTAAAAAATATCTACATTAAGCTAATAATGATACCCGAACTTATTACCCAAACATTATGATATATCGGTATATCAGCAGTATCAAACAAAAAGTAACGCGAAAACTTCAAAACGTTCTCCTCAACAATTAAGATATTTGGACATACTATGTCTGCGCTCTTAACCATCGACGTGATATATTATTCGACGCTACTTTGCAAGATAAGAACAAATATATGCTTTCGGTTTCATGACTGTCTGTTCATCTGTCTTGCGTCCGCGAATACAGCTCCTCCATTATTAATATAGATAGAATAACAAATGAGATGCAAATGAAAGCTTATAACCCAAGGATGGTACTAAGGATCAGAAATTTGACATCGGATTTCCGGTTTTAGAGTGCAACTGTATGAACTGTTCTAAAGTCACCGAAATAGTATAAGCGGTATATCATTCGACGCGCCTTAGCAAGATGAAAACAAATTTTGGTTTTGGATTTTATATCATTTCAGCTTAAAAAGTTCTAACCAGAAGTGTTGTTATAGTCGCAGAAATAATACATGTAACACATCAATTGAAATATTGAAAAGTTTAGTTTTAATCTTTAGTTCCTGTTTTGAAGTCATTTCTGTTTAAATAATGATGATCCAAAGTTCAGCCAAAATGACTCAAAATTAGTAAAATCGTATATCGATCGATGCAAAGTTACACCAAGCGTTAAAATATCGACTTCCAGTTCTACTTTCGATTACTTTGGGTGAAAACCTAGAACTTACGAAGTCCAATTACTTGTTTTACTAACGAATTTAACCCTACGATGCATAAGAAAATATTTCTACTTTATGGCATACCATGAGTCTCGCAGACTTGCTATGTAAATAAAGTACTAAAATAGATATTTTCTTTAATAGTTGTCTAATAGTTATTTAATATTTCTTTTTCTACAACCCTGTTAAAAATGCAATTTTTAGCACTCCATACGAGCATTAAAAATACTACTTTAAGGCACTAGTACTTTAAAATGTTTATGGCACTGCAGTTCATATTGACCGTATAGGCAATTTTGATGTAATGTCAAAAAAATATAAAAATAGAATGTCAGTCAAGTTCAAGTAAAAGTTTTTGTAGATATGGTCCTGTAATTACGTTCGTAGAAAAAATATTGTATGATATGCGTGTTAAAAAGTACATTTTTAAGGCAATCATGCGAAACTTTCACATGCGTGCCTTAAACGTGTACTTTTAACACTTATATCATAAATAACTATTATTTATAATGATATAATATTTTAAGCATAAATATATTTACTCTTCTGACAAATTTGTGTACTCATTCTACCAATGTGTGAAGGGAACTCGGCAGTGCCGGATTAACCATTAGGCAAAGTAGGCAGTTGCCTAGGGGCCTCGGCCCCAAAGGGGGCCTTGCAGCCCTCGCATGGCCCAAAACGAAAACTATAAAATTGTTAAAATATAAAAATTTGCTAAATTTTTACCTTTACCCAACTGACCATATAATCTAAACAACTATGTTTCTACGAGTTGTATCTGTTTTGGGAAATACCTAGCTACCAAAATATTTTTATACCTAAACTGTTGAAAAACATTTCGGGTAAATATAAGATTTACAGCAATATAAGTACCTACAATGGGGTAAGGTTATATTAACCATAATAAATTTATTTGAATTTGGACATTTGGCATGTACTTTCTATGAAGTTTTATAATTCTATTGTATATAGGTACTAAAACTTAATATTATTGGCGTTGTGTGGTTTTATTTAAACATCGACGGTTCTTTCAATATAATATTTTTATATCGAAGTCATCTTTTCTTAGTTTGGTTTTATTCTTTGGAAGAGAATAATTATTGTTATCGTGTAGTTAGGTGCAATAGTTGATTTTATAAATTTGCACATCAGATTGATTAACATTTTATGCTAATAACTCTTCATTTTAAAGCAGTGCCAGGGCACTTTTAAGTGATCAACAGACACCTTAATTTTTGACTTAGTGTATTTATCTGTTGTGCTTGGTATAATATTGGAATTTAAGCATTTGTTTTGAACTCTACAATATTTAAATCAGGTAAGTTATTTTCAATAAAATGTATATAGTCCAGGGTAATACCTAAGGTTTTTTCCATGACAATTCAAGAGCAAGGACACTGAAGCGTTTTTTCGAAAAGTAATGCATATAAGAGCAAATTGTAACTATTTCCTGCGTAGGATCTGGCATCCATTTTTATTTATAAACAATTAGGTGTCAAAAAACGGCATTTTTCTTTTTTTTTTAAATCAAGTGAAAACAGTGAAACTTATGGGTTTTTAGTACAAACATCTTCGAGAGTATGGAAAAAAGCTTTAAAATGGATTATGTATTACAAAGTTTGATACACTCAATTGATACTCAAAGTTTGATATAGGTACTAATAGATTATTACAAAGGTTAATATAATTGTGAAAAAGGTCAAAATTGCAAAAAAATTAATTTCGCATAACTATTGTAAAAATGAATGTACAGCTTTGAAATTATTGTCAAATGAGGGTTCTTTGGTGCTTAATATGTGACAAAAATTTCAAATCGATTCATTAAATTGTTTAAATTTTATTCAAATTGTTTATCCCAGAGAGCATTTTTTTGCAATAACATGTCAGAAAAAAAATGGTGTTAGAACCAATCCACAATGAAAGAGCATGAGCTATATTTTCAACTTGGTTTAAAAAAAAGTAAATAAAAATGCATTTATTAGTAATAAATAATTATGCAAAAGTATCATCAATCTTTCCGTGGCTCAGTGGTAAGAGCGCCTGCCTTTGGATCGAAAAAATCCGAAAGGTTGTGGGTTCGAATCTCACCAGGGTCAGAAATTTTCCAATTATTATAAATTAATAAATGAATATAGTTTCTGTCCTTGTGGGATCGGTACTCACCGGAGGGACCGCAGACGTTCGGATACAATTAGCGTCTCTTTGCAAAGACAATGACGTCGACTTTGCAAAGTAACAAGACACTTACTCAACACACACACTACACATTACTCCCCTGACTTAGTGATGTTATATAATTACGTGGCTAAAGGTTCTAGTTCTAAACCAAGGCCAAAATCAGAAAAGAAAATCATCAATCTTTCCTTATAAACTTTTTATTGCTTTATAGAATAAATTATATAATATTATGGCAATTTTTTATCAATTACATATAAATAATATTACTTATTAGTTGTGCATCTAAAACAGAGTAAAAAATAGATTTTTTTTAAAGTTATTCAAAAAGTTTATAAGAAAAAATTGACGATACTTTTGTATAATTATTTATTACTAATAAATGCGTTTTTTATTCACTGTTTTTAAACCAATTTGAAGGACTACCTCATGCTCTTTCATTTGACACCTGTAAAAATTTTATCACCTATTAAGCACCAAAGAACCCTCATTTGACAAATATTTTAAAGCTGTACACTAATTTTTATAATAGTTATTGTGAAATTATTTATTTTGCAATCTCGACTTTTTTCGCAATTATATTAAGAATAAATGAGCATATCAAACTTTGTAATACGCCATTTTAAAGCTTTTTCCATGCTCTCGAAGATGTTTATATTAGAAAAACCATATTTTCTATTGATTTTAAAAAAAGGAAAAATGCCCGTTTCTTGACACTAAATTGTTTATAACTAAAAATGGCCGCCAGACCCTACGCAGGAAATAGTTACAATTTGTTCTTATAGGTATTACCTGTCGAAAAAACGCTTTACGTCGAGCTGTCGAAAAACGTCGAACAGGGTATATTTTTGTCTTATTACCCTGGCCTAATATACAATCCCTGTAACGCTAATTACACACGCCGATTTTGGACGGTCGATTTTTATATCGACCTTCCAAATTCATATAGTGAACCACATCTGAGAAGAGGACATTGCACATACGCCGAACGATGAACGAAGGTCGTGCGTGTGTGTAATGTCCCATTCTCACATGCGGTTCACTATAGGAATTAGGAAGGCCGATATAAAATCGACCGTCCAAAGTCGGTGTATGTGTGTAATTAGCGTAAGTCCGGCTATTACCGGCTGTGCGTTACTTCGTCAGAGGAATCAGTGGTGGCACTAAGATCCCGCAGGCCCCCCGTAAAGTTGTTCACCAGGCCCCCCCATAATACTGCACGATCACCATCATAAATGGTTGTAGGCTTCAATGATGCCCGAAATAAAATAAAAATAATATACGTTATTCTTTAAAGAAAGGTCAAACATCTACTGAGATATCTGACACAATTATTTCATCAGACGTCACAATATTATCTAATTAAAAAAAATTCAATCAAAATAATTTATAGTCAATCTCAAAATTAAATGCATTGTTACCCAGTTAACAAAAGATGTATACACTCAATGGATTTAACCAATTTTCGCTATAAAAAAAATGGAAAAAATTTTAGTAGGCCGTAATAGCAATAACAATATTTTTATTCCTGTTATACATCAGCAGTCACTGAAGGTATTAAAAAACAACCATTACCTCCGATTTCGTTGAACCTCTATCGATTTTCATTCAAATTGGTGAGGAGTTAGAGGATAGAGGATACGTCAAGAAACGAAAGTAAAATTTTACCCTGGGGGTTAAAAATTGTATTATTAAAAAGAACATTAATTTGTTATATAAAGTTAACAATTAAAATATTTGTTCTTTAATAACTCAAAAAGTATTGATTTATTTTGATCACTTGATATAACATATTTTGCTAAAAATTTGTCCCTCTATCCATTTATGAGGTTATTTTTAATAAAATAATTTTCACCCCTTAAAAAAGGGGTGCAAACCGCCTCTGTTTATATGATCAGATCTGTAAGTTTCATATATTTAAAGTGCTTATTTTTTAAACAAATTGGTTTTAAAGTAGAATTTTTAATTTTGAAAAAAATGCTTTTTTTTCAAAATAACTTAAAAATTATTTGAGATACCAAAAATCTCAAACCATAAAAAAGTAACTTTTTCTTAAGGGTCCTCATAGCTTTGGTTGCCTAGGGGCCTCAAGATTCTTAATCCGGCACTGGCACTCGGAACATCTCCTTTTATTTTCTATAAGCCAAATATATCCCTAAATTTTCTTGAGGCAACTCGATAAAATTACCCATATGTCTTCGGATGGTTATTGTAAGTTTAGAGTTTCCAGCTCTTCTTTTTATAAATGGTAAAACTAACTTATTTAATAATCTTTAAGAAAGTATCTTCTTTTATTTGTTTTTCCTGATTCAGCAAAATGTTGATCTTAATTTGTATAAAGGAGAAACGCGTTAAAAATTGCTACAACCATAATGTTGTACCAAACGGTAAGGTATTATTCGTTCCATTTGATCAACCCCACCTTTTGTTTTGTTGTAAAATTTGATAATTTCGGGCTTCTTTGCTGGACTCTTAATATCTGCAGATTGATTATGTTGCATTGATCTAATAATGACAGCTTTATTTTTTTGGCACGTAACTTACCAAAGTCAAATTATCATTGAATCTAAAAATATAGGAAAAACGCATCTTTCTTTTGAAGCTTGAAATTCGTAGCAAATTTCTTTAATTATTTTTCGTAATGTCCCATCACAAGTTATTTCTGTAGACAGTAAATGTTGTGTTAAAGGGATTCTAGTAAAAAACTTGGTCAATTGTCAAGCTGCGACCAGAATTGTTTATGGAAGCTGCCAAGGACCTTACAGACTTTCTCCTACATTTTGTTGAATATTTTCACCAGGTTGACGAACTAAGTATATCTGCCCATCAACTGCATATCTTGTTTCACTTTCACAAAGCCAAAAAAATTTAATGCCGCATTTTGCAGGTTTCGATGGCATGTATTGAATAAAATTACAACGACCTCTAAATGCAAGTAACTGTTTGTCAATGGTTACATTCAATTCTGCTACCATTACTGTTCGGCACTGTTTCATAAACAACTCCCATACATATCGGACATAAGTAAATTTTTCAGTTTCCAACCTAGTTGAACGCGTTCATGGGTCGTCAAATCGGATGAATCGTCTTTATTTTCAAAACAATTTACTGCCATTGTAGCTTTATACAGTGGGTTTGATGATTTATCTAAGAACAAGTCTCTGACAGGGGTATTCCACTTCTGCTCGACACCAGCCAGTAGCAGCAAGCCAAAAAATGCTTTTATTTCGTCCTGTTCAATTTTTGGCCATTAGACTAGTAAGGATCTGTTTTTAGGTAGATGTGAGAGGTGGCATTCAGATTTTTGCGGATAAAGTTAGGTGATAACTTCGTTAATAATAATTGATTTATGCTCCTTCTCAAATATGCCCGTAACATTAATAAAAAAAATTAAATATTTAAAAATTTCAAAAATTTTCGTTTTTTTTTATATTTTTTTGCTTATAACTTAAAAACTGTTCATTTTAGAACAAAGTCGTATAGGAATAAAACAAAGATTATTAAATTTTCTATCAGATGCGATTGGTTAAAAATGTCTTAATTTATCACCCTTGCTTCAAAATAGCAATAAATATAAAATAAGGGAGCAAAACAAGCCTGTCCTTATTCAATGATGTTCCATCACTTAGGTTACACTTGGAACCTTCCTAATTCGCTTAGAAAATTTTTGTAATGTGCTAAAACCGTACACCATAATTCATTAAAATTTAGTAACTAGATTTTGCATGATAATTTTGCAATCTAAACTTTTTTTTAAAAATTAAATTTTTTTAAAATCTTGCACAACAAAAACTAGAACATACAAAGATTTGTCAATTTTTTACATATAAAGAAGTACTCCACCTATCTAATGCACTTTACAGAATTGAAATCGGATTATTTGGGCAGCCTCAGCAATGTTTTAAAATTATAAACAATTTTTTGGCTTATAAACAAATTAGTGCTGTAACCAGGAAGGGTGCTACGGGCTCCTTTATTTAGATGGACTTACCCAAGTTTTTTTATGTATTTTGACCCGTAGAACACGAATTTTTTGGGTAACAGTAACAGTTAATTACATAACATCGATTTTTCGCAAAATAAAACATTTTTTTGTATTTCTTGGATAATTCTAAGCAAAAAATGCACTTACAAGTTTTTTCGTAGAATGCATAGTTTTCGAGATAAACGCGGTGGAACTTTCAAAAAATCGATAAATTGCAATTTTTGAACGCGAATAACGTTTGATTAAAAAATAAAATAGCAATTCTGCTGACAGCATTTGAAACTTTTCAAATTATACCGGTTTTAATTATTTGCATTGCTAAAAATTAATTTTTTTATTATTAAACAAAGCTATTTGTTTATAAGCCAAAAAATTGTTTATAAATTTAAAACATTGCTGGGGCCCCTTAAATAATACGATTTTAATTCTGTAAAGTGTATTAGATAGGTAGAGCACCTCTTTATATGTAAAAAAATTAGCCAACTTCCAAATGGTCTACTTTTTGTTCAGAAAGATTTTAAAAAATTTGAACTTTTTTAAAAACATTTAGATTGCAAATTTATTATGCAAAATTTATTAGGTCGATTTTAATAAAATTTGGTACACGGTTTAAATATGTTACAAAGAATTTCCTAAGCGAATTACTAAGGTTCTAAGTGCCACCAAAGTAATTAAAAAATATTAAATAACAACAGACTTATTTTTCCCCCTTATTTTGTATTTATTGCTATATTGCAGAAAAGGTAATACCTTAAGACATTTTTTACCAGTCGTATATCATGCAAAATTCAATTATCTTTAGTTTATTTCTGTACTACTTTGTTTCAAAACGAATCGTTTTAAAGTTATAAGCAAAGAAAGTAGAAAAAAATCGATGTGTTTCAAAATTTTTAAATATTTTAATTTTTTATTAATGTTCCGGGCATATCTGAGAAGGAGCATAAGTCAATTATTATTACTGAAGGTGTCACCTAACTTTATCTGCAAAAATCCGAATGCCACCTCTCACATCCAAAAATAGACGTTTTTTCGCAGATCCTTACTCTGGTCTACATACCTTTCCCTTGGCCTCCAATACTTGGTTGGTTTCTCTATTGGTACATATTTTATGCCTTCAATCATTTTAGATTTCAGGTAATAGATAAATATGCTTAATGGGATAGTACCGAAGGATCGCGGTCATTCTCAACAAACCTTTGAACATTAAGTCGATAAGTGTTTCCCGGACTAATTGTATGCATTATAGGGGTATGAACGGAAATTTTTTTTTAGTCTTTTATGAATACTATTTAAATTTTTATATACTAACAAACAATCATACATGTCAAAAACGAATTCCTAAATAGGCAATGATCGAAATGACATTTTACGAAGATGTAAATGTGCGCTTCAGTCTCTTAGACTCACGTTTTGTATCCTAGGGTTAAAAAAATGTTTTTAGCAAGTAGACAAATATTATTTTATTAGAAATTTAGATTAAAACAATTTATTTAAACGTTAGTAATTATGATTTAAGTGGGTAGACGCAAAATGTTACTCCAATGCTATTTAAATGCATCCATTTTTTTTAAATAAATTTAACATATGCTAACAGTGAGCCTAAAGAACACTAAAGCAAGGATCAGTTTCAACGGAACAACTTCTAAGAAGATTAATGTACACAAAGGCGTGAAACAAGGTGACTCTATCTCTCCGATAGTATTTAATCTGATATTGACAATATCAGATATTGACATAATCTGTAATCATGAGGATGACAAACTTGCAAAAAACATTATTACAGATCAACTTCAAATAGTAACATATTCAGATGATTCAGTCATCACAGCGAAGACGAAGATAACACTTGCTACATACCTTTCCCTTGGCCTCCAATACTTGGTTGGTTTCTCTATTGGTACATATTTTATGCCTTCAATCATTTCAGATTTCAGGTAATAGATAAATATGCTTAATGGGATAGTACCGAAGGATCGCGGTCATTCTCAACAAACCTTTGAACATTAAGTCGATAAGTGTTTCCCGGACTAATTGTATGCATTATAGGGGTATGAACGGAAATTTTTTTTTAGTTTTTTATAGAATAGAATAGAATAGAAATATGCTTTATTGTCATGAAAAATTTAACAATTTTATAGACAAAGCTTACAAGAATCATAAAAATAAGAACAATAACAAATACAATTTACTAAAATGATATAAATCGTCTACATAAATAAAAATAATGAAGATAAAAAAAACAGTAGCAACCTATTGCAAAATTTAAAAAAAAAAATTGCAAATTGCATAATCTACCTTAAGAAATTTAATAAGTTAAGTTAAGCTGCTGCATATGACACTCAAATATAGATTAAGATTATACTTATAAATAAGAATACTGTACTTTCTTAGTTATTGGTTAAGAAACTCTGCTGTTGAATAATATGGTCTTTCAGATAAATAGGCTTTAGTCATTTTACGGAACTTGGAGAAAGATGTTGCAGATTTAAGTTGTAGAGGGAGATGGTTGTAAAGTTTTTTCGCAGAATATAATATAGATTTCTTTACTAACTCACTGGACGGGATCGGTAAATAGATGTCAAAGGTAGAATTTCTGGTGGAATAGTCATGTCTAGGTCTTGCTGGAAAGACATGTAGATGTTTACGAATTAAGCAAACAGTTTCTAAAATATATAAAGAAGGTAGTGTTAGAATCCTGTGATCTTTGAAGTAGCTTCTGCAATGTGTTGTTCTTCTGAGGCCAAACAGATATCTTATTGCTCTTTTTTGTAATTTAAAAATAACATCAGATTGGGCAGCCGTACCAGAACCCCAAAAAGGGAGACCATATCGAAGATGTGACTCGAACAAAGAAAAATATGTTATTTTGGAAGAGGCTAAATTCATTTCCTTTGAAACAGATCTTATTGCAAAGCAAGCTGAGGATAGTTTCTTGCTTAACACATCAATATGAAGGGACCATTTCAGATTGCTATCTAAAAAAATACCAAGAAACTTTACAGAATCAACGATTATGAATACTATTTAAATTTTTATATACTAACAAACAATCATACATGTCAAAAACGAATTCCTAAATAGGCAATGATCGAAATGACATTTTACGAAGATGTAAATGTGCGCTTCAGTCTCTTAGACTCACGTTTTGTATCCTAGGGTTAAAAAAATGTTTTTAGCAAGTAGAAAAATATTATTTTATTAGAAATTTAGATTAAAACAATTTATTTAAACGTTAGTAATTATGATTTAAGTGGGTAGACGCAAAATGTTACTCCAATGCTATTTAAATGCATCCATTTTTTTTAAATAAATTTAACATATCCTAACAGTGAGCCTAAAGAACACTAAAGCAAGGATCAGTTTCAACGGAACAACTTCTAAGAAGATTAATGTACACAAAGGCGTGAAACAAGGTGACTCTATCTCTCCGATAGTATTTAATCTGATATTGACAATATCAGATATTGACATAATCTGTAATCATGAGGATGACAAACTTGCAAAAAACATTATTACAGATCAACTTCAAATAGTAACATATTCAGATGATTCAGTCATCACAGCGAAGACGAAGATAACACTTGCAGTTGAAAAATTACATAAGGAAGCGAAGAGAATAATAGGACTAGAGATAAACCAGCTAACAGCAAAATACATGGCGATAGGGAAAGATGAGCCAACTCAGAAATATCTAATAACACAGAACCATAAATTTGAAACTGTATCCACCTTTAGTAGTCCAGAAAGCCACTGCGCATCCGCTAGGAAAAATATTCTAATTCGGATTTCTTGCGCAATCTTACTCGAAAAGGACTCCTTTTAACAAATTTGCATGTTGCCAGGACCAAAAGGTGGTCAAAAATTTTTTAAACGTTTTTTTTTTGTTTTTTTCCTAAAATTATTTTTTTTGCATGGAAAAAAGTTTTTTTAGGGTTTTTGGATCATTCCAAACAGAAAAGGTCTTTAGTAACTTTTCTCTAAAAATGATAGTTTTTGACATATAAGCGATTAAAAATTGAAAAATTGCCAAATCGGCCATTTTTAACCCTCAAAAACTATGTGAAAAACTAAAAATTTTAATGTTGCCGAGGTAGCTAGATATCCTTTAAACATCGATTGATGAAATCCCGAAGAGTTTTTTGCAATACAATATTCAAAACTCCTTTGTTTTTTAATTGCTAATCAAGCGTGCGAGACACTATGTTCCACCGACAGTATGGTGCAAATGAAAGGAATAAATTCGATATTTCGTAAACCGGCGACTTTAAGGAAAAATCCCGAAACAGGTCGATTTTTATTTTTAAGTTATGATATTGTGGCATATATGGTATACTAGTGACGCCATCCATCTGGACGTGATGACGTAATCGATGATTTTTTTAAACGAGAATAGGGGTCGTGTGCTAGCTCATTTGAAAGGTTCTTCAATTCTCTATTCAGTAATATAAACATTTACATACTTATTTATACAGGGTATCCAAAAAAATTTTATTAAATTAAATTATTTTACAAAAAAAGAAGTAGAACGACACCCTGTATAAATAATTATGTAAATGTTTACATTACTGAATAGAGAATTGAAGAACCTTTCAAATGAGCTACCACACGACCCCTATTCTCATTTAAAAAAATCATCGATTACGTCATCACGCCCAAACGGATGACGTCACTAGTATACCATATATGCCACAATATCATAACTTAAAAATAAAAATCGATCTGTTTCGGGATTTTTCCTTAGAGTCGCCGGTTTACGAAATATCGAATTTATTCCTTTCATTTGCACCATACTGTCGGTGGAAAATAGTGTCGCGCACGCTTGATTAACAATTAAAAAACAAAGGAGTTTTAAATATTGTATTGCAAAAAACTCTTCGAGATTTCATCAATCGATGTTTAAAGAATATCTACCTATCTTGGCAACATTAAAATTTTCAGTTTTTCACATAGTTTTTGAGAGTTAAAAATGGCCGATTTCGCAATTTTTCAATTTTTAATCGCTTATATGTCAAAAACCATCATTTTTAGAGAAAAGTCACTAAATACCTTTTCTGTTTGGAATGATCCAAAAAACCTAAAAAACTTTTTTCCATGCAAAAAAAATAATTTTAGGAAAAAAACAAAAAAAAAACGTTTAAAACATTTTTGACCACCTTTTGGTCCTGGCAACATGCAAATTTGTTAAAAGGAGTCCTTTTTGAGTCAGATTGTGCAAAAAATCCGAATTAGAATATTTTTCCTAGCGGATGCGCAGTGGCTTTCTGGACTATAGCTACTTGATGTAAAAATAGGGAAAACCGGAAAAGAGCGAACAGAGGAAAGAATCCTGAAGGACAGAAAAATAATCTACACGGTAGAAATCTGCTGAGAAGCAATACTCTAAGTATAATATGAACCTGACTCTTGCTCTTAAGAGGAAACAGTAGCGATCAACAGGTAGCAAAAACGCGTTCCAAGATTGCGGCTGTAATTTTGAATATTTTTTCGAGATATCTGGCACACGTATTCGTAATATAATAAAGAATGGCGGTACAGAGCCCAATTTGAAAAATATATTAATATGTGGAAATTACTCTGTAATTAAATAAAATATTAAAAAAACGAGCCTGTACCGCCATTAAGAAGAACAAAAAAAAATACACTTTCCTCAAATAAACTTTTTTATCCGATGCCTAGATTTTGTGTCATTTTGGAACTACTAAAATTTTTTATTTCATTAGTAGTTCCAAAATGACACAAAATCTAGGCATCGGATAAAAAAGTTTATTTAAAGAAAGTGTATTTTTTGTTCTTCTTAATGGCGGTACAGGCTCGTTTGTTTAATATTGTATTTAATTACATAGTAATTTCCACATATTAATATATTTTTCAAACTGGCCTCTGTGCCGCCATTCTTTATTATCTTACGAATACGTGTGCCAAATATCTCGAAAAAATATTCAAAATTATTTACAGCCGCAATCTCGTTTTTATGGGACGTTTGGTCACCCTGGTATAGAGTATAAAGTCGGTAGGTATTTTAAGATAAGTAGGTACACGCATTTTACAATAAAATAAAAAATATATATATAGCAACCCAAACCCAGTCCAGTATAAGGAAATACGATGGACGGATTCAGGTAAAGATATGAACGTGAGTAGAACAAAGCCAGCCGATGTGGGTCGCCTGTGATCCAAATCCGAGGTTGGTTTTACTTAAAAATTCAACAAAACTGTGGAAAAATCGTAAATTATGCAAAAAAAAACAATTTAAAATTGTAGAAGTTGAAAATATTACACAAAATATATAAAATAGATAGGTACAGATCAAATAATCGAAAAAATTGTGCTAACATAATACATGTGCTGTATAAGTAAATACTTATACAGGGTGTTTGGTAAAGAATAGGCCATAGATGAATCTTAGATTCCGGCGCGGTTAAAATAGGTCGATTTAAGCTAACTTACCTTAGTACGAAAGTTGATAATAACCGAAATACAGGGTGTCAAAGTTCAACTTTTATTTGAATATTTCCTAACAGGCATGGAATAATAACACGAAATTTGGTAAGCGGGGGTTTTTTGGGACAAGAAATATATATTCGCCACCAAAAATGATGTATTACCCAGAGGGCGCCACATATGCCTTTCAGCAGCGCTCATTTAATAGGTTAAATTTTTGTTACTACCCACTCTACATACTTTTTTAACCATAACTTTTATTCTCTTAATATTTTTACTTAAAAAATGGATCCTACGTCCTACATGTATCTTGCTACTCAACCGTTTTCGAAATAAACGCATTTTAAATCTGCGAGGCAACATAATTTTTTGCATATATCGTTGTAGTTACACCCGGAAAATAATTTAATACCATAAAAATTTCCAAAAATGTACCGCACTTCAAATGGAATTTGCGATTCAATGACATAAATATGAGAACTGGCACAATTATTATGGTTTCAAAATTATTTTTCTGGTGTAGGTAAGGTAACTACAATGATAGGCAAAAAAGTATGTTGTATCGCAGATTTAAAATGCGTTTATCTCAAAAACAAATGAGTTTAGCGAGATAAAAATGTAGGATACCTTTTTTAAGTAAAAACATTTTGAATATTTAGAATAAAAGTTTTGATTCAAAAAGTGTGTAGAGTGGGGGATAAAAAAATTTAACGTATTTAATGAGCGCTGAAAAAAATATGTGGCGCCCTCTGGGTAATAGATTATTTTTGGTAGCGAATTTAGATTTCTCATCCCAAAAATCCCTCCTTACCAAAGGACACAGCACACATCTTATGAAAAATATAATCTGACTCAAATGAAATAAAATTTACATGAATAGATGCGTTCTGAAATTTTAATAATTTGATACCATTGCGCCAAAATCAGATGGAAAAACACCCTAGCCACAGAAATATGGAGCAGAAATTTAGTCAGTAGTATCAGACTTTGACATCCATTTCAGAGATTTCAATCAATTTGAAAAGTTGGTCAACTTTATCAATTATCCATTTAATGATACTATTCGTGGCACCTTTAAAACATCCAAACAATTTGCAAAGATATTTATTTGATCCGCATGAGTTGGATTCTTTAGGCCAGACTTTAAGAACCTCACAATAACTGTTCAAACGCAAGTCTCATAATGTGTTTTTTAATTTAATATACATAGTTGGAAAAATAAATAAATAAATAAGAATTACTACTTGTGTTTTATTAAGGTATTACTAATATACACTGGCGAGCAATAAAACTGGCCCATCCAGAATTTTAGCGTTCAAAGCCGAATCAAATATTTCAGAATCGGTTTTACTCACATTAAAAATTGTTTAAGATATCGAAATCTGAACAAATTGTCTTTCAAAATCAGTGATTGATTTTCTGAGATATACTGAGATATAGATATTTAACTCACTTTTAACGTTAAAATTCTGGATTAAAAGTTTTATTGCTCGCCAGTATATTTAAAAAGTTTTTAGTCGATGGATAGCCAAAAATTAGAAAGACAGACAGTAGATCTTGAGTCCCACTAAGTTGGCCACCTCTGATTTACAATATGTACAATCAAGATTAACAAGAGTAATTTAAGTCAAATATCTTAACAAATATATCTAAACCTAAAAACAGAATCAAGTCAGTTATTTTTTACTACTATCCTATAATTTACAAATGTCAATAAAACTACAATTAAACAGTCATGCCACCGAAAATTACATAAATAACTTAAAATAACTAACTGGCCTGGATCCCGCGTATCAAAAAAAAGTTATTAATAGCAAGCTGAAAATTTGTTAATAGCTTAACGCTTAACCTTGTCTACACGGACAAACTTTGATGTACGGGAACACTGGGCCAGGTGAAGTTTTAATTGTGAAACAGTTTAAAAATTTGGAACGTTAGAGTACGAAAACGTCCCATGTATTTTGTCGGACAGAACATCCAATTGATTTGTTACACTTTCATTGAACTCTCATGCAAAAATCAGGCTGCTATTACTAACCAACATGATTCCTGTAATTTCACATGTTCTTCATGTTCCTCTTATTAAACAAACCCAGTTGGTTATAAACACCAGTCTGATTTTTGCATGAGAGTTTAATGAAATGGTAACAAATCAATTGGAATTTCTGTCCGACAAAATACATGGAACGCTTTCGTAGTCTGACGTTCCAAATTTTTAACCTGTTCCACAATTAAAACTTTCCCTGTTCCAGTGTTCCCATACATCAAAGTTTGTCCGACTAGACACCGTTAAGCTATTGACAAATTTTCAGCTTGCTATTAATAAACTTTTTACGTGGGATCCAGGTCTATAAATAATGCTGTTTTATGTAAAATAAACATAATTTTATCTTTACACTTATAATTATTAATCAATTTAAATAAATTAACTTTGCATTATTTGATCAGTTAATTTTAATTCTTTATTTAAAAGCAGAAATAGGTTCTCCCTAATAGCGGTTGCGCTTTAATAATTTTATAATAAGCAATTTGTTCCTCGGTTTTACAAGATTTGATTTGATTTTCGTAATTTTTGCATTCCATTATATTATGTAACTACGATATACTTAAAATTTTCAGGCTGGAAATTTGTAGATAAGACTGTGAAGATGATTTTCTAACCGAAAAGGGCCAAATGTAAAATTATTTAAAAGTCTACACTTTTTATACGTTTTAATATTACGGCAACATTGCCTGGCTCCGGATTTACCGTGGGGATACCTATTGGAGTATAAAGATGGACTCGATTTGTACGAAACTACGTTTGGCTCAGGAATGTTAGAAATTTTTAGGCGATATATTTTTTTTCTACAAAACTTTTATTTGCAAAATATGTCAAGTATATATTTTATAATTCATTACGTCATATATCACCTAAGTTTAAATTTGAAAGATATACTCCTCTAACTCTATCAGAAATCGATGGCTCGGGATGACTGCTTTGTCTAATGGACTGACTTTGTATGAAGGATGTATATATATATATAAATTTAACCCCAAAACAAAACTATAATAAATATATATATATATATATATATATATATATATATATATATATATATATATATATATATATATATATATACATCATTCTATCATTGTTGCGTCTGATAACATCCCAATTACATACATTATTGATACCTTCGAATTTCGATACCTTCGACATACGGACGCAATAATGTCAAGCCATAATTTTCGTTGTTCCTGGCGTTTTTCAAGTATCATTGCTACTCTGTAAGTTGACAAAATATTCAAACTTCTCCTTTTTAATTTCAATTTGGCAACATACAATCGGATGACAGATATATTTTATGATTTAAATTTTGTATCAGGACGCAATAATGTTAGCAACCAGTTTATTGTTAGTTCATCGATTTTCCGTGTTGGCGCTAAGATAATATACTACACCAAGTATACATTTGACAAAGCACGCATATTATTGCTTCCGAAATGTGGCAACTCTGTTATCTATTTTTACTTTAATAGATATACATATTTGAGATCCGTATTGTACGTGGATTTTTAGTAAAATAGTTTTCTTAAAAACAGGTTACTATCAATATGAATCATGGGAAGCGAATATTAAATAAGTGCCTAAAACAAGGTTATAAAATAGAAATATGCCTTGATGTCATGAACAATTTAACAATTTTATAGACAAAGCTTACAAGAATCATAAATAAAAACAATAATAAATACAATGTACTAAAATTATACAACAGTTTTTGACTAATAAACGTCAAATACGGTTGCATCTAAAATAGCTCCAGAAAAAATTAATTTTTTAGTAGTTTAACTTAAATTAATTTTATAGTGGTTTTAATTATCACTGATAAGAAGTATCGGTCCTATGGGTTAAACAGCCTAGGCTTCTTTTCACGGTGTTTAACTTTTGTGTGAACAGTTTAAAATTTGGCCACGGTTAAACGTACCTAAATATTGACATTCAGCTCGCAGTTTTTGTGACAATTAAAACATTTAAATTTCATCGTGGGTAAAAATATTTACATATTGTAGAATAGTGATACAAAAGTGAAAATATTCTCCCCAGATGGAGGAGAATATAAAAAAGACGCCAGTGTGCGAACTAAATACTGCTGAAGTTATTAGTGTTAGTAATCAAGACATGGATACAGGAACTATCACCACAAAATCTTCTGCTACAAGGGAGGTAAAACTTTTTAATATTAATTGTAATAGTTATGACTTTCAAAATTGTTGTGTTTATGTTGAGAAGACCAATGATCAGAATATTTCCCGTTTGCATCCAATGGTTGTTGCAGATATTTTACATCAAAAATTAAAGATTAATAATATTAAGCAAATTAAAAGTATAGGAAGAAACCGTGTTAAAGTAATCCTCAAATCTATTTTGGATGCAAATAATTTAGTCAATAATAGTCACTTAAAGGACGATAATTTAAAAGCGTACATTCCAAATCACCTCTTGGAAATCAAAGGACTGATACGCGATGTTGATACCAAATATAATATTGAGTATTTGAAAAAATATATGAGCTCTAGTTCACCAATTGTTGATATTAAAAGAATGCACAGAAAAGTAGAAAAGGATGGAAATACAGAATACGTCCCTAGACGTAATGTTATAATTACTTTTGAAGGCAATTGTTTGCAAAACTATGTTGTGATAAATTATGTATTTTTCCAAGTGGAAAAATTGTTGGGTAAAGTGACGCAATGTTATAAATGCCTCAAATATGGACATATTTCTAGACAGTGTAAAGGTACACAGGAATACTGTATACAATGTGGACAAATTAAAAATGACATACATACATGTGATGAAACAAAAAAGTATTGCATACACTGTAAAACTGATAAGCATATATCGATCTCTAAAAACTGTCCTTTTTTCGAACATCAAAAAAAAATAAAAAATATCATGATTGAACATAAAATCTCATATTTGGAGGCAAAAAATTTGAGCGACTCATCATTTTCTGGTCTTATTTCTAATAACAGATTTGAAATATTGTCAAATTCAGACAAAGAATTTCCAAAATTAACTAACTCTTCTGAAGTTAGTACATCTCCTTATTTCAAGCCATTGAGGCCTCATCTACAGAAACCCAAAAATTTTAGCCAACCAAGCTGTAGTACATCAAGCACTGAGTATAGTGCAAATAAAAAAAGAAAAGTATCATCTCCAACTTCCGAAGATCCTACACCATATCTCATCCCTTTCAGATTTGGACCGTCTCAACCTTTACCTCACTTAAACAAGGAAAGTTTTTCTAATACAGACAATGATAAAAATAAGTTAGTAGATTCCTTAGTACTTCTTTTCTCAAGTTTTATTCAAAATATTAATTGTTTAGAAGAGGCAAAATCACTTGACATGAATTTGTTAGCCAAAGGTATTAATAATGTTCTAGATAATATTTTAAAAAATAACTCATCTAATGACAAACAAATCTAAACTCAAAATAATACAATGGAATGCTCGATCAGCTGTTGCTAACAAAAACAGCCTTATTAACTTTTTAATAACCGAAGATATTGACATAGCTTTAATAAGTGAAACTTGGTTTAAACGGGATGCAATAATGGAAAAATGCAACGGAGGTTATAATGTGATACGCGAAGATCGCGATGACGGCTATTCTGGAGTTGCTATTTTAATTAAAACTGGTATTCCTTTTGAGCGCATAACAATTAAAAAAAAATTATATTCAAGACTTGCTTGCTTGTGGTATTAAAATCAACTATAAACAAAGTTATTAAGTTTACTGTCTGTATATAGGTGCCCAAAAACTAAAACCAAAACCGAAGATTGGGATAAGTTATTTTCTCAACTAAAACACCCTTGTATCATTGGAGGAGATATGAATGCACATAATTCTCTGTGGGGCTCATATAAAAATGATAATATAGGCCATCAAATTGTGGAGACAATTCAGAATTTAGATTATGTAGTAATGAATAATGGACAACCAACTTGCCAAACGAGTCCAGGAAACTCAGATTCCATGATTGATGTCACGTTTTGCTCACCATCCCTTTTTGATAAAACTTCGTGGTCTGTAGATCTTGATACCTTGGGATCAAATCATTTGGTTATAAAGGTTGTGATCGATGTCTTGGGAACTAATGCTAATACCATTTATCCCAGTAGTAAGTGGAACATTAAAAAAGCAAATTGGTCATTATACTCTCAGCTTGTTGATACCTTATTAAACGAAAAACCTCACACATTGTTAAATACCCAAGAAAAATATAATTTCCTTATTGACTGTATTAATGAAGCTTCTAAACAATCTATTTCTGAATATAAATCATTTAAATGCAAACGGACTCCCCCTCCGTGGTGGGATTCGGAATGTGATCAATCCGTTGCAGAAAGAAAGAAGGCATTAATAAACTATAAAAACAATTCTTCTCCTGAAAATGTTTGTAAATGCAAAGAAGTAAATGCTCGTGTCAAAAAATTTCTGAAATTAAAGGCCAAACAAAGTTGGGTTGAATGGTGTTCAAAATTAAGTAAACAAACTCCATCTAGTCTTATTTGGAATCAAGCAAGAAAAATGAATAGGAAAAAAGTTAATTTTTCATTACCTCTAAGTAACTCATGGGTAGACGATTTTTTCGATAAAATAGCTCCACCTTACGTAAATAACCAGTTAGATGATATTAATTCTAAAAGGCTTCCATCTGATCAGAATCATTTTCTCCTTACACCTTTTTCGAGAGCTGAATTAGAATTTGCCCTTGATAATCGCGTTAGTACCTCACCAGGATACGACGCAATCAAATATCCTATGATACAACATTTACCAGATAACGCAAAACAATTAATTTTAAATATATTTGACCAGATAATTATTGAAGGCAACAGCATAATAGATTTTAAGCGTATTATAGTCGTTCCTATTCCCAAGCCGGGGAAAGACCCTAAATTAGCTGAAGCTTACCGACCGATATCATTATTATCATGTATATTGAAGACTCTCGAACGGATGGTTAAGATTAGGTTGGATTGGTGGCTAAGGGATCAAAATCCTTTACCCGCTAACCAACATGGTTTTAAAAAAGGTTATGGAACTTTAGATTCCTTAACAACTGTTGTTGTAGACATTCAGAACAGTTTTTCCAGGAACAGTTATGTGCCCGCTTTATTTTTAGACATCGAAGGTGCTTATGACTCTGTCTCTCTTTCAATTCTCCAAGAAAAAATGATTACATTTTTTAATATTCCATCACAGTTTGCTTCTAACATTGTAAACCTGTATAAAAATAGAATAATTTATTTAAAAAATAATCATACTCTTATAGGCCCTAGACTTAATAATAAAGGATTACCTCAGGGCTCCGTTTTGAGCCCTATTTTATTTAACATTTACACAGCAGATCTACACAACATCACTATTAACAATATTGCATTTAATATTGTACAATATGCTGACGATTTCTGTTTGTACACAGAACACAAGAAATATCAGCAATCCATTGAAAACTTGAATAGTGTCTATGGTCTCCATAAAAAATGGTTTATTGAAAATGGCTTTGAATTATCATGCAGTAAATCACAAGTTTGTTTATTTACCAGACATAACTTTCCTAATATTAGCACAATCACCTTAGGTGGGCATAAATTTTCTTTTAAAAATAAAATTAAATATCTTGGAATGATACTCGACCAAAAATTGACCTGGAAGTTACATATTGACGACATGTTGAACAGGTGTAATAAGTGAATAAACTTTCTTAAATCAATTAATAGAACTTGGTGGGGATCGGATGTTGAAGTAAGTTTATTATTTTATAAAGCTTACATACGATCTATTTTCGATTACGGCAGTGTTTTGTATGGATCAGCAAGTAATGCACTACTAAACAAAATCAACGTTTTACAGAATTCAGCCTTACGAATATGTCTAGGAGCTATGAGATCCACTCCAGTACAAGCTTTATATTTGGAAGCCTTGGAACCTCCTTTAAATCTAAGACGAAGTTTTTTGTCCAAAAAATATTTAATGAAAGTATACTTACTTAACCCACTTCTATACCAAAAAATAGTGACTTTGAGTTGCCATGATCTAAACAATAAATATTGGCAAAAAAAGAAATCTCCCTTACTGTGTGAAGCTTATAATCAAAATATAGTACTCTTAAAAAATATAGATAAAACGAACGACTTATTCAAAAACTACGCGTACTCTTCTTTCTTTTCTCCTACAGATATTATTGTACCAAATTATAGTGAAAACATATATTTAAATAAAAATATTTTTTTATCCATAACGAACAATTACAATGAGTCAATAGCTCTATATACAGATGCGTCTAAATCTGCAGATGGAACTGGATGCGCCTTTTTTATACCATCGGGACATATAGAAAAGAAATTCAAACTGAAACCGGAGACTTCGATTTATACAGCAGAGGCTATTGCAATATATGAAGCTTTACTATATGTAGCTGAATTTGATTTCGCCCATATTATAATTTTGTCTGACTCATTAGCAGTATTGAAATCTCTTGGTAAATATGGACCCCCAAACATCCAAGACTGCTCATACATTTATAAAATTAAACATATTAAACAAAATCTTTTAACCAAAGGAATCAATGTACATTTTATCTGGATTAAAGCACACGCAGGATTTGAACATAATGAGTATGTCGACTTATTAGCCAAAGAAAGCGTTTCATCCGATACCAGTATTCTACATAAAATAACACTGACTGATAGTATAATCTCTTTCAAATCAACACTGCATCGGGAGTGGAGCTACCAGTGGAAGGAATACTCTTTTGTGAATCAAAATAGATACTCGTTAATTCAGCCCGATATTCCCAAATTTCCTTGGTATTACAAGTCTTGTAGAGCCTCTAGAAAGTACATAACTTCTATTATTAGAGTACGATTCGGGCACGCATGTTATCCAAAGCATTTATTTAAAATACAGGTTTTGGATAATGATAAATGTGAGCATTGTGAAGAGGAAAGTGATTTAGATCATATATTTTTTGGTTGTTCTAAAAATACAATTTACTCATCTAAATTAATAAATGATTTATTAAAATGTAAAGTAGCAACTCCTTGGAATATACTATATTTATAATCACTTGGTTCTGTAGATGTATACAACTCTTTAATTAACTTTTTAAAAGACAGCAAATTGTCATTATAATTCCCTTAAACATTTTTAATTAATACCTTTGGTAGTTAGTTGTTTTAGCTGTTAAGCTTAATGTTACTTAATACCTTTTAGTTGTTATCTTTGTTTTAAACCTGTTTTGTATAACTTGATAACTTGTATTCCTTATGTGTCTGGCAGTATGACGGTAAGTCTAAGCCAAAAAAAAAAATTATACAAATCGTCAATATAAATTAAACATAATAAAGTGAAACAAAAATCAGTACCCTAACAATATATTGCAAAATTAAAAAAAAAATTGCAAATTGCGTAATCTACCTTAAGAAATTTAATAAGTTATGCTGCTGCATATGACACTCAAATATATAGATTAAGATTCTACTTATACATAAGAATACTGTAATTTCTTATTTATTGGTTAAGAAACTCTGCTACTGAATAATATTGGTCTTTCAGATAAATAGGCTTTTGTCATTTTACGGAACTTAAGGAAAGATGTTGCAGATTTAAGTTGCAGAGGGAGATGGTTGTATAGTTTTTTTGCAGAATATAATATAGATTTCTTTACTAACTCACTGGACGGGACCGGTAAATAGATGTCAAAGGTAGAATTTCTGGTGGAATAGTCATGTAAAGGTCTTGCTGGAAAGACATGTAGATGTTTACGAATTAAGCAAACAGTTTCTAAAATATATAAAGAAGGTAGTGTTAGAATCCTGTGACCTTTGAAGTAGCTTCTGCAATGTGTTGTTCTTCTGAGGCCAAACAGATATCTTATTGCTCTTTTTTGTAATTTCAAAACAACATCGGATTGGGCAGCTGTACCAGAACCCCAAAAAGGCAGACCATATCGAAGATGGGACTCGAACAATGAAAAGTATGTTATTTTGGAAGAGGCTAAATTCATTTCCTTCGAAACAGATCTTATTGCAAAGCAAGCTGAGGATAGTTTCTTGCTTAACACATCGATATGAAGGGACCATTTAAGGTTGCTATCTAAAAAAATACCAAGAAACTTTACAGAATCAACGACACTGATCTGGCTGTTATAAAGAGGTAAGGGTTGAAGAGTTCCTTTATAGGATAATGCTACTAATCTACGTTAAAAGAGGGTAAATTAGAATCGGACCAGGATTTTATTGTGAGTAGATCAGAAGTTACAGTAGCATGAAGAGTTGCGATATTTGAGTTGCTCCAAGTAATACTGGTATCGTCAGCAAAAAGAAAAACTTTTCCATCGATTTTTAAACTAGTGATGTCATTAATAAAGATAAGGAAAAGTAGAGGACCCAACAATGAACCTTGTGGTAACCCACATACAAGATTTTTGAGACTAGAGTCTGTATCATTTGCTCTAACCAGTTGTTTCCTATTATCCAAGTAAGATTGAAACCAGTTCAAAGAAATACCTCGAATTCCATAGAAATCTAGGTTTTTTATCAAAATGTCGTGATTTACACAATCAAAAGCTTTGGCATAATCACAAAAAAAACAGTGGCAGTGTGCAGATTATTGTTTAATGCTTGATAAACCTCATGTAGTACAGAAAACATGGCATCGATGGTACATTTATTATTTAAAAAGCCGAACTGATTTTGTGATAAAATCTTGTTATCAACGAGAAAGGAAATAAGTCGGGCTTTTATGAATCTCTCAATAATTTTGGAGAGTACCGGTAGTAATGCAATAGGTCTATAATGCAGGCATTAGATTTTTCACCATCCTTATGAAGAGGAATAATGATGGCCATCTTTAGGCACTCTGGAAATTTACCTTTCTCAAAAGAATTATTAATTAGAGAGATGAGGACTCCAAACACATTGTCTGGGAGATTTGAGAAAATTTTTATGGATAGTCCATCGGTACTACAGGAAGAGTTGCTTTTGATACTATTGATTGTTTGGATCAGTTCAGATTTATCAACCAGTCTTATAAAGAATGAATTCGAAACCTTTCTTGAATTAGGAGATAGGAAATGGGATCTTGTTGTGACACAATAGTTGATGTTATATTTTTACTCACATTAACAAAGTATTCATTTAGATTTTCTGGGTCTGGAAGGGAAAATATTTGAGTTGTGTGAGTTTTCTTTCGAAGATCGTTTATTATGGACCAAGTTTCTTTTGTAACACTTTTAGAGCTTCTGAGACGATTTTGATAGTAAAATTTTTTAGCTGATTTTATAAGTTTTAAATAGATTACCCTGTACTTGGTGATATATTCAGTAACAGAGACGTTGGTAGTAAATTTCTTGATGTAGAGTAGTGAACGCATATTTTTGGCTGATATGCGGACACCTTTGGTAGTCCAGGGTTTGCGATGTTTTGGCTTAATTGTGATTAAAGGAAATGCTTTATTGAAGATACAGACAAGCTTATTCAACAAATCACTGAAATTATAATCGACGTCCATAGAAGAAAAATGCCACTCAGAGGTTAAGCATAAATTTTGGAATTTACGAAAGTTCCGACCGGAAAAAATCCTGCTTAACGTCGAGTTTTCGAGGAGGACTTGCTAAAGATGTTATAAACTTCGTATAAACCGCTTCATGATCAGATAGTCCCGCATTAACAGTTGTAGCGCAGACATCACGGGGTCAGAAATCTGAGACAATATAATCAATTATGGTAGATGAAGTTTTTGTAATCCTTGTAGGAGAATCAATGTGCATTGATATACCATATGATTCAAATATGTTGGCCAGGGATATTTGTGTAGCACAAGTAGCAGGATAATTAATATTAAAGTCACCGCATAGAATTTTTCTGCTTTTATGAGGCAGGTCATCTAACAAATTTAGTAGGTTCTGAAAAAATAGTTCCACGGAAGAGTCAGGTGATCTATAAATGCAAATAATATAAAGATTAAGGTTCTTACTGTAAACTAAGGAAAACTCAAAGAATGCTTCACTTAATAGAAAGTCATATTTTGTTACCAGAGAAAAATCATTATTTGTAGAAAGAATTAGGGTGCCTCCATGAGCTGAACTTGGACGGTCATACCTAGCAATAGTGGAATATTTTTCTACAATAAAAGGCTCGTTGACTTCAAGCCAGTGCTCAGTAACCGCAACTATCGGTGGAAACCCTAATTCCTCTAGAAACAGAAATAATTCATCAGTTTTATATCTTATAGAACGAATATTAATCAGAACCATGCTAAATTTGTTATCACTAAAATTTTTTGAGGATTCTAGTCCCTCAGAACACGTCGTGATGTTTAAAAATTTCGTCTTGGAGAGGCAGCGGAATAGTAGTTTCGGTGGCATTCCCTTGATTTTTGCAGGTGAATAATTCTTTCCGAAGTTAGAAAAGACCTAAAACCAGCAAGATCAGCGTCTACCTCATCTGCACCAATTCCATAAGCATCATTAAAATCTAAAAGAATTTTTCGTAGAGCTTCACTCTTTGTAGGAAGTCCTTCGGAAGCCAGAAACAGTTTAACACTTGTGTTGGTATACCCATCATAAAATACTAATGCAGGTTGGTCGTGTAGAAAAGCAAGATGAAGTTTAATGGCCTTTAAGATATACGGTTCCCTTAATCTGGCTAAAAGATATCGACTATTAGAGTTATTGGTTAATCTAACTCTTGGTGGGGTCAATGGATCCAGATTAGTAGATGGTTCTAAAGTATCTTTCTTAATGAAATTAATATGGGTATGGAACGGATTCTTAGTTTTGCAAATTTCGATGGCTTGTTTGTCTGTATGTATGTTTGTGCTCTGAACTTCATCTTTGTTGTTGCATAAACTGCTATTTGAATTTTCCAGACTAATACCTCTTCTGATACTCTTCGGATTCTTATGTGACCCAGATGAAAGCGTTGGTTCGAAATATGAAGATTCGATAGACCATTTAATGTTTACACCAGGTGGCCAAATGCCCTTATTAAGTAATAGGTTAATAGATTTTCTAGATTTTATACCTATTTTGAATGAAGAACCAGTTGTTGTGTCAGCGTCTTTAAGGAGGATATAACGTCTTATATATTCCTTGATACCTAGCTTCTCTTTAATATAGTGAACCACTTGTATAGGGGTGTATATTGGGCTCAAGTTACTAATAACTAAAAAGTGACACTTATCTTCTGTAATTTTTGACTTTTGCTCTGGACTTTCTTCGAAATGTTGAGGCTCTTCTGTTTGGGTACTTGAGGTGGCATAACATGTATTTTTCTTCAATACCTCTTTTTTCGTTGTTATGGTAGATAGACTTTTGATTAGATTGCTCATTTGATTCGATATTTCATTGATGTTTGAAGAGAGCCTTTCTGGGTCATACACCCTGTGTTCATCGAAGTTCCTATCGCCTCCCAGATGATGTTTACCCAACAACTAAAATCTCCAAACTGTTGATGGTTATGGAAAAAGGCGGAGCAGACCAATACAAAGGAAAATCTATAGATGACATAGGAGATGACAATACGGAAGAAAATCTTCTGGAACTTAATTATCATGACAGTGATGAGGGTGAAAATGATATGTTGGATGATTTAGTAAATAGCAAGGGTACCGAAATGTCAACCAGTAATAGCAATACAGATAATACACTAATTAAAACAATTGCACCCAAATTAAAAAAGAAAATTATTAGGAAAGTCGTCCCGTGGACTAAAGAACAGAAGGAAGTAACATTAAAGTACTTTAAAAATCATATAAAAGTAAAGAAAGCCCCTAAAAGACTAGAGTGTGATGAGTTTAAGTAAAAGTTTTAAAAAATAATATACAATAAAGATTGGGTAAAAATCAAAATTTTTATACAAAATGCATATAAAGACAAGTAAGAAAATAATTTAAATCTGCTTTAGTATTTTTTTAGTATTTCCTTAAATGGTGGAGTTGAGTTTAATATTGTATATCATTTGGTTTCTAAGACATCCCAGGGGGTGATTTTATATGTGGTCATGTTTCATTTTTTTTTATGGCTATTTATTTAAAATCCTTAGTTTAGCTTCAGGTTAGGTATGGTGGAATGAAAGAACCTCATTTAAATTACTTTACCTTCTGTTCATAATTATACCTACAATCTGATTACTGCTTATCAAATAAATTATTAAATTGTTCCTGTTTTTAAATATGTTCAGAAAAAAAGTTTAGGTCTATTTATGCATTTTATTTTTGTATTGTTAATGTTCACAACAAGAAGTACCTATATACCTAAATATATTTAAATTTTGTTGCGCTATGAGAGCATTTCTATCAAATTTTTTTCCCATAGATGAATAGCCGTTCTCCCTTTCCGAAGCATGGAATTTTACTGCCCTTATATATTTTTGTCCGTCAATTTTTTTTCTGTATAATTTGAAAAATTCAGAATAATTTATTACACAAATGATTCTGTTAACACAATTTTCGGTTTATCTTTAGATGCAATTATTAATTGTTTTCGGTTGCACTTGCTTCCATGCACTTACGATCCAAATTAAGGAGTTGGTAATATTTATAGACTTTTTAATCTCCTTTGTAGAATCATATTCGTCCATTGACGACAGTAGTCTTCAAATCAAAAATTGTCGGTAGTATGTTTTATAACATTTTATAATCCATTGATCCGGCGGTTGCATTCTGATGTAGTATTTGGTGGTAGAAATATTATTTTAACATTGGATAAAACAAGTTGTGGATGAGACGTACCATTGTCTAGAAACAAAAGAACTTTTAGATTTTCTCTCTGCATACTTCTATCAAATTTATTTAGCCAGTCTGTCATGATTTCCCTTGTCATCCATGATTTCTTATGGCTATACCATTCGATAGGTAATTTTTCTATGTGTAAAACCTTGAAACAACGGGGTTTTTTACTTTTTCCAATTACGAGTGGCCTTTCTTTGTCCCCTATTCTGTTGGTGCAAAATAGTATTGTGACTCTTTCTTTGGAAGCCTTATTTGCAGTGCATCTTTCTCCTTTTAGGTATAAGTTTTGTTGGGTAATGCTCTAAAAAATAATCCCGTCTCATCTGCGTTAAAAATGTCTCGCGGAGAGAGAGCGAGCAGTTTTTCTTTCCAGTCAGAAACCACTAATAAATCTACAGCAGCTGCTTACGCACATATGGATTTCAAGGAAATATTATGACGCTTACAAAATTTTTCGAGCCATCCGCCAGAAGCTTTCATAATATCGAGACTTAGTTCCTTTGCAACTTCTAATACATTTTCTTGAATAATTTTACCACAAACAGGAATATTTTTAGACCTCACTTTACAAAACCAATCGAAAACGAAAACAATTTGGTCTCATGCAGCACCCTACGTTTTCAAAAATTTTATTTTCGCTTGCAGGTTTCCGCTCTCAGAAAATTAATTAATTTAATCACATGTTTCAAAATTTCACTAGCTTGAGTTTTTCCAATTCCAAATTTTTCTGCTAACTTTCTAACACTTAACTTATGCACCTCTGCATAATGAACCATATCGACTTTTTCTTTCAAACCTAAAAACTTCCTTTTGGTGGACGCCATATTATTTACGTTGCAAAACCTTCAAAACTAAAATTATTTCAGTTTTACTAATTTTACATAGGTCGATATTCAGATAAAATCTATTACGAAATTTAATCCGAAAGTAACAAAAAATTAAGTTGAGTTTTTGAATATTTTGCTTCATCTGATAAATTTCCGTTAAAATTGTATTCTAGACAAAATACAATAACTTCATCATAAAATTTAATGTTCCTGGCATCGGCATTCGCGTCATCGGTCACACACAGGACATTAGTAAAATGTATTATTTTGCTTGCTTTGCTTACAGTTTGTTAATGTAAAGTGGAAATATCAAACTTTTATTACTTGGTGCCGCTAACGTAAACAGTTATATCAAATATCACCCATCTCATGGACATCTGTATTGATTTGAAATAATAAATCTATCCTAAATTGACAATCAAGATGCAGTAGAAATAAACAAACCAAGACACGTTAAATGCTACTAGGAGCACTCCCGAATCGTAATTTACAATGTATAAATTTTGGAAACCATTATTTGGGATTTACAATGTATATACATTGTAAATTATGATTCGGGAGTGCTCCTAGTAGCATTTAACGTGTCTTGGTTTGTTTATTTCTACTGCATCTTGATTGTAAATTTGGTATAGGTAGTTTTATTATATAACATTAGAATGTAAAATATTTGGATAAAAATTTATATTTTTCCATTTGCTGTCCGCATTTGCACAGGCCGTTGAAGGGAGTTAAAGAGTACAGGTTCACATATCGCCGAATGATTTTTGTTTTAAAAATCGTCCGTATAGAGGAGGTGTCCGGCGAAGAAAGGTGTCCGTTAAGAGAGAGTTTACTATATAAAACTATAAATAAATGAAATATTACTTAATACGTTCTCAATAAATAAGGATCATTTTTATATGTAGATATCACAATTGTATCAAAATTGTATAGATATCATAATTGAATATAACAAGCAGTTCGAAAATTCCAACTCATATTACAATTTCGCTACGAAGCTCAAATACCGGTAATTTAATATATTTTTTGTTTCATTTTATGTATAATGTATTTCTAAATATTAGTGCGTCCTTCAGTTTGGCAACATTGAATGGACGCAACTGTGTATGGTTGGAGGTATATACGGAGTTAACAAAGCCGCCTGGTATAAAGATGCAATAATGGTTTAAAATAAACGAAAATTCGAATATTTAAAAAATTCAAATATAATAAAACAAAGTATAGTTCCATATTAGAAATTAAATTTTAAACCAATATTCGTCGGAAAATTATCAATTTTCCTTGTATTTCCAGGAGACGCAATAGTAATGGTAACGTGATATATATATATATATATATATATATATATATATATATATATATATATATATATATATATATATATATATATATATATATATGTATGCATGTGACTTCCAAAGTAGATACTCGTAATACGTTGTCACTTCATATATACCGTTATGACTTCCGATTTCGGAAGTCACAACGTTTTGCCTATAATTTTATGAATTCGGCTACTAGATGGTATTAGAAGGCTTATATTAAAAATTTCGCTGGAAGTCATATCGTATCTAACATACTCATAAGATCAGATTTTAGTTCGACGGTATATCACCAGCGCTAGTGTCGCTCCCGTACTATTATACAGGTTATATACACAACGCGTAGCGTCTTCCATATACCACACAGCTCGATGTGACTTCCGTTTTTTGGCAACCATGTGTAACGGTTTCCAGACATTCATTTGTTGTAGATTCGCGGTCCTAATCGTATTTAGTATTTTGTGTGTCTTTTGTTTTTTTAAACATGAATAATAGCTTTCTTTTAAATCTGCTTTACTTTTAAAGTTAGCCTTAAATGAAGCTAAGTAGTTATATATCTCTATAATTATATATTATCTGTACTTATTTTAGTCTATAATATTTACTTACCTTCAATGAACAATTCAATCTACACTCACCGGCACGAAAAACGGGCACTCCAAAAATTGGTAATTTTTGATGTCTCGTATCTCCTAAACCTGTTGTCCGATTTAAGTAATTTTTTTAATATGTTATAGCCTTATTCTTTAACAATATCGCTATAATAATATTGTTGACAGGCAGGTAAATTTTATTGTATACCGAGTGTACCAATCAAACTGGGTTTTTTTCTCAATTTTCACAACACCCTGTGGAATATTCTAGCCTTTATAAAATATTGAAATTAAACCCCAACTATAGCCCCAGGTTTTCTTAACATTCTGTTTTTTTATTCATTCGCTTACGTTGGATAATAAAAAGTTAGGGACTTTAACAACTAGCCATGTTCTTTATCAACACAGGGTGTTTCTAAATAAGTGCGACTGACTTTCATTTTCATGACAATCATTATTTTTTCATGCAGAATTACCCCTTAAACTTTGTCGTACTTATTTAGAAACACCATGTATCGATACAGAATATGGCTAGTTGTTAAAGTACCTAACTTTTTTATTATCCAACATAATCGAATGAATAAAAAAACAGAATGTTAAGAAAACCTGGGGCTATAGTTGGGTTTTAATTTCAATATTGTATGAAAGCTAGAATATTCCACAGGCTGTTGTGAAAATTCTAAATTATTTTTAAAAATCTTATTAAAAGCTAAATACAAGAAATGTAGGTAAATGTTCTCATTTAACGAAATTTCCGAAAATTGCGTGTTTTTGGACCCAAGTAGGCTGAAAAATCGATTTTATAGTTATTGTTATTTCGAAAGTAATAAAACGTGTACAAATATACAAAAAAATTGAATTTACAATTACAATTGAATGGAATTAAATACACGAAAAAATGAATCAAGAGCGATAAAAAGTTTAAAGTAATAATTTCTAGTAATAATATGAAATACAGTAAACTCTCTCTTAAGGGGGTAGGCGCAAAATCTCGGTCCAATGCTATTTAAATACATTTATTTTTTTCGAATCCTGAGAAAACTAATAAATACTTTTTAAAACTTACACCCAGAATGAAAGATTACATTATTACGGAGGACCGAAAGTCCCTTAGAATAAACAAAAAGTTTCTTTTGAATGAAATATTCGAAATTAAAAATCACACTAACTTTTCTCTTGTTTCTTCATCCCGTTATCTTTATTAAAATAAACATATTAGGTATATAAGTTATTAAAATAAACATTATATAAGTTTTCAGGGACTTTCGGCCCACGGTAATAATGTAAACTTCCATTCTGCGTTTAAATTTTTCAAAAATACTTATTAGTTTTCTCAGAATTCGAAAAAAATTATTGCATTTAATTAGCACTGGACCAAGATTTTGCGCCTATCCCCTTAACGAACACCTCCTCTATACGGACGGTATTTAAAACAAAACTCATTTGCCGATATATTGAACCTGTACTCTTCCGGACACTCCCTTAAAATGATGTGTACCTAAATGAAAAAAATACATATGTATTTTTTCCAAATATTTTAGAATACAAAACTACAATATTTATATTTTATTATTTCAAATTAACACAGAGATGACAACGAGTGATATTTGATAACTCTTTACTTTATCAGCAGTAGGTAATAAAAATCTGGTTCTTAAGTTTAATGTTTCTACCACATTCTTAACTGTTGAGCAAAATGGATCCGTCATTAAAATATTTTGTGTGTAGGTCATTCAAAGAAATGTGACACCGTAATGAGCGTACCGTTGATCTAATAATATTTTAACATTGATATGTTGTGACTGTGACTAAAAATTTTAACGGAATGTCTGCTTGAACATATCCAATAAAAATTTTATTTTATTTTAAAAATGTTTCGGATTGAAGGGAGACTTAGACTTGACTCTATGATAAAACAATAATTATACAAACAAAACAATTATAATTATCAAGATTTTTGCTGTAAACTCGTGGAGAAATACATCAAATTAATAGAGCTCGGGAAATACGCACTTAAAAAAACCTTAAATTATGCAAAAAACAGTTGAATTGAAATATGCACTAAAATATTATGCTTTTATGCATTTATAAAAAACGCAATATTTATTGGTGTATTGAAAGTAAGTATTCTTACCGAAATAGTATATAGTTCATTAACGGTTTTTTGCTCCAAATTTTAAAGAACGGATTGACGTGAAATTTAGCATACACATAGGTAACATGTCAAAGAAAAAAAGTGAAAAGAAAACTTTGCCCTGGGGGGTGACTTTCTCCTGTTCTCGGAGGTGAAAAATATACGTTCAAAATAAGTACGGAAATGGATAAACTGACTAATTCTAAGCAACTTCTGTTATATAAATTTTTTTCACTAAGTTAATACTTTTTGAGTTATTTGCGAGTCAGTTTGTCAATTTTTCAACAAAAAAAAACCCTTTTATACGGTTTTTTGCCAATAACTCAAAAAGTAAGTATGTTATCGGGAAAAACATTAAAAATATAGCTTATAAAGTAACAAAATTGATGTACGTATGAACTTTTTAGAATCAGTACAAGCAAAGTTATAGCTAATGTAAAACAGGAAACAGGTTCATATTCGTCAAATTTAAAAACGAATAATTTCACGTGAAATAACCAAAAATGATAGCAACCAAAAAATGATGCACTGTTCTGAGAAAACTTATTACAACTTTTTTAAAGTTTTAAAAAAACTTTTTTATGTTTTCTAAAAAAGTTTCTAGCATTAAAATTAAGAATTATTTTTATTATAATTATTAAGAATTACAGTTATTCTGTATAAAATGTTCTGCATGGTCTAAAACCTAAATTACAACCATGTTATATCAAATTTTGTCAATTAAAAATGTATAAAAAAATATGAATTCGCTTAAGAGTACTTAAATAAAATACCCTTATTTTTCACAATATTGAAAATTGTGATTATGTAAAGTTGTATAGAACTAAAAATCATGTTCCAATATGTAATTACATCCTCCTTATTGAAATATTCTGAACTATAAAGGTACTTTATTCTTGATCGAAATTCATCTCATTTGACCTACCTCGTATAAAATTGATCAAATTTGATATTAGATGGTTGTATTCAAGGCTTTTGGCCATGCAGAATTGTTTACAAATTATATATTTTTTTCGTACAATTAATAATAAAAGAGTTATCATAATTTAAATAACTGAAAATAATGTTGGTTATCCATAAAAAAAATTCAATTTTTTTTTCAACTAGAAGGATGAAATTGCATATTAAAATATAGTTCTTAATTCCAAACAACTTTTCATTCTAACAATTTTCAATATTGTGAAAAATAAAGCTACTTTACTCTTGAGTAAAATTCATATTTTTTGACATAGTTCGTATACGGCTTAAAAAAAATTGATCAGTGATGGTTGTATTTTAAGTTTTAGACCATACACAACTTTTTATAAAGAATAACTTTTTTTCATAAAACTAAGAATAAAATAGTTTCCCATATGATGCCGACTTAATTGGACACGCTGTATATTCCGCTTCCATACAAAGTCAGTCCAGTAATAGGGAAATGAATGCACTATGCCGAACCAGCAAAACAATGTTGATCCATATACGCGGCTCGGGATTGTTTATTGCAGTTTTATTATACAGGGTGTCCCGAAAAGATTGGTCATAAATTATACCACAGATTCTGGGGTCAAAAATAGGTTGATTGAACCTCACTTACCTATATACAATAGTGCACACAAAAAAAGTTACAGCCCTTTGAAGTTACAAAATGAAAATCGATTTTTTTTTCATATATCGAAAACTCTTAGAGATTTTTTACTGAAAATTGACATGTGGCATTTTTACGACAGCAATATCTTAAAAAAAAATTAAGTAAAATTTGTGCACCCCATACAAATTTTATGGGGGTTTTGTTCCCTTAAACCCCCCCAAACTTTTGTATACGTTCCAATTAAATTATTATTGTGGCACTATTAGTTAAACACATTATTTTTAAAACTTTTTTGCCTCTTTGTACTTTTTCGATAAGCCAGTGTTTATCGAGATATTTTGAATATTTGTCGAATCCACCACATATTTGTATATGGTTAAGTACGGTTATAGAGACCTGTTAATAATCTGAAAATTTATTTATAATTTACATTTTTAGGTATATTTTGAAAAAGAAGCTACATCTCGATAAAAGGTGACTTATGAACAAAAGACTAAGAGACAAAAGTTTTAAAAACACTGTGTTTAACTAATGGTACCACAATAATAGTTTAATTGGAACGTACACAAACATTAGGGGGGTTTAAAGGAACAAAACCCCCATAAAATTTTTACGTAAATATATTGAAAAAGAAGCCGCATCTCAATAAAAACTGGCTTATCGAAAAAATACTAAGAGGCAAAAAAGTTTTAAAAACGTTGTGTTTAACTAATGGTACCACAATAATGAATTAATTGGAACGTACACAAAAGTTTGGGGGGGTTTAAGGGAACAAGATCCCCATAAATTTTTTATGGGGTGGACAAATTTCACTATAATTTTGTTTTAAGATGTTCCTGACATAAGAATTATACATGTCCATTTTCAATAAAAAATCTCTAATAGTTTTCGATATATTGAAAAAAATCGATTTTCATTTTGTAACTTTAAAGGGCTGTAACTTTTTTTGTGAGCACATTTGTACTACGGTAAGTTTGGTTCAATCGAACTATTTTTGACCCCAGAATGTGTGGTATAATTTATGACCATTCTTTTCGGGACACCCTGTATATTTATATATAAATTATTAGAATATTATATTTTATTAGTTATATTAGTTATATTTTATTATATCAATTTGCATATTTTATTGATTATTGCGGAAGAAAATGAAAGAGTATGGCATTATCCACTGCAAATGATACCAACATGGCCTATATTTGAGCTAGATATAGTCAAAAAGTGGAAGGCAAAATAGAACTAAAGTGGCTCAACATTGTACGAAAGATTGTTTTGTTAGTTCCAAATAATTCCGCATTAAACTATATACACCGCGCGAGTTGCATCTATTTGTATATGTTTTAAAATGGACAATCCTAGTCCATTAGAAGTGGCAACAGCGCTGGTTGTTATCAATACCAAAGGATACAGCTGTCGGGTGCTGTGTTCTTTGCCAATATACCTACACTACAATATTATTTCGATAAGGAAAGTAGGTATCATTTTGTGAAGCGAGAGGACAATTTTACTAACGAATTTAACCCTAGAATGCATAAGCAAATATTTCTACGTTATGGCATAACATGAGTCTCGCAGAGTCGCTATGTAAATAAAGTACTAAAATAGATAGATTTTCTTTAATAGTTGCCTAATATTCATTTAATATTTCTTTATTTATAATGATATAATATTTTAGGCATAAATATATTTCATATAAGCATAAAGAAATAATAAATACCTGGTAAGGAACTACACTGTAGGGTGACCAAACGTCCCGTAAAAACGGGATTGTCCCGTTTTTTAACGATTTGTCCCGGAGTCCCAAAAAAGTATCTCGGGACTCGTAAATGTCCCATATTTGCGTTGGGTTGAGTTTTTTTATCTGACTATATTTTCTCTCTTAAAATTTTCTTCAATTTCTGCATCTGTTTTCATTCTTATTTCTCCCTCTTTTGTTACATTGTGGTCCAGTATTGTTCTCATTATTTTTCTTTCAAATTTCAGAAGGCTATCTTCCTCTTTCTTCTTAGTCGTCGTTGTTTCCATCCCATATGTAACACCAAGTCTTATTAAGGTCTTATATAGGTTTATATTATACTTAGAGTCTTGCTTCTCAGCAGATTTCTACCGTGTAGATGTTTTTCTGTCCTTCAGAATTCTTTCCACTGTTCTCTCTTTTCCGGTTTTCCCTATTTTTACTCCTAAGCAGTGCTGTTTTTTTAACTATATAGGTTCCGGTACGCAATGTTCCGGGGGTCTGGGGAGTGTTCATATGGGGGTCCACCCCCGGGAAAACTTTTTAAATTTAGCCTCAATAAGGGCGTTTTAAAGCTATTTGGGAGCAAGGAAAAAGGTACCGGTACGGCGTACCGACGCGTACCGTCACAAAAACAGCACTGCTCCTAAGTAGCTAAAGGTGGATACAGTTTCAAATTTATGGTCCTGTGTTATTAGATATTTCTGAGTTGGGTCAGCTTTCCCTATCGCCATGTATTTTGCTGTGAGCAGGTTTATCTCTAGTCCTATTATTCTCTTCGCTTCCTTATATAATTTTCCAACTGCAAGTGTTATCTTCGTCTTTTTTTTTGAGTTGACGAAAACTTTTTGAGTTATTAGCAGAAAACTGATTAAAAACATTGATTCTCTCGATATAAAATTAACACTTTCGATAGTGAATAAATCGAAAACTATTAATTTTATCAAAAAATGTATAGAACGATTTTTGCTTATAATGAATGTGTTTACCAATTCTTGCGGTCAAAATATAATAAAAATGTCCACCCCCGAGATGGAATGGTAACCACCCCCATGGTAAAAGCGCCTTTTGGCATGATATAGATTTTAATCCTTGGACTATCCACTACTTGTTCTCAAATTTTCAAGCAAATCGATCCATTCTGTAAAAATTGCGAGGTTTTGTCCTATTTTAAGCTTCATTACTTGGACTAGTAAAGTAAGTATTACATTTATGTACATAATACCAATATTTTAATCCGCAGTATAATAATCTATTCGTTGATAAAATTTTCTACAATCTCATCGACCGGACACCCGACGCGACGAGGGTCAGGTCAGGTATGTAAAGGGAGAGATTAAATGTTCAGCAAACGACGGCAATGTTGCCAGATTCCTTTTAGCGGGAATTTTAAAATTTTATAGCAGTTTGGTTTTAAATTTGACAGTTCTGTTTTCTCAAGTCAAAAATCTTAACCTTACTTTTACAAGTGATTAGGATTATTATTATTATTTTATTTACATGTAAATTAAAATTGAAACAATAAATATTGTGTTGTGTCATAATTTCAAACTCATTATGTTGCAGCCTTTTCCAGTTGATAAAATTGCAATTCAAAAACTTTTAGGTAGGTACGTGTAACTTCCACATTATTATTTATTTTTTAAGTATTAAGGTTGATGTTGATATCAAAAATTTAGATTTCAAAGACAGTTTTATGTAGGTAGATACTAATAAGGTACTACTAGATAATAGATTAGATACAAAGTAAGCTATAAGTAGTATAACTCCCCATGTAATCACCTGTTATGTTGTTTTTTTAGATTTGCACTGTATGGATGGCACAGGAAGAGAACAAGAGTACAAGAACATGAAACATCTTATTATGAATGTATATGTATGTGATCCTCAAAAAATTATTTTACAAAACAAGATAGAGTGTCTTAGACAAGGTAGAGTGTTTAAAATCCCAAGGATCATGCAAAATGTTTATTTGGTGTACTAGTCGAATAATAGTATCTAAAAATATTGAAACTATTTAAAAACACATTACGGGCATGAGGATGATATAGAGCACTTACATAAATACCAAAATCAGATAAATATCCCTTCAAAGTTTATTTTGAGACTTTCTTCAAAAATGTAAGTAAAATATTTGCATATCGACGGCGGAAAGGCAGGACTTCGTAACTGAAAAAATTTATATCATGAGTTACTTCAGTTTTCGCTTTAGAATAACTGTATCGGCAGCTATTAAACAGCGATTACAGCTGGGAAAGTTTCCGGAAGGCTTCCAAAAGGCTTTCCCAGCTCTAAAAGCTGTTTAATAGGTGCTGATACACTTATTCTAAAGCGAAAACCGAAGTAACTCATTTTATAGAAATTTTTCAGTTATGAGGTCCTGCCTTTCCGCCGTCGATATACACAATATAATTTAAAACAAGAATGTTACCCCTAAACCACTTTTTAAATATTACTCATGAATATTTACTACAGTTTACAATTTCAAACTAGTGTGTTTGATTCTCCTATACCTATATTTTACTTTTTTAGTAAACTTCAGACTGTTCAGGATAGTTTAATAGCATAAGAGGCGAATTAAAAAGAATTGATTTACTTACAAGAAAAGATATCACAAACATTAAACTCTCTGATGGCATTGATTTGAAAGATGGGTATATGTACAATGATGATGCAACCAGTGTTTATTTTTGGGTTGAATGCTTACAGACTCATGTCCAATATTATTTTACAAACAACAGGGCATACTAATGGATATTCATTCTGAATTTAACATTTATGATTTTTGTCTTATTTTCCTTAATACTGTGCCAAAAGGAAATGTTAATTAAGTTTGGTAAATCCTTTATCGCAATCGATGGAACTCATGGGCTCAATTCCTATGACTTTTAACTTATGACAGTATTAGTAAAAGATGAATTTGGGAATGAATTTTGTACTGCTTTCTTATTTTCAAATAGAAAAGATACCTACTTTAATTTACCAATTTTTTTAAATAAGGTCTTACATGTCTGTGTTGGTATTATATGTATAGTCAAATGTTTTCATATCAGGCATAAGCGACACCTTTTACAATGCCTCGTCAAATATAATGGGTATTGCTCCTAATAGACTGTTAAGTGCCTGGCACATAGATAGGGCATGGTAAGTAAATCTTAATAAAATATCTGATTCTGAAAAAAATCCTATTGTGTATACAAGATGTATTAATGATGGTTTAGAGAGTATTAATAGCTTTTTGGGTAGACTTCTAAGTGATGTAGATACATACAATTTTTGTAAGTATTTCCAGTAGAACTACTGCAATAACATCCAACAATGGGCCTATTGTTATAGGAAGGGGTTGTGGAATTAATACCAATATGACCATTCAAAATTTTCATAAAATTTTGGATAAAAGGGTATCCATTAGTTGTTATCAGTTAAGTTTAAAACTTGGCACTCATGGAGAGCTGTACCATAATATATAGTAGGTATATCTCATAATATTACATCTCATATTGTTCACTACAGTAGTAATGAGTGAGCATGCATACACAGAACCATAATAATATATTATAGTTCGTGTATGCAGGCTCACTCATTACAATAGTGAGCAATATGATATATAACATATTATAGTATAAGTCTCTGTGCTTGACCAGATTAACATGTTTGGTGCCCATCTCGAACAAGCTCCACTTGGCTGGTACCACATACTTAAATCATTTATTTAGTTACACAGTACTACTCACATAACTTATGTGTCGTCAGTACCTTCTGTAAAACCTTCGTGATGCTACCCATACGTCATGGCCACTGAATGTGTTAAAGCTTGTTAATGTAGGAGAGTTATACTAAAATATATATCTTATATTATATTGCCTTAAATAGAAAAAATATCTTATTTAGATTGTATCCATGTAAGTTTTGATTTAATGAAATAAACCTTTTAATCAAAAAAGTGTTTACTTGTGTACACCCAGCAATATCCTGATCATAGATAAATAATTTGTATTACCGGATCGTGATATGCAGACGCCAATAGGGCTTTTCATCGATTGTCATTTGTTTCGAGCTTCTGTCATGAGTCACATAATATTCATGTATCTACGTCATACGTCTTTGGTTTGTATCATTGGTATATACCAATAACGTTCGACATAGATACATTAATATTATGTGACACATGACAGAAGCTCGAAACAAATGACTGTGAATGAAATGCCATATTGAATAGGGCTTTTCATCGATTGTCATTTGTTTCGAGCTTCGGTCAAGTGTCACATAATATTAATATATCTACGTCATACGTCTTTGGTTTGTATCATTGGCAATATCAATAACATATGACATAGACATATTAATATTAGACAACACATGACAGAAGCTTGAAACAAATGACTGAGTGAAAAGCCCTATATCATGTAAATACAAGTCATAAAGATGTCTTTCTACGGTTAAAATTTCACAGCCTAAAGACATCATTTATGTAACTTCTTAAGCCGTCACAAAATGACTGCAATAAGAAAATAGAATTTATTAACTCGCCTCGCCCCCACGCAAAGTAAAGGTGCTAGGCCACTAAGAATGTTTTTTCAATTTTTTTTATTTTGCGGCTTTAGCGCTTAACTATTTAGCCAGATACATGATGAGAATTAATACTATTATAATACATATTAAAACTAATTCAAATTACTAGTAATTTTATTAATATTCTGAATAATTATGTAACTATTTAATACTAAAATAAAAAAGTGTCCATCTATATCTTAACACATTTTCACCTTTGAAATCGTAAATTTCCATTCCCATTAAAAAATAATTTGTACTGTATAAGTATATTTCTTTTGAGCTTCATTTTTTTTTTCAAAATACTGCAACATGAGTTTTAAATTATGACACAGTACAATACTTGTTTCAATATTTACATGTAAATAAAATAATCTAATTACTTGTAAAAGTACAGAACTCTCTTTTAAAACCAAAGTGTTATTAGACTAATTTTAAAATTCCCGCTAAAAGGAAAAAGGTAAATCTGGCAACAGTGCCGTCGTTTGCTGGACATTTAATCTCTCCCGGTATGTAAAAGGCGTGACAAGTAAATAACAAAAAACTACCGACAAAGGGACATCTCAGTACACAGCTGAAAGGTATTTTCTTAAAATTTTATTGTTCTTCAAG
Organism: Diabrotica virgifera virgifera; assembly: GCF_917563875.1. Classification (NCBI taxonomy): domain Eukaryota; kingdom Metazoa; phylum Arthropoda; class Insecta; order Coleoptera; family Chrysomelidae; genus Diabrotica; species Diabrotica virgifera. Next base: position 145,198,124 of record NC_065446.1, on the reverse strand, counting down.
GTTCGTTTTTTGTAATTGACGAGATGGTACTTTTAAAAATCGAGTAAATTAAAAAATAATATGCAAAAGTATGAAAGCAACGAAACTGTTTTTAGAACATCGAAAACATTGCCTAGAAAATGTAGAACGATGAAAAACAATCTAAAATTAAATAGAAACTATTCTTCTTCTTTAAGTGCCGTCTCCTAATCGAAGGCTGGATATCATCATCACTATGTTTACTCTATCTACTGCTGCTCTGAAGAGTTCTATGGAACTGCATTTAAACCAGTCCCTTAAATTCTTCAACCATGACACTCTTCTCCTTCCTACACTCCTTCCGCCTCTTATCTTTATTACACAAGACATATAAAATGTATCAAAAAATCGAAAACATGTGCTAAATGCAAATACAGTGATGAGCGCGCTAATAACCGGCAAAATAACGCAAACGATGGAAAACATATTAAGTTGTGAGATAAATGAAATTAGTAGAGTTGGGAAATTTAGCGATAAAAACGTATAAATTTACATTCTGTTTATTGTTTCCCACCTTTAGACGTATCAGAGGAGTATGTCAACTAAAACTGTCACTATCACAGTGCCAGTTGCCAAACCTGTCTGATACGGCTAAAGGTGGGAAAGAATAAATAGAATGTAAATTTATACGTTTTTATCGCCAAACTTGCCACATCTACTAGTTTTATTTCACAACTTAATGTGTTTTCTATCTTTTGAGTTATTTTGCCGGTTATTAGTGCGCTAATCACTGTATAATATGATCAGACTGTATAGACAATTTTTTTATGCAAGGGCAAAAAATATGAAACATGTAGGTATGAAAAATCAATGTAGGTATATGTAGGTACATACCAAAAATCATAAAAAATTTATTAGGGCAGTCAATGAGGGCATTTGGTTCCAAATTCCATCCTACTGATTTATTTGATATTTTCGCAGTAAGTAGGGAATAGTTCAAGAAACAAAGTCTACCCTATGCCGGTGTGCGCTTTTATCTTGGGAGTGGTTCCCACCCCTTCTCGGAGGTGAAAAATGTTTTGGCTAGAATAGCCACGGAAGAGGCTAGAGAACCTAATTTTAAGCAAAACTATTCTATAATTATTTTTTGAAAACTCAATACTTTTTGAGTTATTCGTGGTTGAAAATTGGCCATTTTCATTGAAAAATGACACCTTTTTGGACAGATTTTTGCGAATACCTTAAACACTATGCATCTAACAAAAAACTGTATAAAATATTTCTGTAGGTTATAAAAAAACAAAGAGATTCGTTCCTTCATAAATCTTCTAGTTAAAAAACTATGAGGGATATGGTAGGTAAGAAGAGTTTGTTTTTTTTTGCTGCATGCTCAAATCGGTGTATTCAACTTGAAATAGCAGAGAAACTGTTGATTTTAGGTGTATAATGATACTAATAACTTTTGTAGTGCTTGAATAGACCTTTAAAATGAGCAATACTAAATGTCGATTATATTCAAACTAAGCGAGAGATTAATGTATTTTACGAAGAAATGAGAAATATATTTAACCCCTCATCCATCAGAGTTTAAATACATCGTTTTCCTTCTACAATACTTTTTATTGCAGTGTTATTTCTATGTTTAAAAAGTTGGACTGGATTTAAAATAAATGGTTTTTGAAAAAAAAAATAAGATCAAATTATAGAGAGCACTTTTAAATTTTCTTTTGTTTGTGATTGTACTGACCTAATGTTATCTTATTCTTTTTTTTTTCTTTTTTGTAACTGTATTACTCATACGAGTTATTTTTTCTCAAACCACTTGGTTATATGTTATATTACGATAGTTTATGTTATATAATTGGTTAACATTAATGTTATATAATTGTATAATTATGTTATATAATTTAGAACACTGTAAAATTTATATCGGAATAGGGCTTGCCCGTGAATAAATAAATAAAAAAATAAAAAAAAAAAAATCTTCTTTTACTCCATGTAACTCGGAAAAGATAAGAGATGCGAAAAAAGATACCTTACAAAAATGTAGGGCCTTTCCAGATAAAAATTTCTTTTTTCTTTTTCATTACTGTATCTCTTATCATTTTCAAGTTACATGGAGAAAAAGGAAGATTTTTAAGAAAATTTAAAAATGCTATCTATAATTTGAACTTTTTTTTTCAACAACCATTCTTTTTAAACCCGTCAACTTTTTGAACATATAAATAACACTCTAATAAAAGGTATTGTGGAAGGAAAACGATGCATTTACATTTTGGTGGATGGGGGTTAAAATTACTTCTCATTTTTTCTTAAAATACATTAGTTATCAATTTTGTTTGCAGCATATCTCGCTTAGTTTTAATGTAATGGACCTTTAAAGTAGCTGCGTTTAAAGGTCTTTTCAAGCACTACAAAAGGTATTAGTAGCATTATACACCTAAAATTGACCGTTTCTCTGTTATTTCAAGTTGAATACACCAATTTGATAATGTACCAAAAAACAAACTATTTTCACCTACCATATCTCTTTTTGTATTATACCTAGAAGATTTATGAAGGCAAGTGTCTCTTTATTTTTTTATAACCTACAAAAATGGCTAGTAAAGTTTTTTTAGTTAGATGCATAGTTTTTAAAGTATTCGCAAAAAACCGTTCGAAAAGGTATTTATTATGTTTCAATGAAAATGGCCAATTTCCAACCACGAATATCTCAAAAAGTATTGAGTTTAAAAAAAAAATTATAGAACAGTTTTTGCTTAGAATTACTTTCTCTAGTGAATGCCGTGGTAATTTTAACCAAAAAATTTTCCACCCCTTGACTTATCTCCTTTGAATTAGGAGATAAGTAGAGGCTAGGTCCAAAATTTCATTAAAATCCATGCTGTAGGATAGAATTCGGAGGTTATATCCTATTCTTGCTCCTATTGACCGGCGTATATGTAAATGTAAGAAAAAACGTAAATAATTAAACAAAGTTTCGACAACACAACACAAAAATTAGCGAGACTCACTATATTTGGGATGTCAGTTGTTCTGGCTGGTGAGTTTCTCCTCTAGACCATCAGGAATCCACAGGCTATGTCCAGACGATGATACAGATGGTGATAGCAGAGTCTGAATGCTTCTTCCTCTTCGGCGTTTAGTTACCAGAAAGTGACTGGCTACCCCGGGAAGCTCCATGAGCTGTATGGGGTTGATGGTTGATGACTTCGAAAGTCCTCATCCGGTCGAGGAATCAGGAACATAGACTGCTTTGAAACTTCAGAAAAACTCCAGGAACAGGAATCCTCAGACTACTTGATTAAAATGTTGGGCGCCTATGTCATAGCGGCACATTGTAATCCATTGGATGGACCTACGCATTTATGTTCTAAATGGCCCGATGAAGCGGCCGGACGCTATGTTATGTTGTGAAACAGCGTCTTCGTATTACATACATAATTTGTTGCCTCTTTTACCATTAGGTGTCGAGGATTCCTCCTTTATATAATACTCTCTGCAAATTTACGCCACCTCTTCCTGTCTGCTGCTAAAACTTTTGCTTCTTGCCACGATGTTCCTCTTTTCTTGAGTATTTCGTTTACACTAGTGTTCCAGCTTTTCCTTGGTCTGCCCCTCGTGCTTTTACCCACTGCTTTGGCCTCCCATGTCATTTTCACTTGTCTCTCACCACTCATTCTTATCATGTGTCCAGCCCATTTTAACTTATTTTCTTCAACTTTTTCGTTGAGCGATTTTACCTGTAATTCATGTCTTATATCTTCGTTTCTTCTTTTGTCTAATCTTCTTGCTCCCACCACTTTTCTTAAGTATCTCATTTCTGTAGCTTGTAATCTTTTTCTTTGTCTGTCATTAAGTACCCAGTTTTCTGCCCCATATATTGTAATTGGCATATATACAGTTTTATATACTGTCATTTTGGTTTTCCTCGATATTTCTTTTTTGTTTAGGAAATTTTTATACAGTGAATAATAAGTTCTCGTTGCCAATTTTATTCTGTTTCCAATTTCATCTTCTTGTGTACCTTTGTTGTTTAACATTATTCCCAAATACTTAAAGAGGTCTACTTGCTCGATTTTTTGCCCTTCGATTTCAATATTTACAGTTGCTTCTTTGTTGGCTATTGTCATTACTTTAGTTTTCTCCATATTTATTATTAAGTTGTAGTTTTTTAGTTCTTCAGCCCAGATTCTAATCTTATCTGCGAGAGCCTTTTCAGTTCTTGCAACTAATACAATGTCATCAGCAAATGCACAGGCTTCAATTTTTATTTGTTGCAAATTTCTATACCCTATAGCGCATTTTTTAGTTTTTTTCCAACACTTTTTAATAACTTCATCCATAACGGAAATAAATAACAGTGGGCTCAACACTCCACCTTGTCTAACCCCGTCGTTATTATAAAATTCGCCGGAGATTAAGTTACTTGTCCTGACCTGGTTTTTTGTGTTGACATACAAACTCTTTATTACACTTACAAGTTCTTCATCTACTTCCTTGTTTATCAGGCTTTGCCATATTCCTTCTCTATTGACCATGTCAAACGCCTTTTTCATATCTAAAAACGCCAGGTACAGTGTATCGTTTTTTAACAGTGTTTTTTCAGTAATTTGCTGTAGTGTGAATATATGATCTTGTACGCTGTGTGATGGTCTAAATCCACTTTGTATATCCGCCAGTCGAGGCTCAACTATTTCTCGTAGTTTCTTTTCTAGGATAATTTCGTAGACTTTCACCGCTGAGCAGAGAAGTGATATACCCCTATAATTACTGCACTCTTTCGTGTCTCCCTTTTTGTGTATAGGCAGTATTATTGAAATGTTCCAATCCTCTGGGATTTTTTTGTTTGTCCACGCTAAATTTAGTAGGTCATGTAATTCTTGCTTACCCTGTTGTCCAAGATATTTCAATAATTCAGCATCTATTCCGTCCCTGCTGCTTTACAAACTTTTAGTTTTTCTAGTGCATCTTCAACTTCTTCCATCTTTATTTTAGTTTCATAAACGGTCTTCTTGCCCTCTTTCAGGTGTTTCATCTGTTATCTGTGTGCGATTCTCTTCTGTTGTATTTTCATTGTTTAAAAGTTCCTTGAAATATTCTCTCCATCTTTCTATAATGGGCTCATCCTCAGTTATTATATTTCCGTTTCTATCTTTTATCTGCTGTAGTTTAATTTCCGTTTTACTTCTCATATTCTTTAATACTCTATAAAATAATTTTGTGTTTTGGGTACTATTTTCTTCCAAATTCTTCCCAGGCGTTCTGCTTTTCTTGTTTTATCCTTACTTTAACTTTGTGGCGCTGTTCCTTGTATTTGTCGTATGCCTCTTGATTTCTTTTTTGTATGTACATATTCCATAGCATTTTCTTTTCTCTGACTTCTTTTTTAATATCGTTGTTCCACCAGCTTGTCTGCTTTTTATGATTATTTCTTCTGGTATACCCGCAAACTTGCCCTGCTGTTTCTAATAGTATTGCCTTAAATCTGATCCACTTTTCTTCCACATTTCTACTTTGTCTTCTCTTTTCAATCTGTGTGTGTGTGTGTGTGTGTGTGTGTGTGTGTGTGTGTGTGTGTGTGTGTGTGTGTGTGTGTGTGTGTGTGTGTGTGTGTGTGTGTGTGTGTGTGTGTGTGTGTGTGTGTGTGTGTGTGTGTGTGTGTGTGTGTGTGTGTGTGTGTGTGTGTGTGTGTGTGTGTGTGTGTGTGTGTGTGTGTGTGTGTGTGTGTGTGTGTGTGTGTGTGTGTGTGTGTGTGTGTGTGTGTGTGTGTGTGTGTGTGTGTGTGTGTGTGTGTGTGTGTGTGTGTGTGTGTGTGTGTGTGTGTGTGTGTGTGTGTGTGTGTGTGTGTGTGTGTGTGTGTGTGTGTGTGTGTGTGTGTGTGTGTGTGTGTGTGTGTGTGTGTGTGTGTGTGTGTGTGTGTGTGTGTGTGTGTGTGTGTGTGTGTGTGTGTGTGTGTGTGTGTGTGTGTGTGTGTGTGTGTGTGTGTGTGTGTGTGTGTGTGTGTGTGTGTGTGTGTGTGTGTGTGTGTGTGTGTGTGTGTGTGTGTGTGTGTGTGTGTGTGTGTGTGTGTGTGTGTGTGTGTGTGTGTGTGTGTGTGTGTGTGTGTGTGTGTGTGTGTGTGTGTGTGTGTGTGTGTGTGTGTGTGTGTGTGTGTGTGTGTGTGTGTGTGTGTGTGTGTGTGTGTGTGTGTGTGTGTGTGTGTGTGTGTGTGTGTGTGTGTGTGTGTGTGTGTGTGTGTGTGTGTGTGTGTGTGTGTGTGTGTGTGTGTGTGTGTGTGTGTGTGTGTGTGTGTGTGTGTGTGTGTGTGTGTGTGTGTGTGTGTGTGTGTGTGTGTGTGTGTGTGTGTGTGTGTGTGTGTGTGTGTGTGTGTGTGTGTGTGTGTGTGTGTGTGTGTGTGTGTGTGTGTGTGTGTGTGTGTGTGTGTGTGTGTGTGTGTGTGTGTGTGTGTGTGTGTGTGTGTGTGTGTGTGTGTGTGTGTGTGTGTGTGTGTGTGTGTGTGTGTGTGTGTGTGTGTGTGTGTGTGTGTGTGTGTGTGTGTGTGTGTGTGTGTGTGTGTGTGTGTGTGTGTGTGTGTGTGTGTGTGTGTGTGTGTGTGTGTGTGTGTGTGTGTGTGTGTGTGTGTGTGTGTGTGTGTGTGTGTGTGTGTGTGTGTGTGTGTGTGTGTGTGTGTGTGTGTGTGTGTGTGTGTGTGTGTGTGTGTGTGTGTGTGTGTGTGTGTGTGTGTGTGTGTGTGTGTGTGTGTGTGTGTGTGTGTGTGTGTGTGTGTGTGTGTGTGTGTGTGTGTGTGTGTGTGTGTGTGTGTGTGTGTGTGTGTGTGTGTGTGTGTGTGTGTGTGTGTGTGTGTGTGTGTGTGTGTGTGTGTGTGTGTGTGTGTGTGTGTGTGTGTGTGTGTGTGTGTGTGTGTGTGTGTGTGTGTGTGTGTGTGTGTGTGTGTGTGTGTGTGTGTGTGTGTGTGTGTGTGTGTGTGTGTGTGTGTGTGTGTGTGTGTGTGTGTGTGTGTGTGTGTGTGTGTGTGTGTGTGTGTGTGTGTGTGTGTGTGTGTGTGTGTGTGTGTGTGTGTGTGTGTGTGTGTGTGTGTGTGTGTGTGTGTGTGTGTGTGTGTGTGTGTGTGTGTGTGTGTGTGTGTGTGTGTGTGTGTGTGTGTGTGTGTGTGTGTGTGTGTGTGTGTGTGTGTGTGTGTGTGTGTGTGTGTGTGTGTGTGTGTGTGTGTGTGTGTGTGTGTGTGTGTGTGTGTGTGTGTGTGTGTGTGTGTGTGTGTGTGTGTGTGTGTGTGTGTGTGTGTGTGTGTGTGTGTGTGTGTGTGTGTGTGTGTGTGTGTGTGTGTGTGTGTGTGTGTGTGTGTGTGTGTGTGTGTGTGTGTGTGTGTGTGTGTGTGTGTGTGTGTGTGTGTGTGTGTGTGTGTGTGTGTGTGTGTGTGTGTGTGTGTGTGTGTGTGTGTGTGTGTGTGTGTGTGTGTGTGTGTGTGTGTGTGTGTGTGTGTGTGTGTGTGTGTGTGTGTGTGTGTGTGTGTGTGTGTGTGTGTGTGTGTGTGTGTGTGTGTGTGTGTGTGTGTGTGTGTGTGTGTGTGTGTGTGTGTGTGTGTGTGTGTGTGTGTGTGTGTGTGTGTGTGTGTGTGTGTGTGTGTGTGTGTGTGTGTGTGTGTGTGTGTGTGTGTGTGTGTGTGTGTGTGTGTGTGTGTGTGTGTGTGTGTGTGTGTGTGTGTGTGTGTGTGTGTGTGTGTGTGTGTGTGTGTGTGTGTGTGTGTGTGTGTGTGTGTGTGTGTGTGTGTGTGTGTGTGTGTGTGTGTGTGTGTGTGTGTGTGTGTGTGTGTGTGTGTGTGTGTGTGTGTGTGTGTGTGTGTGTGTGTGTGTGTGTGTGTGTGTGTGTGTGTGTGTGTTATAATTTTAAATAATATTCAGAGCACCATAAATATTTCACTTTTTTCACATCCTTATTACATTTCTTTTGTACTTCTGTAAACTACTAAAATATTTTTTTCTCTACCTATTTATTTCTTCTTTCTTTTTTTTTTAACAAATCATCACGTTATAATATATTTAAATAAATTACTTTTAGCTACTTGTCGATGTAGGCTGATTTTTTCACTGACATTGACTTTTTGTATTAAAATTTTTTTCCAATTTACCGATCATTCAAATTCAAAATTCATTTCAAAAATTTAAATCTTTTGGCCATTAATTTATATTATGCAGTCTGGGAAGAATTCATTTTATGGATATTAATAGTTTTCCTCTTATTCATATGTATTAATGTTAGCAAGTTTTAATAACCAATCTAGATTTATCTGGTGAGTTATATTTTTACATGATCTTTGTTTCCACTTTATCAGTTACTTTGTAGCTCTTGAAAATGAATGTAAACACATTCGAAAGCTCGAGTAATAAAAAATAGTATTCTAACAGCCCCTTTTTATTGACTCCAACCCACCGAAACTCAAAAGTGTTTTTTATAAACAAGTCAACAAAGTACTTATTTTTTCTTTATATATATATATATATTGTTAAGATATGTAAAATTTGAATTAATATGGTTTCGATCTTAATATGTTAGAAAAGTTAAAACATATAATAAAAATATACCAAAATTCATTTCGAAGAAATGAAAGTCAATTATCTTTGGATGGCCGTAGGTAAACAAAATTTAAATAGGGATTAAGTATTTTCTTTGTACAGTTAGTATGATAAGGAAGTGGTTATGTGTTTGGACAATGAGACCGGGTTTCCCAAATGGACTTTTGCGGCGAGGGAACAATTGTATTTAGAAATTTAAATGAATGTAATCTCCTTAAAAACCGATTGGCATGTAATTAGTTTTAGGAAATTTCTAATGGTAGGAAAAGTTGGTGTTGAATCTGACATTGACAATTTGGAATTTAATTCTTTGGAATCGTTGTCAGTGGACTTTCATAATTTTTTTACATAATTTAATTTTACGGTAGAATAATTTTTTCAACGTTACTGTTTAGTGCTGGCCTTTAAACGAATGTGATTCTAGACGATAGTTGTTAAATGATCGTCAAGTCGAATAGTGGTGATCTCTGAGAGTCTCCTGAAGTAGTAAGGCAGATAAATGAATAGCTGTGAGTTTGTTGAAATAAGTGTCCTGACGGAGGCTCATCACGTAAAGCATTGTAAGTTATATTGTTCTACTTATATTCCAAGAGTCACCGTTGCATGCCGGAACGAGAAATAGATTCAGTTTATTGAGAGGAGAAAAGGCTAGCATTGTTTTTTGAAAGATACGTGCATCTGTAGGGGGTCATTGATGACAATAGGGTTGCAATAGTTTGTTGCGAGATTGCTGACTACATAGGGGGCTACTAAGAGTAAATTGTAGGCGACCAGAGACAAGAATTTGGACAACTCATCATCCGAGAGACAGTTTTATTTTTTTTTTGTAGAATTATTCATAACGCAAATTTCAATAAGTACTTTAGATAGTGGTAGGAGTATTTCAATAATCAGAATAGGAGATATTATTTTTAGAGGATATTTTGAGGGTGAATTTATTTCAATAGATGTTTTTGTACCATATATGTGTTTTATTCCGTTAGTCTTTGACCTTATTTATCATATGTAAAGCAAAGGAGATATTGAACAAAGGAGAGCATTAAATAGTGTGATTAAATCATAAGTGCATCATTAAAATTAAATTTAATTAATTAATTAATTATCTAATCAATTGCTTTGAGCACACCGATCTTTGAATATCACAATAACTGGCGCCCAACGTGGTGCTTAAAAAATATCGCAGCTTTGCATTTGATGGTAGGGAAAGAGATAAGGAATAACTACAGGTGATCCAGAGATAATTTGACAATTTTTCCAGGTGTAAAAATATTTTTGATTTATGGATTGATCGTAGGTAGTTGATATTTACTGCTATTGAATTATTTAATATTTTTACCAATCGTACATTTGATATTTATTTTGAAATTTACTGATTGCATATTTGATATTTGTGGCGAAAATTTATTAAATTTGGGGAGAAATATTTGTCGTGTTCTGCAACTTATAGAGTGTTGTAAAATTTCACATTTGGCGGGGACAAAGAAAACAGTAACAAAAAGAAACAACATGTCGACCACAAGGAGGCAAAGCAAAATGCAAGAAAGCAGAGAGAATAACAGAGAAGAGGAAAAAATTGTTGAAGAAGGATTGGGTAATGAAGGAGATACAACGATTATGGAGAGAAAAGAACAGGAATTAACAGGAATAGAGAAACTATTGCAACTGATGCAACTCCAATCACAACAAATGGATAGAAATCAACAGGAAACAAAAAGGACAATGCAAGAAAATCAACAGGAATCAAAACGAGCCATGGAAGAAACACAACAAAAAATAGAGAAAAATCAACAGGAAGCAAAACGAGCCATGGAAATAACACAACAAAAAATGGAAGAAACACAAAGAGAAATATCACAGAGAATAGAACAGAAATTGGAAGAGAATGATGGCAAATTGGAAAAGCGTTTGGAAAAATATGAAAATGAAGTGAAAGCCTGTTTAGAAAAAGTTAGAGAAGAAACAGAAAGGAAACTGAAGATGCAGCGAGAAGAAATAGAAACTAAAATGAAGGATATTAAGACTGTGCAGAAGATGGAATTAGAACAGTTAGAAAGCAAATTTGAAAATGCAATACAAGAAGACAGGCGAGAAATAGAAGAAAAATTTAAGCAAAACGAAAAACAAATTGCGGAACTCAAGAATCAACAGAATTGTGGAGAAAGAAGGGAAATGATTATCCTTGGTACAAGCGACGCGAAAATACAATTTGGAGGGGATATTAGAAAAACACACCCAGTACCATTTGTTAAAAATTTGAAAACCAAATTGCAACATATTAGATATTTTGACGACTGCAAAGAAACAATTAGAAACCATCTGAAAGAAGGAGCAGCGTTATGGTATGAAAGTAAAGAAGATGAGTTTGAAAATTGGACAGATTTCGAAAATAAATTTCTCAACTATTTCTGGGGGAAAGTTAAACAGAGGGAAATCAACCAAGAGCTACAGAATGGAAGATATCACGAGAAAATGGGAATATCGGAAGAAAGATATGCTTTGCAGATATATAACAATTCCAAATATCTAGACTACAAATACTCTACCGAACAACTGGTAGAAATGATAAGCAGACATTTCGAAGAAACGCTGGAGGACCACGTGATTTTGAGAAACTATCAAGATATTGATAGTTTGTGCCAATTCCTTCAAGTAAGGGAAGCAAAAAGAAGAGAAATGCGAAACAGAAGACAAAATGAACAATATAATGGACCGGCAAGAAGGTATCAATCAAATTATGACCAGAGAAACCGACATGCCCAATCAACAAACGAAGATAGGCCGAGAGAATACCAAAATTACAATAGACAACAAAATTATGATAACAGGAATCACGCAAAAAATAGAACATATGAAAATCACAACAGAAACAGAGATGCACAAAATCCTCCGACTAGGAATACGAACGAACAAAGGGACGGTAGAAACAATCAGAATTTCCAACGACAAAATAGAAGGGAGATGAATCATGTAACAATAGAAAACGAGGAAGAAGATGTATGCAATGAATCCAGACAGGATTTTCAATAAAGCATCCACTGAACAAACATAAACAACTCTCCGGTATATTTTGTCATCCGAGAGAGTTTATACAGTTGGCGGGAAATGAAAGACAAAGTTCTAATTCAAATTTAATATTCTTAGATGCATTTATAAAACATAAAGCGATTAAAATTTTGATTGATTCTGGATCGGAGATATCGTTAATCAATAAGAAACTAGTAAAAGAATTAAATTTGGACAGATTTGTGTATAAAATTCCTAGGGTTGCTTTAGTGGGTGCAAACAACAAAAAATTGACGACAGTAAATGAAGGTTTGGGAGTGCGGATCAGAGTGGGAGACAAATACTATATTATGCAATGTGTGGTGATCGAAGATTTAAACCATGATATGATAGCGGGAATTGATGAATTGAGTGAAAAACATATCACCATAAATTTTTCGGAGAATAAACTGGAAATCAGAGCAGAACCAGACAACATAGAAGAAGAAATGGAAATAGATAGGAAAATAATTGTTGAAAAGATAAATGAACAGGAAAAACATAAAGAAATCAATATGACTGTAGAGGAAAAACCGAAAGTACAAGAAAAAAATCAACCAGAAAAAAAAAGAAGGAAGAAAAAGAAGAAGAGTTCAAAAAGAAAGAAGGAAAACAAGGTGGATACAAGAGAAAGACAGGAAATCGAAGGTACGGAAGAATTGTCGGCAATCGACGATAAAACAGAAAGGAAGCAGGAAGAAAAGGAAGTTCTCATAAGAGAAATGAAAGCAGTAGAAACATGGTGCTCGGGATACCAAATGGAAATTGAAGATAAAAAAAAACAGAAGAAGAAATAAAGGATGAGGACAGAGAAGAAATGGCAATAATGGACGAGAATCCAGAATTTTATGAAGAAATATTATGGACAGTGAATACATGCGAACAAAATGAGGATGAAAGAAAATTAAAATGTGGAGAAAACATGGAAAAGGAAGTAGAGAAGATTCTAGAAAATTATGGAGATTTGATTAATGAAGAAAGCCGAGTGGCTAAAAATTATGAACATTCTTTTAAAGTTAAAAACTTAGAAAATTTTAAATCCAAGACATATCCAATCCCGTATAAATACAGGCAAAGCGTCGGACAGGAAATTGAAAAAATGATCGAAGACAAGGTGATAGAAAGATGTGACTCTCCATATATCAACCCGATAGTATGCGTTAAAAAATCGAGTGGTGATTTGCGATTATGTTTAGATGCAAGAAACATTAATTCACACACAATCGCGCAATACGAAGCGCCTTTGAACATCGAAGCCATATTTGGACGAATCACAGGGTCACACATTTTTTCCAAAATCGATTTGAAACATAGTTTTTGGTAAATACCTTTGGCAGAGAAATGTCGAAATTATACCGCTTTTTCGATCGACGGAGTGGTATACCGATTTAGGGTGGTACCATTTGGCCTACAGAGTGCATGCGCTGCTTTGGTTCGCGCATTGAACACAATCTTAAATAGGCATGGAGAATTTGTTGTACATTACATAGATGATTTATTAATTTTCTCACCAGATATAACAAGCCATCTACGACATATTCACACTGTGCTAGAAGAACTGGATCAAGCGGGATTGAAATTAAATATTCAAAAGTGTCAGTTTTTCCAAAAGAAAATACTGTATTTAGGATTCAAATTAGACACAAAAGGGATTAGTCTTGCAGAAGATAGAATCGAAATTATAAATAACTACGCTAGGCCAACCAATTTAAAAACATTGCGGGGATTTTTGGGAATGGTAAACTATTTCAAAAAACTAATACCAGACATCAGCACAAAAGAAATACCGTTGATAGCATTACTTAAGAAAAATGTTAGGTGGAAATGGGGAACGGAACAAGAAATGGCTTTCAAAAATTTAAAAGGAGCTTTCTCCACAGCTGTAAGAGTACACCACCCAAGATATGATCAACCTTTCATTCTCCGGACCGATGCTTCCATAACAAAATTCGCAGGGGTGTTATCACAGATCCAAGACGATGTAGAGGTGCCAATCTGTTTTGTCTCCCGTGTAACCAAAACATATGAGAGAAAGTACAGCGTTACTGAATTAGAGTTCGCCAGTGTGTTATTTTGTGTAAATAAATTACGGTTTTACCTACTAGGGGCAAAATTCACCATTGAAACAGACCATGCAGCTTTGATACATATAATGAAAAATAGGCTGGTAAATAATAGAATTCATAGGGGCATTCTTTTACTTCAAGAGTATGATTTTGAATTTAAATATATCAAAGGAACTGACAATATCTTGGCTGATGCGTTGACGAGAGATGAACAATTCCGCAAAGAGGACCACAAAACTCTCCACGTTGGCATGAACATAATGAGAGAAGAAGCAGGCTTATTTTCTTTGGCTCAGATCAGGGAAAATCAGAAACAACTGGATGAAAGAGAAAAGCAAAGGGTCGAACAAGAGGATAACTTATATTTTAAGAGGGTCGATGGTAGAGAACTATATGTAATCAAGGAACAGATGGCAAAAGAAGTTTTAGCAAAATTACACTGTGACAACGGACACATTGGAAGCAGGAAGGTGTGGCTTATGTTCAGGGAGAACTACATTTGTCGAAAGGACTATACAATAGCCAAAGAGGTGACTCGAAATTGCGAGACATGCCAAAAGTGTAAAAGTAAGAATTTCAAAAACGAAAACATCACAAAAAACGTCATAGCTCGGAAGAAACTGGATATTGTCGCCATTGATATGTTGAGCGATTTAATAACAACAACACAGAGGAATAAACACATATTAGTTATGGTGGATGTTTTTTCAAAGTATTTAAAACTGTACCCATGTAGAACCACGAAAGGAGCTGAAATACTTCGGAAGATAGACGATTTTATCGAAACAGTGGGAAGACCAGACAATATTTTGTTGGACAATGCAACATACGTTAGGAACGACCGTTTTAAAGGGGAATTAAGAGAGAGAGGCATAAATACAAAATTTGTAAGCATCCGACATCCACAGAGCAACCCATCAGAGCGTTTTATACAAGAAGTCACAAAATTTCTAAGAATTGCTGCGGAAGAACATCATCGACATTGGGACAGAAAAGTGTTTGAAATAGAGACGTATTTGAACTGTGCACCAAATACGGTTACCAAGGAGACGCCTTTATATGTAATGAAAGGAACAATGCCTACGAGACCGTGGGAAGACACCGCCCCCAGACAATACGAAGAAGTGATCGAGGTGGTTCAACGAAGATTGAGACGAAGTGGAGAGAAATATCTCCAAAGGCAAGAGAGGACCCGAAGAAGAAGGCCGGTTACATTCCAGAAAGGGGATAAAGTTTTAGTGAGAGCACTAAGGGTGTCCAATTTACAAAATGGTATTTGTGCTAAATTGATGACGGTATTTGAAGGTCCATATAGGGTCAATACGGAAAATGGGGTAAATAGTTATGAATTAGCGCATATAGAGACAGGCAAGATACGGGGTATTTTTAACATTCACGACATTTATAAGTATCATGAGTAGAGTTTGGTAACATAATGGAATAATTTGATCCTAAAAAAAACTTGTGTCATTTAAATAAATAACAGAGTTTTTCGGCAAATCAAATGGCGGGGAGTTGTTAAGATATGTAAAATTTGAATTAATATGGTTTCGATCTTAATATTTTAGAAAAGTTAAAACATATAATAAAAATATACCAAAATTCATTTCGAAGAAATGAAAGTCAATTATCTTTGGATGGCCGTAGGTAAACAAAATTTAAATAGGGATTAAGTATTTTCTTTGTACAGTTAGTATGATAAGGAAGTGGTTATGTGTTTGGACAATGAGACCGGGTTTCCCAAATGGACTTTTGCGGCGAGGGAACAATTGTATTTAGAAATTTAAATGAATGTAATCTCCTTAAAAACCGATTGGCATGTAATTAGTTTTAGGAAATTTCTAATGGTAGGAAAAGTTGGTGTTGAATCTGACATTGACAATTTGGAATTTAATTCTTTGGAATCGTTGTCAGTGGACTTTCATAATTTTTTTACACAATTTAATTTTACGGTAGAATAATTTTTTCAACGTTACTGTTTAGTGCTGGCCTTTAAACGAATGTGATTCTAGACGATAGTTGTTAAATGATCGTCAAGTCGAATAGTGGTGATCTCTGAGAGTCTCCTGAAGTAGTAAGGCAGATAAATGAATAGCTGTGAGTTTGTTGAAATAAGTGTCCTGACGGAGGCTCATCACGTAAAGCATTGTAAGTTATATTGTTCTACTTATATTCCAAGAGTCACCGTTGCATGCCGGAACGAGAAATAGATTCAGTTTATTGAGAGGAGAAAAGGCTAGCATTGTTTTTTGAAAGATACGTGCATCTGTAGGGGGTCATTGATGACAATAGGCTTGCAATAGTTTGTTGCGAGATTGCTGACTACATAGGGGGCTGCTAAGAGTAAATTGTAGGCGACCAGAGACAAGAATTTGGACAACTCATCATCCGAGAGACAGTTTTATTTTTTTTTGTAGAATTATTCATAACGCAAATTTCAATAAGTACTTTAGATAGTGGTAGGAGTATTTCAATAATCAGAATAGGAGATATTATTTTTAGAGGATATTTTGAGGGTGAATTTATTTCAATAGATGTTTTTGTACCATATATGTGTTTTATTCCGTTAGTCTTTGACCTTATTTATCATATGTAAAGCAAAGGAGATATTGAAGCACGAGAATATAAAACCCTGAGATTAGAGCATTAAATAGTGTGATTAAATCATAAGTGCATCATTAAAATTAAATTTAATTAATTAATTAATTATCTAATCAATTGCTTTGAGCACACCGATCTTTGAATATCACAATAATATATATATATATATATATATATATATATATATATATATATATATATATACGTCTTCATATCAAGGCGAGATCCGACTAAATCGAGGACAACCCGAGATCCACCAATAGGAAATTAATTATTGGAGTATATTGTTCATAACTATCTTTATAATTAACATATTAATCATGGCACACTTAGAGGGGAAAAGATTTTTGTACTTAAATTTTTCTGATAAATTTACAGCGAAACGAGATCCGTAGCTGAAAAGTAAAGGGGAGGACTTATATACGAAATTTTAGATATTTACCGATCAACGCGAGATCACACACTGATGCCAGCTCTAAAGAGTATTAGTCGAGCGATTGGATCTCGTGTTGTATTGTATATTTCCCACAATATACAGATATATAGCGGGCGGAGTCAATGACGGCACCAACAGCGTTGTCTCGAATTCATTATGTAACTTTTAAGTATCGCTTCTTTTGTGTCTTTAACGTCTACGATTTACCTTTCAGAGAAAGTCCCTTAGTTTTGTTACATACATAAGGGTGTGAAAAAAGAAAAAGAATACTTCAAAAATAATAACCATTTAATAATGATAATTATTTGCAATACAATATTTTAAAACTATACATTAATATTCTTAAAAAACACTTACTACGAAACCAAAATGTAATTATTATATTCTTAAATAATACAAATTGTTACAAAATAATTATTTAAATGATTGCTTGTTTTAAAAATACATTACAAGAAAGTAAAAATTTTTATAATTATTATTAAAGTTTAAAAAATAAAATAACTCAATATGTAATTATTATTTGGTAGTTAAAAAATGATTTTAAGTAAAATGATTTAAAAGATAAATAGAAACACACATAATTTTCAGGGTCAACTCCTAATTGCATGAAAATTTGGATTTAGATTCTACCCATCCCCCACTTCAAAGTTGAATTTGTGCCGTTGATTGCTTTTACTTGGAGGGTGAAAAAATATACGTTTAAAATAAGTCCGGAAACAGATCTGACTAACTTTAAGCAACTTTTGCTCTATAGAGTTTTTTTTAACTTAGGTACTAGGTTAATTCAGTGGTAGGTACTAGAGTCACTTGCGACTAAAAATGTTTACTTTTCAACAAAAAAAAAAACACGTTTTTCGGCGGTTTTTCGCGAATACTCAAAAAGTAAGTATTTTATCTCAAAAATATTCTTGGAAAAAATGTAGCATATAAAAAAAACGAAAAAATGGTATATTCTTAGTCTATAGAACCAGTAGAAGTAAATTTGTAGCTCATAAAAAAGACGATCTTATCCTTCAAATTCCAAATCAAATATTTTAACGTGATACATAGTACCAAAAAATGAAGCTCTTTTAGGGGAAAACCCATTAAAATTTTTTTAAAGTGTTTACAAAAAGGTTTATTATATTTTATAAAAGTTATATACGGGTAGGAAAGACAATGGAACGAATTTTCGAACGTTTAAACAGACGACATCCCAGATTTACCAATTTCTGGACAATTGATCCAAACGCTGGATTCTAACAACGAAACAGTTGTGGATTTTCAAGTTCTCAATGAGAGTCAGAATGATAAAACATTAGTGACCTCGAGTATGATGGTTTGGAGAATTTGGCTGGTTATATCTGCCATAAATTGAAGGACTCCAGTATTCAATCCGAAGATGTTTCAACGTACACGTGGATTGATCATTTGAGTAAGTGTCGTTTATGTAAACCATCAGACACTCTCTTGTCATATATTAAGTAACTGGAGACAATTTTTCCTTCCACATGAATGGTGATTCCATTTTGGTAACTAAAAATTATTTAGAAAACCTTATGTCCAAAAGTGTAACTGTAGACTGTTCTAACATAGCGAACAAGTTATTTTTTAGGTCTCGGATGTACTTCCGAATTAAAGAATTAAACAAATCTCTTAACAACCTGACATTGCGTAAAAAAAATTATGAAAACTGCTACATAGTTGCTGTATGTACATCTATTTCACATGCACAAAATTTAAATAAAGTGCATGGCATGAAAACTGTAAAATTTATTTTTGTCTTTTCCAAGCCTCTTACTTAAATCTGATGAAATACATTATTTAAAAAGTAAAAAATTTTGTTTTTTTATCAATCCATTAAATTTATGGTTTTATTTTGGGGCTTTTCTTCCCCTTGGTGACAATTATATTTACTAATGTGTAGGCCACTAATCAATTTTTGCCAACTAACGAAATATAATAATTTTATTAGATATCGATTATATGAAAATTTTTATTTTCCGGATACCAATATAATCAAGAAACTGGGAACTTTACAAATAACTGAAAATCAATTTAAATAAAAGTAAATAGTTTAATAATTTTCCTCTAAACTATAAAAATCACTTAGTTTCTTTTAGTCATAATTCATTCATTTGTACTATTCTCAAATTTCATTCGCGTTCGTATTATGAACGCATAGACGGGACTATGCTTTACTCTGTTGCTGACGTCATGCGCCAATCGGACGAGCTTACGTAACTAGAATATCAGGGTGTGCATATTTCCGGGTCCCGGTGAATTCGTATCTATTTTAAGCCCCCATCATAATTACAGGCCAACTGGCAACTCTGGTGCGCAGGTAATTTTTAGATAACCCATTAACTACCGGTGAATTGGTAACTTTCATTTTTTAAGTATTGTTGATAATCTAATATCGGTATTCCAGGTATTTAGCGCTGCACTCCTAGAAAATGGAAAAAATGGCACAGGAAGTGAAACCGATGATGAAACGAAACGCAAAAGAGAAAACTTGGATGATTGTTTTAATAGAAGTAAAATTAAAAAACGGTCACCAAGCAAAGCAGGCAACGAAAACAAGGAAGACATGGAAAATGTTATGATTACAATAATGAAAGAGCTGATGAATAAAAACGATGAAATTCTTCAGGAAATAAAACAAATAAGGAAAGAACAACAACAAACCAATAAAGAGTTAATGGATGTAAAAGCAGAGAATCAAAAACTAAAAAAAGAAGTAAAACAGCTACATGAAAGAATGGAGCAACTGGAGAAATTTAGCAATAAGAAAAGCTTGATCGTAACTGGGTGAAAGTAGAAACAAATGATTATAAGAAATTAAAAGAAGAAATGGAAAATTTCATAGCCCAAGAGTTGCAAATACAAATAAAACTAAGAAGTGCAAAAAAATAGGAGACACAGTATGCGCAATAGAAACAGAAGCCCTCACGGATAAAATGGAAATCCTAAACAAGAAACGTAAACTAAAACAGCGTAAAGATCGTATCTATATAAACAACGATTGGACATCCAAAGAAAAAGGAATACAAAAGGAAATAACTAAAATAGCAAAGGACGAAAGAAGCAAAGGTAAGCAAACGAAAATCGGCTACAAGAAATTAATAGTGAATGGCAAAATCTAGATATGGGACGAAGAGAGAGAACAGCTGATAGAAAATTCAAAAAACTAATAAACGAAGAACAGGGGCTGAAATATGATATTGACATGGCAAAAAAAGACTCGGAAATGCAAACGATTAACGAAAACAAAATAACGCACACAAAATAAAGAAATAATCTCAATAAGAAGAAAAGAACAAAACCCATTAGAATGGGATCTTTGAATATTAGAACCATGCTGGCAGTAGGTAAGATGCAAGAAATAGCTCTTGAAATGAAAAAATACCAACTAGAAATAGTGATGAGTAAAACAAGAACAAGACCAAGACCAGGCTAGTCTTGGTCTTGGTCTTGTTCTTGCAAGCTTGGTCTTGGCCTTGGTCTTGCAGCTAAAAGGCAGTCTTGGTCTTGGTCTTGCACTAGCCGGTCTTGTTCTTGGTCTTGGTCTTGCTGCAAGAGTCTTGCTGGTCTTGCTTTTTTGGTAGTAATAATTTGAACCAAACAATTTCTAATAAAATGTACATTGAAATAAATAAAGATGTGAAGAATGAAACTATATTTTTTGCTTTAAAATTTTAACAGAATGTAGAATGTAGTTTCAAACGGATACCAATTTTAACATTATACATTCACCTAATGACCTAATTATTTCTCTCTATATAAAGAGATTAGAGTATATTTTTATAATGGTAATGTTTAATAGTAGGAAAACCTGCATTTACAACCCTTGTTGCAATTGCCGGCCTTCGGTTGTGTCACGTTGTGTTTTGCATGCTGTCGATACCTGCCGCCTGCCTTCAGACCACGTCTTGAGTCTGGATTATTGTTTATTGCCCTTATATTTTAATAAAATGTTAAAGAAAAAGAGCTTCTTAAAGGTGCCACAAATGGTCGGGGACCTTCAATTCACGGGTTTTACGAAAAGGGATAAACGGTTTATAGTTGTTAACAGATAATGATCTGCTCCTTTCACTCGAACACTGTAGTATTTATCCTACGAGGGTCAAATTTAAGAACATAAATTAAATTTTTTTAAGAGAGCACAAAAATCAAATATTTTTTACTCTATTTAATCATTATTTAATATAATTAACTTTTTTTATAAACTAACTAAAACATACTTTTTAGTAAATACGTACATATTTACCATACCTATTTATAGACCTAATACTATAACATAATAACTAAACCTAATGGGGAGTTATAAACGCTTAATTCTGTAATTTGTTATCTTGCAGTTCTTTAATTTTATTTAAACTACATTGCTCTCGTAACACTAGTTATTCGCACTTTTTATTTTCACATATTTTTGGATTGAATACCCATTATGACATTTAAAAAGTTGAAAATATTCGGATGTGGGTAGTAAAAACTAGAATTTAAAACACACTGAAATGATGCGCATGCATTTCAAGTGCGGCACATACTATTTGTACTACTGGCCCTTTCTGGGGAAAACCTAGATTCTTCCAAATAGTTTTCAACTATGAAATCAGTAAAATTCTTTACATTTGTCATCCGGGATTTTCACAAATAATTCAACTTCCAACTTTCGTTGGTTGTAAAAAATTAATCCAAAAAATAATTTTAAAAATTTCCCAGTATCGAAATTTTTGTCATTATATTCAGAAACTGAACCTAAGCTTTGGATTTTGCGATACCAAGCTTGACACATTACAATCGACAACCAGTTATTTTTTATTCAGGCCACAATGCTTTCACAGCATTGTGAATCCCTTCTCAAAATCTATTATGATATTTTTTGTATTCATTTTAAATTTAACGACCTACATTTTTCCTCGATTATGCGAAAAGAATTGAAATAAGTCAAGTGTCAGTATTTTTATTAGACAAAAAAGCGAAAATACTGGTACATAAAAACCGTTTTTAATTGCATTTTTTTAATGGATTACCCTATCTATAATTACATTTTTTTGTCGTACAAGTAATTTCAATTGTCCTTGAACTGTCGCCGTTTGAAAACTTGCCTTCTGGACACTTTGAAGGTTGAGAAAATGCAAACCGTTTGACTTAATCAAAACGACTTAAAAATATAACCAAAATATTATGTATTTTAAAAATTCGATATTGTTTAAGGTTTCTTACAATGTCAGTATATATTATTGAACTAAAAAAATAAAGTTAAATAATAAAAACCAATTTTTCTCAAAAAAGTGCAAGAGTCTTGCAGGTTGGTCTTGGTCTTGCGTGGTCTTGCAAGGTTCGGTCTTGGTCTTGTTCTTGTTCTTGCAAGCTTGGTCTTGGTCTTGGTCTTGCAACCAAAAGGCGGTCTTGGTCTTGGTCTTGGTCTTGCTGCAAGACCAAGATCAAGACCAGTCTCGCTCATCACTAACTAGAAATCCTAGCCCTACAGGAAATACGATGGAAGAAAGAAGGAAAAATTGAGAAGAAAATCTTTAGCATGTATTATTCGGGAGAAAACAAACAGGGAACGAATGGTACGGCATTTATGGTGAACAAAAAAATGAGGGAAAAACTGATACAATTCAAAGCAGTTAATGAAAGGATATCTTACATAAGAAAATAAACAAGCCAACACCTCGATAGTCAATTGCTATGCACCCACCGAAGAAGCAAACCAAGAAGATAAAGCAGAATTCTACGACATCCTGGAAGAAACCTGTGAAAATATTCTGAGGAATGACATATTAATAATATTGGGTGATTTTAATGCAAAGATCGGAAAGGAGGACTATAATCGTAATGTAGCTGGCAAAGAAACCATTCATGAAACTACGAATGATAATGGAGGAGAAATCTGCAACCTAGCAGCAGCAACAAACACATATACAGGGTGTTTCATTAATAATTGTCCATATAGTAACTGGAGAAACCTTAGCACAAAATACGACACTTAAATAAAATGTGGTTCCTTACTGAGTTACAGGGTGTTTTATCTAAAAATTTACAAATTATTTTTTCTCAGAATTTTAAAACTATTCAACGTATCCTTCTCATACTTGGCAGAAAGTGCGACTACTATACACCCTACTAAATTATGATAAACAAAAGTTTCTAGCTATTACCAGAGGCGTACGACAGGGGATAGTGAATGGTTGACCCTTCTCAAATTCTACGCCATTGGAGGAATTACTATTTTAGTGCCGTTTTAAGATTCTCCAATACTTTATACGTAAATAATATACTCTTCATTGGTAACGATAAAGTCATTAGTTTTCGAGATATTTGAAGTTAAATATGAAACGGCACAGTTATTTTAATTAATTTATGATATGATTCATAAGATTAAAATTTAAAAATTATTTGTACCCAGTACTTTAAAACTATTTGGCGTATCCTTATAATACTTGGCAGAAAGTGTAGGTACTGTACACCTTACTAAATTAAGATAAATAAACGTTTCTAGCTACCACCAGAGGCGTACGACGGGGGATGGTGGCTGGTTGACCCTTCCCAAATTCTACGTCACTGACAAAATTGTTATTTTAGTGTAATTTTTTGATTTTCCAGTACTTTTTATGCAATTAATATACTCTTCATTCGGAACGACACAATACATTAATCAAAATAACCGTGTCGTTTCATTTTTAACTTTAAAGATCTCGAAAACTAATGACTTTATCGTTACGAATGAAGACTATATTATTTTCATAGAAAGTATTGGAGAATTTAATAATTGAACTAAAATGGCAATTCCGCCAGTGGCGTAGAATTTGGAAAGGGTCAACCATTCACTTCCCCCGTCGTACGCCTCTGGTAATAGCCAGAAACGTTTGTTTAACATAATTTAGTAGTTTGTACAGTACCTATATTTCCTGCCAAGTATGAAAAGGATACGTCGAATAGTTTAAAAATGCTGAGGAAAAATAGTTTTTAAATTTTTAGATGAAACACTCTGTAACTCGGTAAGGAACCACATTTTATTTAAGAGTTTTAGGTTAAATCTTCGTATTTTGTGCTAAGGTTTCTCCAGTTACTGTATGGACAATTATTAATGAAACACCCTGTATAGTTAGTACTGGGCATAAACATAAAAAAGAACACAAAATAACATGGATGATACCAGGAAGAATGGATGGAAACCAAATAAATCATACTCTAATTTCGAAAAAGTGGACACAAATAGTACAAGACGTAAGGTCATATAGAGGGGCAAATGGAGGCACTGACCACATATTGTTGATAGCAAAACTTAAGATGAAAATAATCAAAGCAAATAATCATAAGGAAGGAAAAAGGAGGAAATGGAATATAGCCAATCTGAAAACGCAAGAAACAAAGCAACAATATACAGAACAACTGGAACAGAAATTGGGTCAGTACGAGCACATAGAAATAGAAGGAGAATGGAAAAACATAAAGAACAGCATAATAGAGACAGCAGAACAAATAATAGGATTCCAAAAAACAAAGAATCGAAAGAATGGTTTGATGAGGAATGTCACCAAAAAAGTCAACTGAAGCACCTCGCAAGAAACAAATGGCTACAAAGTGCCGAACAGGAACAACTGAACCAATATAGAAAAGAAAAACAAGAAGCATTGAAACTCTATAGAAGAAAGAACAACACATGGATCTCTGAACAAATGCAAGAATTAGAAACGAATAATAAAGACAACAAGAAATTGTTCGAATAGATAAAACAACAATACAGTACCAAAAAATCTGTCACAAAAATAAACAAAAAAGATTGGGAAAAACATTTCACGGACCTATACAAAAACGACAATAAGGCATATTCAGAGGATGAGGATATAAGAGATAACAGAGAAGAAGAGGAAGGCGCACCTACTTATCAGGAATTCATGGAGGTATTAAAACAACTAAAAGTAAACAAAACGCCAGGGCCAGATGAAATCAACAACGAACTGATCATCAACGGAGGAGAAGAGCTCACGAAGCGAATGCACAAGTTAATGGTTACAATTTGGAAGGACGAAAGCATGCCCATAGAATGGAAAAACGGACACATCGCACCAATCTTTAAGAAAGTTTCGAAAAGGAAGATCAACAATAGATGCAATACACGTACTGACACAAACAATTGAAAAAGCTATGAACATGACATTAATTACACATACTATTCATCGACTTCTAACAGGCCTTCGACAGCATATACAGACAACAATTATTAAAATAAATGAAAAAATGGAGATACCGGCAAAATTAATAAGACTATCTAGAATGACAATAAAAGACTCAACAGCAAAAGTTAAAACAAATGAGGGCGATACAAATGACATCAAAATAGAACTTGAAGTAAGACAAGGAGACAGTCTGTCAACGACAAACGACACTATTTAATATCGCTCTAGAAGGAGTAATTAGTGACACAGGGCTGAAAAAGACAATCATTCAAAGCTCAACACAGATCATATAGGATATGCAGATGACCTGGGACTGGTAGCACGAGATAAAAAAAAGACTAGAAGAGGCACTTTTAACCCTGGTAAGAGAAGCAAAGACGAGAGGATTAATAATCAATCAGAATAAAACAAAATATCTTATAAGTAAACGAGACAATGTAAACAGAATAACAGAAATAAAGATAGGTGAAAATACATTCCAGAGAGTAGATTGCTTCAAATACCTGGGGGTGATGGTGGACGGCAAAAACGGAAGGAGTATAGAGATAAACGAAAGAATTAAAGCAGGTAATAGAGTATATTGGAAATATCACCAATTACTCAAGGACAAAAACCTGAGCAAAAAACAAAATCAAAAATATACACAGTAGCAATTAGATCAGTGATAGCCTATGGAGCAGAAGTAATGTGCCTTACGAAAAAATACGAAGAAAAGTTAAGAATAATTGAGAGAAAAATTATGAGAAGAATACATGGCCCTGTAAAGACAGAAACAGGGGAATATAGAAAGCTGATGAACCATGAAATAATAAATATAAATAAAGGAGAAGATATAGTAAAATTCATTAAAGCACAAAGGCTCAGATGGTTTGGGCACACACAAAGAAGAGGGGTAGAAGAACTGATCAGGAAGATAATGAACTGGAAACCAGTAAAAAATAGATCAAGAGGAAGACCAAAAATAAGATGGGAAGATCAACTGCTAGACGATATATCAAAGATGGAAATTGCAAACTGGAGAGAAAAGATTCAGGACCGGAGAGAGTGGAAGAAGATAGTAGAGAAGGCAAAAAAACATCACAACCTATGAACTACGACCTAAAGGAAAAGCGGACTAATTTACCGCGTGAAATGGATTAAAAGAGCTCATATTTGAGCGAACTATACTCTAACAAGAGTGAACGGTCCATATCATAATTCCAGGTATGTACCTGTATAAATTACCCTCCTTGAAGGTGGTGTAAAAGGTACTCATCATTTATGTATTGTCTTTTGGAAGGATTACTAGAGAAAATCCAAATAAATTTTGAAAAAATGGCTGAAATCGCTGAAATTCTTGTAACAGATTTCGTAATAAGTGAACATGGGTGTAAGTTATTGGTGGTAAATGACTTTAAATTTCACTTAAAGAAAGTGCTAAAAAGTGGAAAACATTTATGGTACTGTTCTGCATCTGGTTGCCAGGCAACCTGTTATACCGACGGTTAGTTTTTTTTAATATTAAGAGTAGTAACTATGATGGATATCAACAATTTGATGTCAAAAATGCACATTTTGCCATTTTTTGTCTACCAGTAAGAAGAAAAACATTCAAAACTAAATTTAAGATAACCGCATTATAGAGCATGTAAAACAATTTAAACAAGGTTTTATAAATTTCGCTATACTTAATTGTTGCTTATAAAACTATAAATTAAGTCAGTTTAACGTTAATATAACTTATGTAAAAATACAACTTATATCTCGATTTTACGTGAAATAGCTCAAAGCAATGAGTAAAAATACACGGTTTTTATGACACTCAGGGCCGGTTGTTCGAACGCTAATCAACAATGATCACTATCAAATATTTAATTACTGTCACCAAAACTGTCAATGTCAACTTTTATTGGGTTGCTGAAAACATAATTGATTAAAATTATGAGATTAGTTAATCAATTAACATAACAATTGTTAACATAATTGATTAATTAATTTCATATTATGTTTTCAGCAACCCAAACAAAGTTGACATTAACAGTTGGTGACAGTAATTAAATATTTGATAATGATCATTGTTGATTAGCTTTCGAACAACCGGCCCTAAGTGTAACTACGTAACAATTGTTTTAGTTTCTATATGGACGGAATAACAAAATTTATGTAAATCTGACCAATTTCTTCTCAATTTAATTATTTATTGACAATTTAAATGAAAAATAGCCGATTTTAAGAATTTTCGTCTATAAGTTACAATATTTTACCAAAAAACTGAAAAAAGAACCGGTTAGTTTATTGAAAGAGTCTTAAAATGAGTTGAAGTAAAATAGAATTGGAGCTTTGTTTATCAATAAACATTAATGAAAAGTATACATTTGCGATAGGCTCTGTGTTGGCTTAATCCGTTACTATTCAAATTTATTTCTTACGTTTTAAGCTAACTACCTGAGGTACCCCTAAACCATAAAAATGTCATCAAAACGACGATTTTGAAGCTCTTCCGACTGGATTAAAGAAGCTATTATCGATTCAAACAAAAGTTGTGTATTTTTAATTCTAAATTTCAACTATTTAATTAAAAATAAAGGGTTTCAGTTGATAATTCAAAGTTGCTACACCCACCGCTTTCGCAGGCAGCGATTATCGATTCAAACAAAAGTTGTGTATTTTTAATTCTAAATTTCAACTATTTAATTAAAAATAAAGGGTTTCAGTTGATAATTCAAAGTTGCTACACCCACCGCTTTCGCAGGCAGAATAAGAACCCTGCTATTGCATAAGTATATAGATTTGAAAAACCATTAAAAAAGCATTCCAAAGTTTTTTCGATATGCCGTCTAGTTCTCGAGATATTTGACAATCGCCTTTCTGGACAGAGCCCTTAAATAATGTAAATATTCTTATTCAAGCTAGACATAAGCCGAGTGAGAGAGCTGACCGTGAAATTCATTTGCGATGTTTCCAAATTTACCGGATCTCGGGTTGTCTGCAAAATATATATTTAGCATATACACAACGGATCGCGCGCGCTGCCCTCTACAGCGGATTTAGTGGAACCACTGCAATATAAAATTCACCAAAAGGGGTGCAAAATGAGGTCCAGACAAAAATCGATTTCCTTGTACCCCAACCATTGTTACATCGAGATGTCACTATATACACGTGAATACAATGTGAGATCCAAAATCGGATCTCGCCTTGCAAAACGGATCTCGTCTTGTATAGCTAATGATACAAACGGATCTCGCCTTGATATGAAGACATATATATATATATATATATATATATATATATATATATATATATATATATATATAAATTTGGTTATTGGGTTATGCAGCAAATGAAAAAGTGTACTCTTTTAAATTTCTTTAATCCGAGCTTTCGGTTAAGATTTTAACCATCATCAGGGTGCTACAAAGATATTTTTGGTGTAAGATAATATGAAAACATGTATAAAATTTTGTACTTACAAACTTATTGAGGATATTTCAAATATGGTGCAACTAAAATGAGAATCAAACTTAACATGGTCATGTAAATGCTTCAATGGAAAAAACGTAAAATAAAGTAGTAATTTAGTAAAATAAAAGTTAATTAATTTAGCACAACTTCAAAATCAATAAAAGATAAAATGACATTTAGACATGACATGACATTATTTGAAATATCTTACAAAAATGTTTAATATAGATGAACAATTTATTGAAGGACCAATGGGGTCAATGATAAGAATTGAATATTTTTAATTTTTATAAAATATTGTTAGCACTTAGAGGGATCGCAGTGATTGTGACTATAGGCCGACTATACTCAAAGGTAACACGAAACCTAATAGAAAATGATATTAAAGACAAAAAACCCGAAGAACAAGCGGGATATAGGGCCGGACGCTCCAATATGGATATTTTTTTTACAGAGAAAAACTAGTGCAGAGAAATAGAGAAACCATATAGCTTCAATAGATTTGGAAAAAGCATATGACAGTGTACCGACCTCCTAACTATGGATAGAATGGGTAAATTGAAAATAAATCCAATTCTTATTAACGCCACTCAAAATTATCATATGCTTTTTCCAAATCTATTGAAGCTATATGGTTTCTCTATTTCTCTGCACTAGTTTTTCTCTGTAAAAAAAATATCCATATTGGAGCGTCCGGCCCTATATCCCGCTTGTTCTTCGGATTTTTTGTCTTTAATATCATTTTCTATTAGGTTTCGTGTTACCTTTGAGTATAGTCGGCCTATAGTCACAATCACTGCGATCCCTCTAAGTGCTAACAATATTTTATAAAAATTAAAAATATTCAATTCTTATCATTGACCCCATTGGTCCTTCAATAAATTGTTCATCTATATTAAAAATTTTTGTAAGATATTTCAAATAATGTCATGTCATGTCTAAATGTCATTTTATCTTTTATTGATTTTGAAGTTGTGCTAAATTAATTAACTTTTATTTTACTAAATTACTACTTTATTTTACGTTTTTTCCATTGAAGCATTTACATGACCATGTTAAGTTTGATTCTCATTTTAGTTACACCATATTTGAAATATCCTCAATAAGTTTGTAAGTACAAAATTTTATACATGTTTTCATATTATCTTACACCAAAAATATCTTTGTAGCACCCTGATGATGGTTAAAATCTTAACCGAAAGCTCGGATTAAAGAAATTTAAAAGAGTACACTTTTTCATTTGCTACATAACCCAATAACCAAATTTATATAATTACTGTCAGCAAAGACTCATTGTCTTCTTTATATATATATATATATATATATATATATATATATATATATATATATATATATATATATATATATATATATATGAAAGATTACATTATTACTGAGGGCGGAAAGCCCCTTAGAATAAACAAGCAGTTTCTTTTGAATGAAATATTTGAAATTAAATATCACACTTCTCTTTTATTTTCAGCCCTGTAACTTATTAAAATTACCATTATAGAAGTTTTCATGGACTTTCGGCCCTCGGTAATAATGTAGTCTTTCATTCTGAGTTTAAATTTTTCAAAAATATTTATTAGTTTTCTCAGGATTCGAAAAAATGAATACAATTAAAACACGTTGAGAATTTTGACATGCGTCAAAATGATGTATGGAAGATAGTCAAGATAGTTAAGAAATAAAGATGTTTAGTGGATTATATAATACCTAATTATTGAAAACTGTTGATATTTATCCATGTATGTAATATTTACGGAAATCTAGGACTTCAATCTCCATTCTACACTGAAAATTTGTCGATGATTTTCCATTAATACTGGATTAACTATTGAATACATACTATCCTTAGAGGTCAGCTAGGATTATTTGTATAATTTAGGTATTGTAAGAATTTAAATAATAGGTATACTTAATAAATTTGGCCACAGCCTGTACCTGGCATTCTAAAATGTCATCAACATTATTATTACGTTAATACTTAATGAACTTTTAACGTTTTAACCTACCTTATAAATATATATTCTTTTTTAAACTCCTACAATAGGTACGATCTACAACTTTCATGAATAATTCAAAGTTTTTACGGGAAACAACACCAAAATTACAAATACAAAAATATAAAGTAAACTAGGATATACCGGGTTGTGAATTGGAAAAGGGGCCATAGGAAACTCAATGTAAAATTCTAAACTGTTGAATTCCAGCTTCCCTAATTATTTTACATCAAAAGACATTAGAAACTATTTGTAGAGGATTGAAATCTGTATTGAAAACAACTGTTAAAATTGGTCTACGAATTAAACATATTCCTAAATTTTGTGAAAATGTAATACGTTTCAGTTTTTCTGCCCAAAATTAGGCCACACACAGTGCAATAATGTGTACAATGAAGTTAATTATTTTCACATTTTTGAACTGTCAATATTTTTATTTTATCATTTATTGTTTAAAAACAATACAGTTGATAAGATACCCTCAGTTGCAGAGAAAGTATTAATAATAAAGATTTTTTATTCAGTCAATGGTGTGAGCACTGTCAGTTAAATAGTAACGTGTGGCATAACTTTTACACACATACCTACTGTGGCAGATGTATCATATTTTTCAAAATTTTGGAATGAATTTAAATCGTATAACAATTTTAACTTTTGATTTTAATACAGATTTTAATTCTCTACAAGTATTCTCTTATGACTTTTGATGTAAAATAATTAGGGAAGCAGGAATTCAACAGTTAAGAATTTTACATTGAGTTTCCTATGGCCCGTTTTACGATTCACCACCCGGTATAAGATAAAATGTGTATTATTTGTGTTATTATTTAATAATAACACAAATAATACACGTATATGCACAATAACACACATTCAATTATCGAAAATCATTTAAAAATATGGGATTGTGTACTCTTGTGACGTAAAGTCAAAAAGATAAGTCTCCCCACCACCGTCGGTCAAGACAACCGTTCAACCGTAATAAAGTCTAATAACCGTGACTGTATACTACTTAGTTCGCGACTGTCAAACTGACTGTCATCATCAAAAGAAAATGTATTTTTGTCAATAGCGTGTAAAACATACAGTTGAGTCCGCGAGTCTTTACCCGTGCGTCATCATGTAAAGCATACGAAATAAGTAGGAAATTTACTAAACGCAACGGCACGTGGATATTATTCCGATCACGGGTTATAGTATAAAATTTAACGTTATCAAATAAATATAATGTCAAATTTAAGTTTTGCTTTAAAATTTTGGTGCATAATTACTGCTACATTTGAAGTAGCTTAATAAATTATTTTATTATCATTGATTAATAAATAAATAAACAATTTATAAAAAATTTGATAACATATTTTCTTTTTGTTATTTTATTCACTTTGGCGGAACCTTAAACACAAGCATTCAACTGTGTCAACAATGAGGTTAGCTTTGTACGTTGTCAAAATTTATCGTAAAATAACATAAACTTATTACAAAATTTCTAACTCCAGTATAAAATTAGTTGTGAAAACAACTGTTTGTATACTATAAAAAACTTCAAAATGCAAAAATTCGACAAAATAACAGCAAAAAATTCAACAAACTGACAGCCACAAAAGTAAACAAACCAACACGTCAGAAATTGTACTTAAAATATGTGAAGACATCCTCAATCGTCTTTCTTTGTACCTATCTCCTTTTAATGCACTGAGTCTAAATCGTTCATAAAAATAACATGTGTCTTTACTTAATAACAGGCGGCAGCGGGTTTGTCATTAATTTCATGCGTGGAAGAGAATGATGCTAAATAAAAATTATGTGTTTTATCTCGCCAGATATTAATGCCGCACGGGTAAAGATTCGCAGTAGTTAGTGCCGACCACCGGACTAGTAACACGCGTACGAGCGGAGCGGAGCAGCAGCAGCGAAGGAAGCCAAGATACCAGACAGACGATCAGGTAAAACCAATATACAAATAAAAAAATCAAAAAAAAAGGCGTAAGCCAACAAAAAAATCACACAAAATAAAAAAATCAACATAAAATTCTAGAGCGCCAAGCCATTGGACGGAACCCATTGGGGCTCGGTACAATGGCTTGGAGCACAAGCAAGCAATTTTAGTTCCGCGGTTAAGTAAGTAAGAGGATAAAGGCATAGAGCGCATCACGCTGGGCCTAGTAATTTTTGCATTCGATTAGGGTACCACATGGAATCTTATTACCCAGGATTCCATGGTGAAGAGCATTTGGCTTCGATAGTTGTGCCCTCATCGCGCATCAGCGTGCTATGGGGGGGGGGGAAGGGATGGCCTGGGGCATTGGAGCGAGGTGGGGTGATCCCTGTTTGAACTCGGGTCAAAACACCTCGCCCCAATGAATTGTTACACCCGAATGTACTTTTTCGAAAGGGTGGACATCTCCCACAGGTCCGGTTGAATCAAATTGCTTGCTTGCTTGGTAAAGACTCGCGGACTCAACTGTACATAGAAAGAAACATTAGTTTGACAGAAATAATTATTACAAAAATATGTATGTTTTTTATTAACAACTTTAAAAAGGTTTGTATCTTTGTACAATGGCCTCCCCTTTAACGGGAATCGACTCTTCCATATATATTGTTGGCGATTCAAATTTACACGAAATATTTACTAGTACTATTAATTTATCAGTATTTAATTAGATTTTTCGCCAAATTGAAAAAAAACATTAAGTAATTTGTTAATAAAAATAATTTACAGATTTATGTACTTTTATATTTACTTGGTTTAGATGTAAGACGTTTATTATTGTAAAAATTTCAAATAAAAATTGTTTCACAAGTTTGTTAATCCTAAAACTATAAGAAGTATTCACTTCTGTCGGCACTCTGCAAGTGCCACGCTCTATTTTTTTATTTTTAGTTTACATTGTAATTATATATTATAAAATAATAATATCAAAAAACTGATTATCACTAGCACCTACTTCTTCTGCAACTCTCGACCACAATTTCCTTTGAACATCACGTGAATGATATCTTTCATGTTCTAC
Organism: Diabrotica virgifera virgifera; assembly: GCF_917563875.1. Taxonomy (NCBI): domain Eukaryota; kingdom Metazoa; phylum Arthropoda; class Insecta; order Coleoptera; family Chrysomelidae; genus Diabrotica; species Diabrotica virgifera. The sequence goes on along the minus strand of NC_065446.1, from coordinate 145,164,813 downwards.
AACGGAGACTTTTCATAAACGGCACTAATCAGTTTTTCGTTATCAATTTCCATATCGAAAATAACACAATTATCGAAAATTAATACGATATCAAAAATACCTGCATAGATATTTATTGCAAACCAGTGTAGCATCAACATGCGATTACCAGCGATTAATCCCATTCAAAGGGGGATCGGTCGCCAGTCGCTTGTGGTCGGCCGAGCCCGGTCGCTCAAAGTCGTTTGCGGTGTACGTTGTTTAGTTACATTTTATTTGTTAGGATTAGTCGCTTTTATACGGGCGTATAAGCGCTACCTTCAAGTCGCGCGACTACGCTTCCAATGGACGACCGGCCTTAAAGTTATCCCTTATTTATTTAAGCAGATATTTTCAGATGCAGAGTGGCTCAAGCATTGGTCGCTTGAATCACTCTACACTAATATTTGGGAGGTTCAATTTTTGAAGTGAAAACT